>NC_045427.1:59591538-59911538 GCF_902635505.1 Sarcophilus harrisii | reverse complement strand
ATATGGCAGAAACTAGGCATTGATCCACACTTAACACCGTACACCAAGATAAGGTCAAAATAGGTTCATGACCTAGACATAAAGAATGAAATTATTAATAAATTAGAGGAACACAGGATAGTTTACCTCTCAGACCTGTGGAAGGGGAAGGGATTTATGACCAAAGAAGAACTAGATATCATTACTGATCACAAAATAGAAAATTTCAATTATACCAAACTGAAAAGTTTTTGTACAAACAAAACTAATGCAGACAAGATTAAAAGGGAAGCAATAAACTGGGAACATATTTTTACAGTCAAAGGTTCTGATAAAGGCCTCATTTCCAAAATATATAGAGAATTAACTCTAATTTGTAAAAAATCAAGCCATTCTCCAATTGAAAAATGGTCAAAGGATATGGAACAGACAATTCTCAGATGAAGAAATTGAAACTATTTCTAGTCATATGAAAAGATGCTCCAAGTCATTATTAATCAGAGAAATGCAACTTAAGACAACTCTAAGATACCACTACACACCTGTCAGATTGGCTAAGATGACAGGAAAAAATAATGATGATTGTTGGAGGGGATGCGGGAAAACTGGGACATTGATGCATTGTTGGTGGAGTTGTGATGAATCCCAACCATTCTGGAGAGTAGTTTGGAACTATGCTCAAAAAGTTATCAAACTGTCATACCCTTTGATCCAGCAGTGTTACTACTGGGCTTATATCCCAAAGAGATCATAAAGAAGGGAAAGGGACCTGTATGTGCACGAATGTTTGTGGCAGCCCTGTTTGTAGTGGCCAGAAACTGGAAACTGAGTGGATGCCCATCAGTTGGAGAATGGCTGAATAAATTGTGGTATATGAATATCATGGAATATTATTGTTCGGTAAGAAATGACCAACAGGATGATTTCAGAAAGGCCTGGAGAGACTTGCACGAACTGATGCTGAGTGAAATGAGCAGGACCAGGGGATCATTATATACTTCAACAACAATACTATATGATGACCAGTTCTGATGGACCTGGCCATCCTCAGCAATGAGGATCAACCAAATCATTTCCAATGGAGCAGTAATGGAATTGAACCAGCTACTCCCAGAGAAAGAACTCCGGGAGATGACTAAAACCATTACATTGAATTCCCAATCCCTATATTTATGCCCACCTGCATTTTGATTTCTTCAAAGCTAATTGTACAATATTTCAAGTCTGATTCTTTTTGTACAGCAAAATAATGGTTTGGTCATGTATACTTATTGTGTATCTAATTTATATTTTAATATATTTAACATCTACTGGTCATCCTGCCATCTGGGGGAGGAGTTGGGGGGTAAGAGGTGAAAAATTGGAACAAGAGGTTTGGCAATTGTTAATGCTGTAAAGTTACCCATACATATAACCTGGAAATAAAAGGCTATTAAATAAAAAAATAAATACATTTTAAAAATAAATAAATAAAATAGGACTCTGTTTCCAGGGTTCAGGGTGCATAGTACCAAGGTTCAGGGGTTTTGTGCAGCTGTTTTCAGAATCCTTCTAGGGAACTGATCACAGGCCCTCTTGCCCTAAAGGTGTTAGGAATGTTCTTGCCCCACTGCAGCTGCAGGATCTAGCGTTCTCCCTGGGAATGGGGCTGTTAACCTGTGCTTTGCTGAAGCTGTCTGCACTGTGATTGTGTACTGGGTTCTCACCTTGTTGCTAGAGACCTTCTCCACTGAACTCCCAAGTCCTCCCTGTGTTCCAGAAGCCTCTAGCATCACTGTTCTCTCAGAAATCCGACCTCAGTGATGCTGGATCTGACCAGAGCTGGAGCTGAGGCTACACTGGTGCAGGTAGCTTTGGGACCACATGCTCCCAGCTTGGTTCCACTTACCTTTTCTGCTGACCTTCAAGGTCGGCTTTGGTGTTTCTGAACTGAGAAGCTACCATTACTGCTGCTGATTCAGAAATCTCTGCTTTCACATTCTTATCTTTTTGTGAGATTTTATTTTAGTCTTCTCCTATCACCATTGTAATGTTTAATGATCAAGTTCTTTTTTGTTGTTGTTGTTTTCTCATTTTCCCAACCCATTTCCCAACTTTGAACTTTGTGTTAAAGTTAGGGTATACTTACCTATGTATGAATTGGCTCTGTTCCAAGCTTCAGGCTTTTTCATGCTGCTTTTTTCAGAGCTAATTCTGGGGTTCTGCAAATTTTGAGAGCTCCGAAACTGGTATGATCAGGGTAGAGGTATGAATGCTGTTGTCCCGATCTGTATTCTTGATTTTACCCATGAAGGGTCACAAATGGTAGTGCTCCTATTTGTACAGAAAATGGCACCTGGTCTTCTTCTATTTTGATCAATAATATGCACTCCTCTACACCCTGGAACCATGACCCAGAATTGCTCATGAGCCATAGAATTGCCAAACAATGTGTGTATCATTGGCATCAAAAAGTCCCCTATAATTTCTTTCTGACCTTAGTTGTCTAATCCCCTTATGATCTCTGTGTTATGTTCTGGCCATTTCAAAGACCCAAATGACCTTTATTTTCAAAGAAAATATGAGCTAAAATCTTTAACTGAGAGGATAGAGGAATAGAGACATGTTGAATGTTTGGAAAGACAAGAGCTGACTCCATGGCATGTAGGATAGAGACTCAAGTAGAGAGGATTATCTTGCTGAAGTGAGGGCTCAGTTCAAGTTAAATAATGTAACTTAATTTTTAAATTACATTAAGTTAATTTTTTCTCAATGAACAAAACTCTATTTTTTTTCTCCCTGGAACTTTTCCCATGCACTGTATTTCGCGGTTGGTGAACATGTGAAAATATATATAGTCAAACAAAACAATTCCCACATTGGCAATGTATGAAAAAATTTTTTTTTTCATTCTGAATGCTGAGTCCATCACATCTTTGTCAAGAAGTAGATAATATCTCTAGTCCTGTAGAATCATGTTGCTCCATAAATTTGTAATGGATCCTTACAGTTCAGACATGTGTCTTCTTCTAGTATTTTTCAACAACATGTAAGTAGGAACAGAAGAATTGGATGATTAGATGAATTAAAGGTCAAAGCTTATATAAAGAGGCATGAGTATTCATAGAACAAGGGGATCCGGGATTCATGAGTGGAGCATAGTGAAAATTCTATCAGAATTGGGAAGAAAAGAAAAGGACCTTAGAATAGAAGTAATGGCCTGAGATAATATGGAAGGGCATAATGATTGAATTTCATGCTAAGGATACACAATAAGTTTAGGAAGGAGAAGTATAGAAAGACATAAAATCATAGGATCTTATGATCATCTAGATGGATGTCAAAGTTTTTGATCATCAACTTGTCAAACTTGTTAGTGATAATGAGATCTAGGGCATATTCTTTCCTAAGTGTAGTTGAAGTGAATTGGAAGAGTAGGTTTAGGATTTGGGAAGACTGAGAAATGAGCAGGTTAGATAGAGAATAATCGTTATGATGATAATGTTGATGGTGATATGAAAAAATAATAATAACTGGCATTTATGTGATCCTTTTAACTTTGCAAAAACACTTTACATTTGTTATCTCATTTGATCCTGTAAAATAAGTGCTATTATTTTCTCCTCTGTGAAATGTGCAAGTTGAATTTGGTGCTTCTTAAGTCTACTTCATGCTTTAAATCCTATCATTAACACAGTCTAAAAATAGTTGAACCTAATTTTATTGTAATTTTCTGTTCATCTTAATTTTTTAAAGCATAAAGTAAGTGCCCAATAAAACTCCATTTTAGGCTCATAATAAGAGGCTTGGCATTTGCTCTGGTCTCTATTTGACGAATGCTACTACAATGCCAGCCCAGCATTCTGTTGGCCTTTGCCGTTTGACCAGAATGATTATATAGTGAATGTTAAGAGCAGCAGGAGTGGAGGGAGGTGTCATTAGTACTCATAAAACCCTAACACAAACAGAAGGCAGTCTCAGCCCGCCAACTCTGTACACGAGACAGGGAGCTCAATAATGGAAGGAGCTCATTTCTTATTAATTGATCTGCCACAATCATACCAACAGCACAGACATTTTTTCTCCCCTAAATAAATCCAAGCTGACAAGCTAGTCTAAAGTTAATACACATTTCTTCATCATGGGGTCACCGACCCATTTTTCCCTGGTTTTGTTCTGAACCCATTGGTTTCTGGAGGGTCTTCCCTCTCTTACTCTATCTCTACTCCTACTGCCACCCTCATCTTCCAGGCCTCTTCTGAATTGGTTTCCCATTCCAGGTATGAAGATTTTTTTTGAACATAGCAAAGGGTTACTAAAATTACACAATACTCATGGGGAGGGGGGAAATCTGGGAAGGCATTTGCACTTCCTCCTTTAAAATAGTAACTCTCATTTCTACATGTCACTTCATGGTTACAAGGCACTTTGCTCACATCCTGTCCTTTTTTCATCCTCACAATAGCTCTGTGAAGTAGATAGTAAAAATGTTTTTATCCTAACTTAGCAGATGAGAAAACAAAGTCAGGCATGTTAAGAAAACTTCTAAAAGAGTTTCAACCAGTAAATAGTAAAAATCAGGAATGTTCAGGTCTGTTTCCTTAGCAGAGTCAGAATGATTCTGGATATTGGAAATCTCAGGGGACTCCAAGACTGACAGAAAGAAGGAAAACATCCAAGGAAAGAAAAGAATTTTCTTAGGTGAAGCTATAAATTAGGAAAGACTCAGAATTGAATAGTCATAGAATCACAGTTTTGGAAAGGATCTCAGCATTCACCCAATCCAATTCAAACTGAATTTACCTCCATTTCATTTTTATACAAGAGCCTAAAATTTAGATTTAAAGCTGGGAGGCTTCTTAGAGGAAAATGAATCTGATTCCTTTATTTTTGACACGGGGAGAGGGAGACACCAAAAACTTAAATACCCAGGGTCTCAATGTACCAAATGCCTGAGGAATTCCCTCCTCAGCATATGTAAAAACTGTTCACTTAGGCTCCACTTACAAAAAATAAGGGATGAAGAAGTCATCATCTCCCAATGCAATCTATTCTACTTTTAAACTTTAATAATTCTTGGGACATTTTTCCTTAAATTAAATTTAAATCTATCTCTCTGTAAAATCCCCATATTATTCCTAGTTCTGCCCTCTGGGGTCAAGCAGAAGGATAAGTCAGCCTAATACATCTTTCACATGACAGTTTTTTGATTGAGGACTGTGATCAAGTCCCAAATGTTCTGTTCTCTTCTTCAGAATAAACATGCACAGTGTTCTCACTCCCCATATATGAATAGTATGTGTGCACTCACATATATCTCAGAGAGAAAGGAAGAATGAGAGAAGGAAACAAAATCAGGGGATTACAGTGGAAGAAGGGAGAGAAAAAGAGACAAAGAAAGAAAAAGAAATGGAGATAATGGCAGAGAAACAAAAAGAGCAGAGAGATGTATACACAGAAAGAGATATAATACATAAAAAGAGAGATGGACACACAGAGCTAGAAAGAGAAACAGAGACATGCACAGAGATAAAAAGAGTGACATATACAGAGATAGAAAGAGAGAAACATACACATACCGAGAGAAACAGACAGATACCAAATCTTTTCCCTGAGCATCAGTCCCACATCAACAACTGTCTACTAGACATCAAAAGTGATACCTTAGAGACATTTCAAATTCACTACTAACTCATTATTTTTCTCCCAAATCCCTGCTTTTCCATACTTTCCTATTCCAGTCAGACACTGCCATTCTTCTGATCTTCCTCACCCCACCTGTCACCTTTCCCATCAGACTCTCCCCTCCCACAGCTACCGTCCTAATTCAAGTTCTCCTCACCTTTTGCCTATTGTAATAGTCCCCTAATTGGTTTTCCTCCTTCCAATGTTTCTCCATATCAGTCTGTCCTATATGCTATCCAAGTAATTTTCCTTAAGTGAAGATCTAACCATGTGATTTCTTTACTATTCCAGTCACTCCAATGATATCTTCTCCTTAGGATTAAATATAAACTCTCCTGTTTAGCTTTTGAAATCCTTTGTAACCTAGCCCAAAACTATCTTTTCAGACTCACAGTATACTCTTTATTATCCAGCTAAATATCCCCTTGCCTCATCCTCGCCATATAGTATTCCATCTCCCATTTCCATCTTTGCCCTAGTTATTTCTCATTAATACCTAAAATATACTCCCTCCTCATTAAGCCCTCAAAGAGTCTTTCTTTTCCTACCTTCCTATCATTCAAGCCCCAACCTTTCACATTAAGCCTTTCTCAATTTTTTAAAAATTGTCCTCGTTCCCAAAGTATCTTAAATTTAATTACTTTGCATGTATATTTGGATTAATTCATTTTATATTAATACTGTTTCTATTTACATGTGCATCCTCATTAGAATATAAGGGTTTTTTTTTTCTCATTCTTTGGATTTTGTGCCAGTACTTATCACCACACTTGGAACATAATAGGTGCTTAATAGTTCCTTGAGGATTCATTGATAAGTAAGTTTGAACCTAATCTCCTGCTGTGTGTTTCTTTTTGTAAAGTGATGTGAGTATGTCCATATTTGAAGGTGATCTGAGGTTCAGAGGTCTAGAGATCATGTAGCTATCAAGGAATGTTGACTGGGGACAGCTCCTGCATGTGGAGAAGTTGACCAGAGTCAAGAGGAGGAGAGAGAATCTGGGATGAGATAGGACACTGGACATAGAGTCAGAAAAACTTGGGTGCCTCAGGAACTTAAGATAGCCACGTGACCTTAGGCAAATCTGCCTAAATTTCCTTATTTATATAAAGAGAGGATTGGAGTAAGGACCCTTCCCTTGTGAAGCTGTGATCTTTTGATTGATTCACTGCAGTCCCAGTTCCTCCTGTTCAGTGGTCAATAAGCTGATGCTTTGACATCTCAGAGCCCAAAGCCTTTCATGATTGAGTACATGGCTGCAATGAGCCAGGTACCTTATCATGACCAAAGTACCCAAATAATGAGAACTGTAATCAAGCTTTATGTACTCTTTATAAAAAATATTTTTATTTTTTACAGTTAACACCTAAAGACTATTTTTGTTATACACGTATATATATATATATATTTGTTTATTTTTATTTATATATTTTCTTTCATATGTTTTATTCTTTTTTATTACTTTTATTTGGAAAAAAACAGAGTAAAAAAACAGAAAAGTAATACAAAGCAAAATAAATCAAAACAAAAGACAATATTGTCATATGCTCAGAAAAACATCAGGGAGGATTCAAAATATATAACAACAAAATACCAAATCAAGAAGGTATATGTATATACATATACTTTCTTGATCTGGTATAAATGTATATATATATATCTTGATCTGATATATATGCATATATACATATATATTAGTAGAAAAACTATATTCATGAATGTCATTTCTTTTCTTTTTTTCTTCAATCAATTTTTGTGCTTTCTTTTTCAAAGCTGTTGGTTTTTTCCAAGGTGTTGACTTTTTATTTTCATAATTCTCCTGCATACTTCTGATTTCTTTTACCAATTTTTCTTCTGTCTCTTACTTGATTTTCACAATACTTTTTGAGATCTTCAAGCTTGAGATCTTTTGAGCTTGAAACCATTTATATTTCCCTTTGAAGCTTCACGTGTTTTGCTATCGCTACCCTCTTCTGTGTTCAGCTCTTTTCTCTCTCCATAGTAGCTGTCTATGGTTAGAGCTCTTTTTGCTTTTTTGCTCATTTTTAGAAACTGAAGTCCTAGGTCACAGGAAAGACAGTACCAAGCTTCTTTTGGTGGGGCCTCTCACTAACTTTCTGAGGCCACAGTTGCTGTCCGTTTTCCCATGGTGCTAGATTGGTCTGGGCTGGTCTAGTACTGCCTATTGTGCAGAGGTTCCAGGGCTTGCAATTTGCTTTCTTTGCTTGGGCTAGAAGTCTCAGAGCTGTTTCACTGAGCCAGGAAAAAAGGACTTCTGATGCTGGTCTGTACTTTGTCTGAGAGACTCTATCTGCATTCCCCTCACTATGCCTGTGCTCACTTGCATTCTCCATTTGCCCAAGCAAGACAGACCATTCCTGAGGCCCTTTCAAGATATCTTAAACTGGAAAATTGTTTCACACCAAAGTTTTGTGGGTTCTGTCACTCCAAAATCCATTTAGACACTTGATTTAGCTTTGTTTCTGAGGGAAACTGGGAGAGCATAGGCAACTTCCTGGCTTCTCTTCACCATTCATAGGGAAATCCTTAACTAGATGTGATATGAAAGTTTAGCATAAGTTGAATTACCAAGCCTCTTATGGTTCATTAGCCATCAGGGGAAATCCTTAGCTTTCCAATATACAAATATGTCCATTGTTAATTCAAAAAACTAATATCACTAATAATAATAGCTACTAGCTATGTAGTGCTTTAAAGTTTGCAGAGTTTACAAATATTTTAAATCATTATGCTCACAGTGTAAAAGCTACAAGGGAATTTAGAGGTCATCTAGTTTAGTCTCCATTTTTTTTATATGAGGAACTAAGGTGCAAAGAAGTTAAGTGGATTGTTTCAAAGTCACATGATAGAAAGTGACAAAGAAGAGATTTAATATGGGTCCACTGAGGTTCAATTATTTATAAAATAGATGATACTTATTTTAGAGTATAGCTTCTTAAAGTGTGATATGCAACACCATATGCGGTCTCATAATTGAATATGGAGGTCATGAAATTATAATTTATTTTCAGTAAATGTTTGATTTGTATACCTATTTTACATACCTATATTTTTACTCAGAGTCACATAAAAATTTCTCAGGCAAAAAAGGATTTTGAGGGGAAAAAATTTAAGAAGCCATGCTTTAGAAAACTATTGTGAGGATCAAAGTAAATAATAGAGTAATAACAATGCAAAGCTTAAAATATCATATAAATGTCTTTATGCTGACATCATAAACAAGAAGACCAATGTCAAATAATCAGCAACCTGCAATCCAGACCACAAAATTGAAGAAATATATATGATGTCTACAATAATGCTGAAGCTGAGTCTAACAGTCCCACTGAATAGGTGTAAGAAAATTAAGATGAAAATTTAGGGCTGAAACTCAAATTGGATGTTGGAGATGAAGCTTGAAAAGATAAGGAAATGAGCTTAATCAACTCCTCTGAAATGTGATTCCACATTGCTTCTTTTAAAATGCCCAAATAATGCCTTTTAATCATGGTCCCTTAAAGGGAACATTTTGAAGAGAATCAGAATTAGGACATTCCACCATCTCATTCTGACTCTAGTCCTTAAGAGACAAAGACAAAACCCCCAGGACTTAATGAATCATAATACATTTTGGCCACTATAGAATTTCCTGTTTTCTGTCTTTGTTTTAAGCTTTGCTGAAAAATATTGCATCCAGTAAAAACAAGAAAAGATTTGACAGGACATGATCTCTGATTTTATTTGAAGTGTATCCCATGGAAAAGTGCCTGGAAATGTTTTGTTTGTTTGCAGTGGGCAAAACTAAGGCAAATGGGGAAAAATCTCAGAGAGGCAGATTTCCACTCTTACATTTGTTTAAGGAACCATTATTTAATAAATGAGAATGTTCCCTCTCTCAAGGCAAATCATAGTCTTTTCATTCCTTAGTACCCAGGGTTTTCTGAACTGAGGAGGCCAAAATTATTCATTTTCTAGCATCTCATTGTGGTAGTCAATAAAACTTCTTTGGATTTAATTGTCTGTCCTTGTTCTAGATATCCAACAACCTTAACTTTGAACATCATTGATTATCCCCCCACAATTCTTCATTAATGGGATTCTTTTTATTAGAAAATTTCATATTTGCCAGCAGTTTCCAATCCAGTATGTTAGAAATAGATAATATAGCCTTCTAGCAATGTCACACCTGCTAGAAATTCAGACTCTCCTTATAACCTACTTTGCCTTGTCCATATCTCCTATTTGCTGTAAATTATGATGGACTAACAAGACTCATCCACTGAATCCAGAAAGAATTTTGAGGACAGTATAATAATGCACCAACTTCAAGAGGCAAATTGTCTCAGTCTCATCATGGAAGTCCTCCTCCTGTAAATGCTTAAGTACTGTTGTATCTAAGGCTTTGTGGACTTTCTTTGTTTGCCTTCCCTGTGCTTCCCTTGTCTCCTTTGGAAGTGCCAAATGCTGATCTAGTTGCAGGGCCATGCATTTTCTCATTATCTGTGACACCTCCTACATATTCCCAACCTTCAATGTCCACAGTTCAAACAAATAACCTTTCTTTCAATATAGCAGATCTCTAATGCTTTGTAAGGAATTCTTTTGTTAGCCAGTTCCTTTGTAAGTTTATAAGGAATAGATGTACTCATTCTTCTGCATAGCTTCCTTTAAGTCTCCAAATTACTAGACTGGACTTGGAACACTTTCCTTCAGGTAATGAGCTTCTCCGAACTTAACTAGACTAGTCCTAGAACAACTAGTCCTATATAGGAAGCCTTTTTATTTAATAGGAGTTTTCAGAAATTGTCTCTACTGAATTAGACTCAAGAACCCTCAATTATGTTTGTACCATTGTGAGTCATTGGAGAATGAGGCTCAATGGAAGCAGAAATTTCTAACCAACCTGAGAAGCCTAAAATAAGTTGAGTTTCTTTGCAGAGTAGGAAGCTGCTGGAGGTGTTCAAGCAGAAGCTTGCTGATCATTTGATAGGGCAGCCATTGCTTGGATTATATTTTGATAACAGAAGCAAAATACTTTTGATCTAAGAGGAAACAAAATCTAGTTCCTAAAATTATGAAATCTGAAAGTAATATATATTAATATATTAAATCTATTGCTACTTGCATGATAAAAAATGAATTTGAGGAATTCAGAATGAAAGTCACATAATTAATATGAACTGATGAAGAGCTGAGTAAATGTAACCAAGAGAACGATAATGTCAATGAGGAAAGCAACATAAATGAAAATATTATAAGGAGAAAGATGAATTCTCCACAATGAAATTCCTGGAAAAGAGATGAAGACATATATTGGAGGGGGAATGAATATTGTATATTCTGTTGGACAGAATCTGTATAAGCTGTTCTTACCTAATTTCTGTTTATTGGAAGGTTTGACATGATGAGGATGATAAATAATCATGATGAGAAGTAAAAACAGCATCAACTAAATATAATGAAAATAAAATTATATGCATTAAGATAATAAAATTAACATGTCCAAATTGAACTTATCATGTTCCCCCAAGTCCTCTCCTCTTCCTAACTTCTCTATTCCACACAAGAGCAGTAACATCCTTGTCAACCAGGCTAATAACCTGAGGGCACCTTCAATTCCTCAGTCTCTCTCAGCATTCCACTCTCCATATCCAATCAGTTATCAAAGTCTATTAAACTTCATAAATTCTGTCCTATAAGTCTCCTTCCCTCCTCCTATATTGCCTCCATTCTAGTTATAGTCTCATCATTCCTATTTAATTGCAATAGCTTGCTGTTTCATCTCTTTCCCTCAAGTCTTTCCTTTCTGTACTGCATCTTCTACTCAGCTATGGAAGGGATCTTTCTAAAATATAGGTCTGACCATGTCATTGCGCTCCATTAAATAAACTTTGCTCCCTACTGTAATCAAATATAACATCCCCTTTGTGGCTTTTAATGCCATGCATAATGGGGACCCTTCCTATTAATTATACTACATTTTTATTTTCCACCCAATCTCTGTAATCCAATGACACTGGCCTCCTTGCTGTTCCTTAAACAAGGTACTCCATCCCCTGACTCTGGGTATTTTCTCTGGTCATCCTTTATACTTGGAATATTTTCTTTATTCATTTCCAACTCCTTCAATCATGATTTCCTTCGATCTCAGCTACCTTCTGCAAGAAAGCTTCCCTGGCTTCTTCTCACCAATGCTAACATCTTCACTGTGAGATTATTTCCAACTTCTTTGTTGAAGTAAGGAATGCTAAGCTCTGGGAAAATCTAGACAGGCGGAAAAAAATGGTCCCTGCTTTCAAAGAGTGTATGTAACCTCCTACTTTTAAACACTCTTCTCCTTTTACTTTTTTGGGGGAAGGATCAGGGAGAATTGGATGATCTCAAAGATCTCTTCTGATTCTAGGATTCTGACATTTTAATGATAAATGGAAATCAAGTTTAGGAAAGTTTTGGTGAAAGGCTTAGGATCAAATGAATTTTCATGTGTACTAAAATGATAAATACTTATTCATCCAAGCACATTGTTTTAGAAGCTTCTTCTGAGACTCAATAGGAAATCATTTAGTATAGAACTTTGGACCTTAGTCAAATAAAAATCATGAATGGAACACTTTACCCTAGTCTGGAACATCTATTTCCTGCCTTTTCAATCATTCTTTCTTCCTTCCAGTTAATAGGAAAAAATCCAGTTTGCATTGAGAGGAGGTGATTTGACATAAATTTTCATCTTGGCTGGTGAAAACACTTAGCTTGACAGGGCATCAGGGACAAACTTAGGAAGTGGTTAATTTCTATGTTTGTTGTTTAGCCATTTTTAGTCATTTCCAACTCTTCGTGACCCTCTTGGGGATTTTCATGGCAAAGATCATGAACCAGTTTGCCATTCCTTTCTCTAACTTATTTTATAGACAAGGAAACTGAGGCAAACAGGGTAAAGTGACTTGCCCAGGGCCATATAGCTAGTAAGTATTTGAGGTCATATTTGATCTCAGGACTTTCCGACTCCAGGCCTAACACTCTCTGACCTCTGTATTGTCCCTCTGATCCTAGAGCAGGATGTATTACAACCTTTTGGCCCTGAAAGGCTCTCATGTCCCATTTCTCCCAGTACTTGAAAGGCTACTGTGTTCCAAGGAACCTCCCGTGATAAATGCAATATTCCCTGGCAGCGTTCAGCACACGACCATGAAGTAGAACTAATATATTTTGCTGATAAGTACATCAAAGGAAACATGTCTGCAGCAATAAGTGTGGCCTGTGGTGGTGGTGTTTTATTTGCTACAGGAGACAGTTTTGCTGAGCACACATTCCCCTTGAAACCTTTGATGTAGTTATCATTATTAGAATGAAAGCATTAGTTGATTTTATAGCTTTTTAAACACCACTGTTGTCCACCATAGCCCTGTTACACCTAAGTACATTCATTAATATCTCTTAATTAAATTGGCTCCTCCCTGGTTTCTTTCTCCCTTTTTCTCCTTTGCACTCCATGTGGCATCTAGCTATATTGTGGTACCTGAGTAACAGTGACTCTGGCTTTTTGAAGACTAGGTCAGGGGACAGCCAGCTCTGCCCAGTCCTTCCAAGATGGAACATATAATAGTGTTCTTCTTTTATCCTCTCTCTCTCTCTCTCTCTCTCTCTCTCTCTTTCTCACTATCTGTCTTTCCCTCTCTTACTCTCTGTCTCTCTCTTTCTCTCTTTCTCTATCTCTCTGACTCTACCTTTCTCTATCTCTCTGTCTCTACCTTTCTCTGTCTCTCTGTCTCTCTGTCCCTATCTTTCTCTGTCTCTCTGTGTCTCTGTGTCTCTCTGTCTCTGTGTCACTGTCTGTCTCTCTTTCTGTCTCTCTGTGTCTCTGTCCCCTCTCTCTGTCTCTCTCTGAGTGTCTGTCTCTTTCTCTTTCTGTCTCTGTCTCTGTGTATATTTATTTATTCATGTGTTTATTCATTTATTTGTTTATTTATTTATTTCAGTTTATTCAAGCAGTCCTGACACAGTTGTACTATTTATTAATTTATTAACCATAAGGCCACAGGCAAATAAAAATATTTATGAGATGTTTAACTCATACCCACTTTATGAAAGATAATTTCATGTGTTATCTCCATTGTATAGGTAAGGAAATTGAGGCTCTCAAAGAGTAGAACCACAGAACTAGAATGGCTAATATTTGATAACATGTCCTCAAAAGATAGACAATATCACAAGGGCACATTCATGGACTATATATTTATAGATATAAATGTGGTCATATTGTGTGTATATATATATGCATATATATTTGTGCATAAACACACATACATACACATATACACAATTTATTCTTTATTTACTTGTTTTCTCTGTACATGTAGACTCCCCTAATAGAATGTAAGCTTCCTGAGGGCAATGACAGCTTCTTTATTGTCTCTATATTCACAGCCTTCAAAATACTGGATGGCACAGTAGATGGAGAGCTGGCTGTGGAGTCAGGGGAATCTCGGTCATACCTCTGAGACATACTAGTTGTATAAACCTGGCATATCCAAAATCCTCTAGATAACTAGAGGCAATTCCATGATACTAGGTATTTTAGAGGAGACAACAATCTGTCCAGCTAGAAATTGCTTATGTATTCCTGATCCCAAGGTCAGTCCCTAGGTTGTATCTTTTCATAATGAAGGCCCTTAATAAATGCTCCTAGAATGGAATTTTTTACTTTACTACCCATGTTACCTCAGATTACTTAACCTATCTATGATCAATTTCATGATCCTATTTAGTCGGGAGGGCCTTTTATGTAATTCATTGATAATTTGCAAAAAAATTGCAAAAATAAATGGTATATGTCATCAATAATATATACTTTATCAATGATTATGTATTGATTATTATACCCTTAAAGTTATTATTGTCCTCATTATATTTCTCTCTTGGTCACAAGTCATCTTTTCTTTTGAAATCTCAAAGTACTTTTTTCTTTCCAATTTTTTCACATTATACCCTTTATTATAATCATTTGTGTACCTGAGTACCAGAGGAAATGTGCATTGTTTAGAGATCACTCGGCAAAATGGAACAAACATTAAATGTGAATTTACTTTATTTATGGATTCATGCCCCAGTACCTTACTAAGTATATGACCATGGGCAAGTCTGATATTTATAAACTTTTGCCTCTCAACCACCCTATAAAAAAGGACTCCATGAGTTATTCTCATTTACAAAAAAGGAAACTGAGACACTCATAGGATAGATGTTATCACTAGAGGTACAGAACTAGGATGGCTAACATTTGAAAACAGGTTTTCTGATTCCAAATCCTACACATTGTGCACTATCACAATGACCCGTAGTCACTGTGTCATCATACAGCCTCACCAAGTCTCAGTGATCTTTATCTGTCTCCACCAAAAACAAAGGATAAAAATATAGTAAGCAATGTAATTGCTGCTAATGTATTATGAGGAGGGTTTTATAAACTGAAAATTGTTGTATAAATGTTATTATCATTTATTTTTGGATCTTCCATGGTGCCTAAAAGAATATTACACCTATTAAGAATAAAAAAAAATTAATGTTCTATAAAATGTACTGAATTCTAATGATCTTTGTCCTGTTGATGTGCTTTTTATGGTAGAAGTACTGCTAAATCTGTACTGGCCCAGTGGCAAAGCCTAGAAGCTATCTTTTTACATAAAGCTTGATGTGACACATACCTCTTCTGCATCAGAGCAGATGCAAAGCATGGCCATGCTGATTAGTATTTACAGCATATCTAAGAAACGGTAGCTCTTTGTGAAGAAAAGAATATTAGAACCAGGCTAAGAAAAAAGGGATTTGAATATGAAGAATCACAAAATATCAGAGTTAGAACAAGACCTTAATAGCCATAACATCCAACCTCAAACCCCAAATTATTGCCACAGTTGGATATCTACTCTCTTCTTGCATATTTCAATGATACAAATTCAAATCTTATTCCACACTGGAACAGCTTAACTTGAAGGAGTAATTTTTTCCTGTTTGTTTTAGTTTTAGTTTGGTTTGGTTTAATTTTCGTTTGGGGTCTAAGTCTGGTTGGTTTGGTCTGTTTGCCCCATTGTTTAGCATTTTTCTTGGCACATTGGTTGGTTGTTGTCCTTTTGTTCTCAAAAAGCATCAAAATGACATCAATATATTAGGGTCAATTTAGTGTGCCTGACTGTACCTGATCAGAACAATACCAACTCAGAATACTCTGTAGCATTTGGAAACAAATAGTCCCTATGAATATTTACAGTACATTCTCTAACTTTACATATCTCAAACTTTTCCTGAGCTATTTCAATTTTCTTATAGAGCACAGAACCTTTTCTGATAAGGGCATGCCATACTGGGCAGTCATGGCCCATGTCTCCCTTCATAAATAAATTCTAAAGTTCTATTTTTAAACTTTTTTTTTATTTTTCCAGTTACATATAAAACATTTTTTACATTTGTTTTTAAAAGTTTAAACTCCATATACTCTCCTTTCCTCCCCAACCTCATTCCCTTTTAAGAAGGCACATGTGAATTTGTACAAAAATTTTCCATAAAAGTCATATTGTGAGAGAAAAGAGAACCCCTCAAAAAAGCCCTCCAGAAAAAATATATATTTTGAAAAGAGTATTTTTCAATCTGTATTCAGACACAATCTGTTCTTTCTCTGGATACAGATATCATTTGTCATCATAAATCCTTCAGAGTAGCTGTGGATCACAGCTTATCATTCTACAACATTGCTGTAATGTTGTACATAGTACATTTCATTTTCTTTGAGTTCATGGAGGAAATTACAGATTTTTTTCTGAGATGATTTTGTTCATCATTTCCAATAGAACAAGGACATTCCATCATAATCACATGCCACAATTTATTCACACATTCCCCAACTGATGGGCATTGCCTCAGTTTCTAATTCCTTCCCTTGAGAAGAAAGTTACATCAAATAATTTTCTACATATATGTCTTTTTCCTTTTTTTGAATCTCTTTTTGTTTTCAGACTTAATGGTATTGTTAGGTCTAAGAATATGCATGATTTTATAACCTTTGGGCATAATTCATATCTTCTGATCATCTATCAATTTGGAAATGGCTCTTTGTTTTTGTTTTACAAAATTGACCCATTTTCCTATACATTTGAGAAATGAGGACTTCATAAGAGAAATTGCTCCAAAATTTTCTTCATAATTACTATTGCTAATTGTATTTCCCTTTTTTATTTTATTCTATTTTCCTTTTCATCCTGTCCCTTATCAAAAGTGTTTTGTTACTTCCCAATATGCCCTCCCTTCCCATATCCCCTTCATCTCCTATTTTCTTGCAGGATAAGATAAATTACTGAACCCTTATTGCTTGTGTATGCTATTTCCTCTTTAAGTCAGTTCGAATGAGTCACTTCCTCTTTCCCTCAGTAAAAGCTTCTTCTTGCCTCTTTTAAGGCAGATAATCCCATCTCTCCCTTTCCCATTCTCCTATTCCTTCATATTAAACTCACATATGTGGCCTTTGCCTAATATATACTCCTTCTAATTGATATAAAAATGAAATTCTTATGAGCTACAAGTATCATCTTCTAATGTAGAAATCTTGTTGAGACCCTTATGATTTCCCTTTGCTGATTACTTCATAATGCTTCTCCTGAGTCCTGAGTCAAATTTTTCTGTTCAACTCCGGTCTCTTCATCATGAATGCTTAAAAATACTCTATTTCATTGAATATCCATCTTTTCCCCCAAAGGATTATATTCAGTTTTGCTGGATAGGTGATTTTTGGTGGTAATGGTAATCCTAGTTGCATTGCACACAGGAATATCATATTCCAAGTCCTCCAGTTCTTTAATATAGAAGCTACTACATCTTTTGTTTCCTTACTGTGACTCTATTATCCTTGAATTGTTTCTTTTTGAATGCTTGCAATATTTTGTTTTTGACCTGGGAGTTCTGAATTTTAACTATAATATTGCTAGGAGTTTTCATCTGGAGATCTATTTCAGGAGTAAATTGGTGTATTCTTTCAATTGCTATTTTAATCTCTGGTTTTAGATTATCAGGACGGTTTTCCTTGATAATTTCTTGAAAGATGATGTCCAAGATATTCTTTTGATCATGGCTTTCAGGAATACCAATAATTTTTAATTAGTTTTCCTGGTTCTATTTTCCAGTTCAGTTGTTTTTCCAATGTTATATTTCGCATTGTTTTCTTTTCTTTTTCAGTTTTTGGATTTGTCTTATTGTGTTTTCATTTCTTGTAAAGTCATTACCTTTCATTTGGTCAGTCTGAATTTTATAGTTATTATTTCCTCTCTGAGCTATTATATATTTTTTCCACCTGGCCAATTTTGATTTTTAGGGCATTCTTCCCCTCATTAGCTTTTTGTATTTTCTTTTGCATCACTCTCATTTCTCTTGCCAATTTTTCCTCTACTTTTCTTACTTGATTTTCAAAATCCCTTTTGAGTTACTCCATATCCTAAGACCAATTCTTATTTTTTTGGAAGATTTGGATATAGGAATTTTTACTTTCTTACCATTTTCTGATGTTCCAGGTCACCATTGTAACTTTCTAAGTTCAGAATCTTTTTTCTGTTGCTTATTCATTTCTCTAGCCTATTACTTAGCTTTTAACTCTTTGTTAAAGGAGTACTCTGTTTCCTGGGTGGAGCATGCACTTTCCAAAGCAAAGGAGGAAGGCCAGGATAAATTTAAATTGAGAATGTAAGCATACCCTGTGATTTAAAGAACTTGACCCTAAGGGGCCTCCAAGTTAAATCAGTAGAAGACACTCCTTTTAATCTGGAAGGTATCAAAAATCTAAAAAAAGGCTTGTACCCTCTATGGGTCTACATCATCTTATGTTAGGATATTATTAGATAATTTGGTTTATGAAATCCTAACCCCTAATAATTGGAATTCCACGGAAAAACAGCACAACCAGACCAAAGTCTTCTTTCTTACTTGTGCCTAGAAACTTGTTAAAAGTCATTAAATGAGTATTACTGTTATCTGGGATAGGACCTAGCAATATATACACCTTTTATTCCAATGTACAAATTAATGTTTTCTGTGAAAACATCCCAAAGTAGCAAATTTTATTGCCCACAATTCCAAATTTCACACTTGGGTCCCTCTTAAAGACTGCCCAGCTATTACATAATTGGCCATGGGTTTTGAAGAAAAGGTTTCTAAGATCCCTCTTAAAAGACAGAGCATCTTTACACATCTTTATCTGTGGAAATGCCACAGCCCAAGTAAAATTTGTAGCCTCTAACACATAGCAGCTTTTTAAGGAACTAAAGAAGGAAGTGAGAAACTACCCAGGTAAGTAAGTATTGAATGTTCTTTCTCATATTGGTCTTCCAGGACTTATTTTTTTTTTTCCTGGAAACTCAAAGACAGATTGTCTTCTCACTATGTTAGCTAACATTCCCCTATTGCAGGCCACCAAAAATCTCATTCTAAATATCATTAGGGTGCATAAGCTTCACATCTGCATAACAAAAGAGGAAGGTAGGAGCATAGTAAAAACCTGTACATTTTCCTTTCCTTTAAATGTTCCTACACTTCCTCCAGGGAAGAACCCTCATGGTTTGAGGCCCAGTGAAACTTGGCAGATGGATGTGACCCATTATAAATCTTTTGTCTTTTATCCATGTTGCCGTGGACACATTTTCATGATTTATTTTTTGCAGTACCAGCAGTGAAAGAGACAGCCCGAATGGTCACTGAATCTCTTACAGAGGTCTTTGCAGTTATGGGTGTGCCACAAACAATAAAAACAGATAATGGACCTGCATATACTTCTAAATATTTTGCACACATTTATGCACAGTATTAGATTTCATACACCATTGACATACCCTTTAATTCTCAAGGACAGGCAATAGTAGAGAAGAGAAACAGAGACATTAAGATGCTCCTCCAAAAACAAAAGAGAGTGGGAGACATAGATAACCTGAGAACTTTTAAACTTAGTCCTTTATACTATTAATTATTTGATTTTTGATGGAGATGCACTGGCTCTGACAGACAGGTTTTATAACCTTCCAGAAGAGCAGTGTCCAGTGCAAGCAGCTCTACTATCTTTAGATAATTGCCAGGTGATGTGGAGAGACCCAGAAAGTGGTGAATGGAAGGGACCAGATAGATTAACTGCTTGGGGGAAAGGGTTTATTTGTATCTCTACAGATGGAGAAGGAAATAGATGGGTGCCCAGGAGCCATATTCACCTTGTCTTTTGGAGAAAGATGGAAAAAAGAGAAGACCCTCAAAGTGAAGAAGAAAAGCCAAGAAATATTGGGTGGCTCCATCTCTGACTACATCCACCACTGAAAGAGCATGGCTCTTTGCCATACATGTATGGCAATTGAATAACGAATATTACCACCACCATTGCTAATGAGACTGATACAAGATTTCAAAACCTACAGGAACCATTGGATTCTGTGACACATGAAGGGATGGACAATAGAATGGCTTTGGATTATCTCTTGGCTGCTCAAGGAAGTATATGTGTGATTTTGAATTAATAAATAGTTATTTTCTATCACTTCCTTCTGGGACTCATGGAAGTCTTTTATACTATTTTGTTTAGTCATATTGCTTGTTACATTATTACTTGCTTGTGTAATTTTACTATTACCTGTGTGATTCCTCCCATGCTGATGGATTTAAGCATTGATGTATACCTGCTTCAATTAAAATAAAAGAAAGTAGGATATGTGGAGGGTCACAGGGAGTGCGGAAACCTGGGCTAGATATAATACCCTTTAATTTGGTGGAACTCTGCTGACATGTCTGATTTGGCTCCTCATCCCCTCTAGGGGTATCTTAGCCTTCCTGAGGTGTCAAGAGGTGTGATAAGCTGTGTTGTAATTAAAGCAAAGTTATACTAAATTGGCAAAGAAACACCTGCACACAATAGAAAGTTGTTTATGTGATGCCCCCATATGTAGTATCCATGTGCATGGGCAATGTGCTATAGTTATGTGAGTATGTAGGGTATATAAGGCAGAGGAAATTTTGAATAAACAGACTCTTGATTGACCATCTACATGAGTTCCACCCCTTCACTCCTTACCCATGATCAGGATTTGGGCTGGTACCAAAATCCTCCAATGAGCAAGTTCAGACAGTGTGCAAGTTACTAAATCTTTTATTATCCTGATTGTGGCTCTACTATATGTGAATTGTTTCTTTTTGCCTGCTTGCATTATTTTGTCCTTGACCTAGGAGATCTGGAATTTGGTTATAATATCCCTGGGAATTTGCATTTTGGAGTCTCTTTTAGGAGGTCCTCAGTGGATTCTTTTGATTTCTGGTTTACCCTCTGGTTAACTTGATAATTTCTTGAAAGATAATGTACATGGTCTTTTTTTTTTTTTTTAAAGTGCAGGAGTGTACTTTATTATAATAACTTTTTTTATTGACAGAACCCATGCCAGGGTAATTTTTTTTACAACATTATCCCTTGCACTCACTTCTGTTCCGATTTTTCCCTCCCACCCTCCATACCCTCCCCTAGATGGCAAGCAGTCCTATATATGTTGAATATGTCATAGTATATCCAAGACACAATATATGTGTGCAGAACCAAAGAGTTTTCTTGTTGCACAGGGAGAATTAGATTCAGAAGGTAAAAATAACCCGGGAAGAAAAACAAAATGAAACAGTTTAAATTCATTTCCCAGTGTTTTTTCTTTGGGTTACTTTTCTGTCCATCACTGATCAATTGAAACTGAATTAGGTCTCTTTGTCAAAAAACCATTTCCATCAAAATATATCCCTCATACATATCGTTGTTGGCGATATAATGATCTCCGGTTTTGCCATTTCATAGCATCGTTCATTGGCTTTCCAAACCCTTCTGATTCATCCTGTTGGTCATTTCACAGAAAATAATATTCCAAACATTCATATAACAATTTACCCAACCATTCTCAATTGATGGGCACCATTCATTTTTCAGTTTTGCCATAAAACGGGCTCCACAAAATTTTGGCTCAGGTCCCTTTCCCTTTTTAGTATTCCCTTGGGGTATAAGCCCAGGGAATAGACGCTGGGCCGGGTATGCACAGGGGGGACCAAGATGGCGAGAAAGACACGGATTTCTAAGCTCTTCTCTTACCCTCTTTATCAATATTATATCGAGCCTCAAAAAATAGTCTTGCTCTACAATTCGAAACATAAAAAGTAGAACAACTCACCGGCCGGAAAATCCAGTCTCCCAAAAAGTTGGTTCCGGGGCCAGGGGGCGCAGCGGAAAAAATAGGTTCCGGGAATTCAAACCGAGGGGAAAAGGATTCAGCAAAAACCCCCCAGCCCCAAACCCCAGTACAGGGCTTTTCGGGGCAGTTGTGATCCTGCAAAGGGAGGACACACCCGGGTTAGCCTCCAATCTGCACAGTGGGGGCTGGCTGGGGCCCAAAGGAAGTTTTTCCAGGGCCGGGTTTATCAGGCAGGAGCGGCGAGTTTGCGGCGGTCTGGGTCTGCGCCGGTCTAGTCTGCGGTCTGTGGTCTGCGGTCTGCGGTCCCGGGGTCGCGGTCTGCTGCTAAATCTCACAGTCCCACAAGAGGCCCGGCCTGGGGCAGGACACTTTCACCCCTTGTCTCTGCCGGGAATCGCTAATCCACTCAGCCCAACTGGGCGTTCTTACCCAAAAGTGCTGAACCATTCCTGTTGGGGGAATGGAAGACTCTCCCAGAGCACCCCAAACCTCAGACCGAAATCGGTTTACATCTTTCCCTGCTCTGCAGAAGGAAGGTGGTAACCCCTTGCCTAGGATACCACCCCTAAAAGGCTTGAAAACATGAATAAAAGATGAAAAAACTATCCACACTTCTATGCAGAAAAAGGGTCCAAACCTGAAAGGACCTCAAACACAAAAATCATCAGACTGTCCTCCTTTACATACCTCAAAAAACAAATTAAAAGCCAAAAAACTTGAAAATAAATGGGAAAGGAAAAAAACAAGAAACAACAACCCAAAAACTTGAAAAATTAAAACCCAAAATAAAACAAAATTGGTGAAAAAAAAAAAAAATCTAGGAAAGTAAAATTTGGGAAAAAAAATAAAATTCACTAGAAAAGGTTGGAATTGGAAAAACAAAAACTTCGAAAGAATCTGGGTGAAAAACAAAAACACTCGAAAATCTGTAAATTGAAAAAAAAAAAACACTAAAAAAAAAAGTTAGTGAAAAAAAAAATTCCACAAAAAACAATACATTTAAAACTCAATGACATAACAGAAAAATAAAAAAACTAAAAAAAAAAAATTTTTAAAATTAAAACGAACAAAAAAACTAATTTCTTGAACAGCAAAACTCAAGCAAAAAAAAAAAAACAAACGAAAAAAACCAGAATTATCTACCAAAAACAAACTTGGAAAAGATCAGGAGAATAATCAAATTAGGACTTTCAAAACAATGAAAAAAAACCAAATACTAACAAAAAATCATCAAAAAAGAACCAAGAATTAATAGAATCAGAAGGTAAAAAACATTGAAAAATTCATCAACACCTTCAAAAAAACCCTAAAAAAAAACCCAAAAAATTTAAAAATTTCAGAAACTACGTTAAGGAAAAAACAACAGCCAAAAAAAAAAAAAACCAAGGTCCACAAAAGATCACCCAAATCGGCCCTCAAAAAAAAAACCAATAATTTCCAAACAAAAACTTGGGATCAGCAAAATAAACACCAAACTTTACATTTTTCTTCCAAGGGAAAAATGGAATTTAATAAAACAAAAATTTTTTCGAAAAAAACCAGAACAAAAAAAAATTTGATTCAACCAAAACCAAAGACAAAAAAAATAAAAAAATTTAAAATTTCTGTTTGGATAAAAAAAACATTATATTTAAAATATCATAAAAAATATAAAAATAGGCAAAAAGGGGAAAATAAAAAAAACCCTAAAAACAAAACTTTCGGGTAAAAGGGGAAACATTTTAAATCTTCCCATCAAAGGTTCTCAAAAAAAAATAATTACATTTTTTTAAAAAATTTTTCCCCCATTAAAACAAGGGGGAAAAAAAAAAAAGGAAAAAGTCAAAGGGGGAGGAAGGGTTTATAAAGAGGGTAACATCTGATACAAGAGGGGCATAAGTTTAAAAAAGGGAAAGAAAGGTTGGGGGAGGCAAGAATAAGTAAAGCGAATCTGGGGTTAAGGTGGTGGAAATACAGATTTATAATTCTAACCGTAAATGTGAATGGGATAACTCCCCATAAAGAGGAGGCAGATGAGACTGGATCAAAAGAGAACCTTACAATATGTTGTTTTACAAAAAC
The DNA here is from genome assembly GCF_902635505.1 of Sarcophilus harrisii. Taxonomy (NCBI): domain Eukaryota; kingdom Metazoa; phylum Chordata; class Mammalia; order Dasyuromorphia; family Dasyuridae; genus Sarcophilus; species Sarcophilus harrisii. Next base: position 59,887,605 of record NC_045427.1, on the reverse strand, counting down.
ACATTTAAAGCAGGGAGAACAGAAGAGTAAAGGTAAAAGGCAGAAAAATCTATTTGCTTCAGGTGAATCAAAAAGGGGTAGCCATCCTTATCTCAGATCAAAAAAAAGCAAAATTATCTTTAAAAGAAAGGAAGGAAACAATCCCAAAAGTGCATAAACAAAAACAATATCAATAAAAATATATGCACCAAGTGGTATGGCATCCAACCCAAGGAAAGTTAAAAGAGTTGCAAAAGAAAAGACAAAAAAACTGTAATAGTAGGAATCTTAAACTTACCTCAGAATTGACAAACAAACCCAAAACAAAAAGAAAAAATTAAAAAGTAAATAGAATATTAGAAAAATTAGGATTTGGATCTTTAGAAAAATTGATGGAATAAAAGGAATATAATTTTTCTCAGCAGTTCTGGAACCTATTAAAATTGACCATATATTCGGACATAAAACCTCAAAATTAAAGAAGAAAAAGAAATATAAATCCGATTTATCAAAAAAACTACATTCAACAAAAAGTTGGGAAATAGAAAAAAAGTTTGGAAACTAAAAATCTCATCTTAAAAATGATTGGGTGAAGCACAAATTAAATAAATTTAAAATTTCCTAAGATAAACAATGAAACATCATACAAAAATTTGTGGATCAGCCAAAGGGAAAAAATTTTATATCCAAAACACAAAAAAAAAAAAAAAAATTAATGAACTTAAATAAAAACACAAAAACCAAATTTAAAAACCCCAATAAATACTAAATTAAAATTTAAAATTAAAAAGTTTAAAAAAAATAAAAAAAACTATTAATAAAAAAAACTAAATTGGTTTATGAAAAAAACCAAAAAAAAAAACCAAATTATTAAAAAGGAGGGAAAAAGAAATTAGATCTTAAAAGAAAAAACTTTCCACCAAAAAAAAATTGAAAAAAAAGGGTTATTTTTAACTATACCAAACATTTATCCCAAGGAAAAACTACCTCCAAAAAAACTTCCCAATAAAAAGGGAAAAAAAGCTTGAAATCCCTTTCGAAAAAAAAGAACAAACATTAAACAACTCCCAAAAAAAATCCCCAGGACCAAATTTAATTGAATTTTACCCAAAAAACAATTGGCCCCAAATATAAATTAGTAAAAAGGGAAAAATCCTACCAAACCTTCTAACCAACATGGAAAACACCTAAACCAGGGGGCAGAAGAGAAAAAAATTAAACTCCCTAAGAAATTAGCAAAACTTAAATAAGAATTGAAAAAACCCAAAAAACATCTCCAAAAAACTAATCAAGGGAAATTTTACCAAAGCACTGGTTCAGTAAGGGAAACTTCAAAAATTGGCCATGAAAACCAAATTAACAAAAACCAAGACACCCTCAAAAGAAAAAGCATTTGATTCCAACATCCATTCCTAAAAAACACTTGGAGTAAAAAAAATTTACCCAAAATAATCAGCAACACATTTAAAAAAGTAACACAAAATGGGGAACAAACTGAACCCCCAAAAGACTAAAACAAAATTCCCACTATCACCTTTACTTTTAATATTGATTGAAACCACTTTACAATAAAACTGAAAAAGAGATTAAAAAAAAAAGGCAAAAACCAAAATCACTCCCCGAAGAAACTTAAAACCCCAGAGATTCTGCAAAATTCTTGAAAAACCCTTTGCAAAGGCTTTTTAAACCCACATAAGAAACATTTTAAAACAAAAAATCCAAATAGGAAAAAATTCCATTTAAAATACAAAAAAAAAGAACATCTGCCAAAAAACGCTTTTACAAAAACAGACACTTTTTCAAAAAAAAAGTCTGACCCAAAAGGAAAAATAATTCAAGGGCCAAAAAAAATCAAATTTCCAAACTTCTTTTAAGCCCAATCAGAGCCAAAAACTATTTTAATGCCAGAAAAATAAAACAAAGTTTTGGGAAAAACAAACCAAAAAAAAAATAAAAAAAACAAAGAAGGTTGCACCAGACAAAAAATAATAAAAGCCAAAAAATTGGCAAAAAGAAAACAAAATAATTTTCTCCCAAAAAACCTATTTTAAAACCAAAATCCCTTTAAAGAAAAAAAAATTTTGAAAAGAAAAATACAAAACACTTGCATTTAACCCAAACCAAATAAAGAAAAAAGGGTTTGAAAAAAAAGAAAAAAAAAAAAACAAGCCCCCAAAAAAATTTCCAAAAAAAAACAACCTTCCAAAAAAAACCAAACTTTTTACCTAAGCAACAAAAAAAAACTAAATTTGGGAAAAAAAAAAGGCAAAAGGCCCCCAAAAAGAATTAACCAAAAAAAATCAAACCCCAAAAAAAGGCAAAAAACGCTTTCATAAAAATAAACTTTTAAATTTGGGCCCAAAGAAAATCAAAAGCAAATTAAACAACTCTAAAACCACCCAAACCTCAATTCTTAAAAAAATAAAAGGAGGGGATCCAAAACGGGAAATAATAGGGGATTGAAAATCCAACCCCCAAGAAAGATTTGGAACTTCTCAAAATAAATAAGCCTCAAAAAGCATATTATTCCCAAAAAATTATAAAAAAAAAAATTAATTTTCGCCCCCCCGAAAAAAACTAAACAATGGCCACAAGGGCGAAAAAAAAAAAGGCCAAAAAACCAAACGGGAACCAGGCCTAAGCAACGAAACGAGGGAAATGGGGCCAAACTTTCCAACAACAATAAATAACCGCCCGGGCCGGCCCCTCGAAAATCCCAAATCCCTAAGCATAAAAAACACTACCCAAAAAAACCAAGAAAAATCCCATTAATTGAATTCCCAATCCCTATTTTTATGCACACCTGCAAAACTTCAAAGCTAATTTAAATATTTAAGTCTGATTCTTTTTTGTAAAAAATGTTTTTAATACCTATTTTGTACAATTTATATTTTAATATTTTAACATCTACTGGTCATCCTGCCATCTAGGGGGGGTGGGGGATAAGAGGTGAAAAAAAAAGAGGTTTGGCAATTGTTAATGATGTAAAGTTACCCATGCATATATCCTGTAAATAAAAGGCTATTAAATAAAAAAAAGGGTATGCACAGTTTGATAACTTTTTAGACATAATTCCAGATTGCTCTCCAGAATGGTTGGATTTGTTTACAACTCCACCAACAACGTATCAGTGACCCAGTTTTCCTGCATCCCCTCCAACAATCATCATTACTTTTTCCTGTCATCTTAGTCAATCTGACAGGTGTGTAGTGGTATCTCAGAGTTGTCTTAATTTGCATTTCTCTGATTAATAATGATTTGGAACACTCTTTCATATGAGTGGTAATAGTTTCAATTTCATCATCTGAAAATTGTCTGTTCATATCCTTTGACCATTTGTCAATTGGAGAATGGCTTGGTTTCTTATAAATTAGAGTCAGTTCTCTATATATTTTGGAAATGAGGCCTTTATCAGAACGTTTAACTGTGAAGATATTTTCCCAGTTTGTTGCTTCCCTTCTAATCTTGTTTGCATTAGTTTTGTTTATACAGAAGCTTTTTAATTTGATGTAACCAAAATTTTCTATTTTGTGATCAGTAATGGTCTCTAGTTCGTCTTTGGTCACAAATTTCTTCCTCCTCCACAAGTCTGAGAGATAAACTATCCTATGTTCCTCCAATTTATTTATAATCTTATTCTTTTTGTCTAAATCATAGCCCCATTTTGATCTTATCTTGGTATGTCCATGGTCTTTTTTGAACACGATTATTGGATAGAAAAATAATTTTTACTTTCTCTTTCCTGGATCTATTTTCCATGTCAGTTTTTTTTTTTCTCCAGTGAAGTATTTAACTTTGTTTTCTATTTTTTCATTCTTTTGGTTGTGTTGGTATTGTTTTCTGTGCTTTCATAAAGTCATTAACTTCCATTTGCTCAATTCTAATTTTCAAGGAATTATTTTCCTCAGTTAGCTCTTCTACCTTCTTTCTAATTTTGGCAATTTTTTTTTCTTTTTAAGTCATTCTCCTTAGCTTTTTGTATTACTCTCAATTGTCTTCTCATTTTTTCTCTGTATCTCTCTTACTTGATTTTTAAAATCATTTTGAGCTCTTCCATGGCCTCAGCCCAATTTTTATTTTTCTGGAGTCTTTGGATGTAGGAGATTTGACATTATTATATTCTTCTGAGTGTATGTTTGATCTTCTTTGTCATCATAGTAACTTTCTATGGTCACAAACTTTTTTCTGTTTTCTGCTCATTTTCCCAATATATTACTTGGTTTTTTATTCCTTGTTATAATAGATCTCTGTTTCCATGATGGAGGGTGCACTGTCCTAAGCTGTTTTCAGAGATTCTTCTGGAGACCTAACCACAAGTATTCAACTGTGAGGAGTATCCCTACTCTACTTTGGCTGCAAGTTTTAGTGTGTGTTCTCCCACTCTAAAATTTGTTTGTGTCATTATTTAAAAGAATTTTGAGTGGTTTGGGGGAGAACTAGACTGCTCCCTGCCTTTACTACATCACCTTGGTTACATCCCAATTCTAAAGTTCTTAAGTAAGACCCTATGAGTGTCCTTGTATTGCAAGGACACTCACAGGACACTTATATTGCTTTCTAAGCCCCTTGAAAGCACTTGCCTTGTTTGAGCTTTTCATAAAACAGTATTTTTGGCATGTGTACATTTAGGAGTTTAAATGCTTTTTAACATGACTTGACTTGGAAGTCTTTCATTACATCTAACCTAGGTAACTTCCTGCCTTTGCTCCCAGTGTTGACCTCTGTCTAACAGGACAAATTTCTTTACTTCATGGCAATCCTAGGGTAATAAAATTTCAGGTATCACATTCTGCCTCCAGTTTGTCTTTTCTAGACTAACCACCCCCAGTTCTAATAGCAAACTTTTTTACTATATGGACTGAAGTCATTTACAGTAATTTGATTTGCCCTTGTCTGGCTTTATCAAAATCCTTCCTAATATACGGCACCCAGAACTGAATGAATACTTCCAATATGCTCTGACAAGGACATAATACTCTGAGACAAGCATTTCCCAAAGTTATTGTAAATAATACCTATTAAGGTAGCCTAAGATTTCATTCATCATTCTTTTATAGTTTCTATGCACTGCTGAGAGAAAAAAAGTATTCATTATTATTTTTTTTGACTGTTGTGTCATACTGTAGACTCATACTGATTCTATGATCCACTCAAGTTATCAGATCATTCTCAAATGAACTTATGTCTCGGCATGTCTACCCTATCTTGTACTGTGAAGTTGTTACAAGTTGTGGTTTCAATCAGTATGAATTTGAAAGAGTTATATGCTCTCTGTGGGCATCAGTTTCTTTATTTGTAAAAACAAATGGTAGGGACAGATGATCTCTACTGTACTGTCAGATTTAATATTTGTGTAATAAAGTCAGAGATTCCCAGATGGTAGCATTTTGGAGTTAAAAGGGACCTTAGAAGCTGTATAGTCCAAACAATACCAACATCCTTCTACAACAAAGGTTACAAACACAAGGCTATAGGCTACAGCACTCCTGAACAGAGTCCAAACCAGATTAAAATAGAAGTGGAAAATATTTAACAAAATAAAAACTTAGTAAAACCTAGCTGACTTTAATATGTGATTTTCTAAATTAACATCCAGCCTATAGGGATCCTTATTCATGGGTTAGTTGCCTTACCTAAAGTATCTAATCAATGGTCATCTTTCCATTGCATGAGGACTTTCAGGTAGGAGAGAACTTGCTACTTCCATGACTACACATAACATAGTTTTAAAATATTAAGTTTTCCTTATATGAACCTGGTGACACAAATGAGTCCCTCTCAAAGAAAGGCCATTTTCCAGACACTGGGGATGAGATGAGAGGCTATATATTCTAAAACAAAATAATTTCAATGTCATTACTTTTAATATTCCACCAAAGAGCAATGCATTCAAAGTCAAGGTGTTGAATGAATTTTACATACCATCTGTTTGAAGATGCACATCATCAAGGCACATGCATCACTAGGGAATATCTATGAAAAGGGAAGGCATGCCTGTGGGGTCACTGGGCCTATGGTAGCTTCTGGTGGATGGCTCTAAGCTGATGCTAACAGACCCTGTCTCTGCTGATCTCATGGTGTCATCCCAATGCTGCCCCGGTGGTTATTGCTCCCTTACAGGCTTCCTAATTGGTTTAACCCTGTTGGACATTGCTCAGATGGGAAAAATTCAACTAAATATTTTCTGCTTGACATGGTTGCCCAAAAAGACACTGCTCAGCTGAGATGAACTGTCTCCACCAGATGCTGCTCTGCCTACCCAGTGGCCTCCAAATTCTGTCCCCTGGCTCTCTTCCTCAAGAAAAAAAGCAGGTATGCTACAATTCTTTAAAAGCTCAGAGATTCTTTTTTTTCTTCTAGGAGTCTTTTAAATACGAGTTATCCCTGCTATTTTTATGGGGAAAAAAAGAAAAAAAATATTTTCTCTGGTTCTCTGTAATGGGCTGAGGCTTGAGTTGATGCACTGATGTCCCAAGCATGTGAAGCTAAATAGTAATTGGACTATACTCTATTAATATACATGCTTGGATAAAGAATGGCCCCACCCACTCTCTGTGCAAGTCCTGATGTGTTGTATAGGAAATGACGATTTTGTTCATTTCCTATGGAAATGGTGGAAGCAGAGAGACAGGAAGAGAGGCTGGGGGAGATTGGCCTGGGTTCTATGCTGGTAGCTGCTGGTCGTGTGGCTGCTGGTCTAGCTAGCTTCTTGACTCAACTGCACCCATTGCTATTGCCCATTCTCTTCCACCTCCGATCTTTCTTCACTGAGAATAAAGATTGATGATTTTCCCCTAACCTGAATTCCTGACTCCGGCTGATTTTAAAATACGTGGTCTTCACAGTTCTCCTGTTCTATTTCCTCAGAATCTTCCCTATGAAGTTTGTCATCTTAAATGAAACTTCCAATTCCAACCACTATATATATAATCAGTATGTAGCTATCTATATTAAATACTTATAATTATCAGTTCTAATCACTATTTTGATGCATACATATAAATCCATAGGCATGTGTAAATATAAGGATTCATATACATATGCATATGCACACACATATGCATATATCCTACTCAAAGGAAGATAAGATCAAAATTTTTAGCTAATTTCCTCATACTTAATTCTTTCTTTGAATTAAACTTTCTGGTCACTAGGCTTAGGGACTTTTCCTAAGTAACTCTTCTCTTGTGTATTGTATACCTCTGGTTTTATCTTTGAAAGCTTAGATTACAAAGCACACTATATTTATTGTTATTATTTTAATTTTAAGAATCATTTGCTAAGCACTTATAAAGTGTAAGGTATTGTGGTAAGAGCTTTAGAAAGATTATATAGTTCAAAGAAAAGATTAAGTCTGAAAGTATTGTTAGAAAATTTGACTATGCTTTTTAGCAAGAGATTGAGAAAAACAGAAATGAAAATAGAGACAGAAATAAAGAATAGAGAGATAGATAGGTATTATTTAAATAGATGATGGATAAAGAGATAATAAAAAACATATAGAAAGATAGTTGGGTAGACAGAAAGACAGATAGATATTATGATATGGATATATATCTATCAACACACAGATGATAGCTTATTTGACCCTCACTATCATCCTGAGAGAAATATGCTATTACGATCCCCATTATACAAATAAGGAAAGTAAGGCAGAATGATATGATGTGACTAGCCCAGGATCATATAGTTAGTAAATGTCTGAAACCAGATCTTTTTAGTTTTAAGTCCACTGCTCTATCTATTGCAGGGACAGATGCCTTTGTTATTGTTTTTGTTATTATTATTTACCTAACAAATATCAAATGGATCTGAGTTTGGTGTTTCCCATCTTTTGAACACCAATTTTCTCTTATTTTCTTGCATAAATGAATGTGAGGGGAAAGGCGAAGACAGAGCAGATCCTTCTATTTACATTTATGCCTTTGCAACTCCCACCAATTAATTCATTTGAGAATTAAAATACCTCTGTCTCTGACTCTCTATGTCTTTTTATCTGCCTCATTGTATTTTTCTCTTTCTCTTTCTCTATCTCCCTCTATATCTGTCTGTCTCTGTTTCTGTCTCTGTCAATTTGTCTTTATCTGTCTCTCTGTCAATCTCTGTTTCTCTCTGCCTCTGTCTCTGTCTCTCTTACACACACACACACACACACACACACACACACACACACACAGTAGGGGTGGGGAGGAGGAAGGGAAGGAGGGAAACAGAAAGGGATGGAGAAAGGGAGAGAGAGAACTGGTCTTTCTTAACTCCCAAATTCAATGTTCTAAGTTCTCTTTTAGTTTCAGTGTCTTACTAGCCCTCATTATCTGCCTTCCAATATACTTTGCTCCAACTTTTCATCTAAAATAAACCTTCTAGGCCTTCCATTCTATTGTCCAACATCTCTTCTGGTTCCAACATTTCTCCAAAGCACCTTCCATCCCCGGCATTCTCTGCCCTATCATTCTATTTTCTAAACTCGTTTTTCATATGAAATCCTTTAGATTCTAATAACTGCTCCATTGACTTCCACAAAACCGGGTCAAAAAGTATAAAATATGCATCCTGTGCTCAAATCCCTTCCAGCCCACGTGAGAGGACCTGAGTGAGGGAAGAACAAATGAAACAAAACCCTCTACTCAGGAAACAGTCATGAAGTCAACTTTGGGGCACTGACTTTCAGGACTGTAGGATTTTATTAGAGAGAAAGATCAATGATATTTGAAGAGGTAAGGAATAGCTTCTTGCCAGAAGTAGGACTCAAATTGGGCTTCTTATGTCAAAATCCAGCTCAGGGTTTCATTTTAGTGTATCCAATTTATTGTAATCCCATTTTTTTTTTGGAAAAGAAGGTGATTCTTTGCAAAGATACTTGAGTGATTTGTCATTTCCTTGTCTTGCTGAGCAAACTTAAACAAACAGGGTTGAATGACTCACCCAGAACCACATAGTTACTAAGTATCTGAGCCTATATTGAACTCAGGTCCTCCTGACTCTAGGCTCTATGCATTGCACCACCTGGCTATCATTTAGGCTAGGAGCCCCCTCTCCTCTCCATCTTTACCTGTGGCAGCCATTCTGCTTTTAGGAGTTGAGCAGGAGTGTTTATAAAAGTGGTCTTGGCTTCTCCTGGGAACAACACAGATAACACAAAGGAAATCTGGCAAAAACGCCAGCAATCATGCAGCTCCAGAAATGATTTCCAATATATATGAAAAGGAACAAACCTCCGTTATAATCGTTATAATTAATACTTAATGTTGGAGTTAATGAGTTGCTGTTTGTAGCCAAATACAATGAAAACCCAAAGGTATTGAGGACAAGTCCACACATTGCACGACCCTGTGAAAAAGCACTTTTACTGCCGGCTTTTCTCCCTACTGGAATGAGATCCAAAAATCTTGTTTTTGTAGAAAGGGAAAGTCCTGGACTGGGGATCACAAGACTCAGGTTTTAGTCATGGTTCTTAAACTCTCCATTGTTGGGGGATCAAGAAAACTGATTTTCATCTCAGATCTTCACTTCAATGTCTTTATCCTTTAAAATAAGGACACAAGACTAATCTCCTTCAAGACTCTAATCAGCTTGAAATTAATAGACATTTATTCTACTTTGTCAATGGCACCAATTCAGAGGGAAATGAATTAGAGGACATCAGCCACGGGTTCTAGTCCTTACTGTGCCATTAACTGGATGTATGACTGTACAAATTACCCTTTTTAATGGACTTCAGTTGTCTTCTAGATTAATGTGGTCTACACAATGGCTAACAGTTTTTCCCTCAGTCATGCTCACTTTACCCCTTTTTGTCTACCTCTCCAGATGGTTTTAACTTTTTTTTTTTCAGCCTGTTTTCTTGATTGCTGAGACTCAAAAGTTCTTTTGGTGAGGAGTCTCAACTATGATCACATTTCTTTCAGTTGACGCTTTAGACTGTTCCTCCAGTCACAATCTTTACATATTGCAATTCATCTTCAGTTTTTGTTTTTTTCCTATTAAAAAATTAGGAAGATAGGAAACCTTGTTTATTCTTTTTGTATATTCACTACACTATGAATGGCATATAGAAATGGTTAATAAATTCTCTAGCTATATTCCATATATATTACATATAAATATATACATCTAAATATACAGTATTTATATGTAATATATTTACAATATAAATATAAATATACATTTACAAAAATATACACACTTAAATATATACATATATAAATATAAATAATACATATAAATATCAAACTCAAAGGATCAAGTCATGTTCACTTGAAAAATACAAATTAATATTATTTATATTGTATTATATTTTTATTTATCTCATTGAATATTTATCAATTACATTTTCATCTAATTCCAGCTTCATTCAATTTTACAATAGCTTGAGCTTGCTAATTGCAAGTTTAACAACTAAGAGCATGACCAATGCAACCCAATGTGATTTCATGAAAAGTTTAATTAAGTGTTTGCAAGTGACAAGGATTTGGAGTCACAGAATCTTTGATTCTAGGAGCTATTATTTATTTAGGTTACTAGGATAAGTCAAATTGATTCTTTGTTTATCTCCTCTATGTAATAAGGAACTTGGATTGGTTGATCTCTGAAAACTCTTCCAATTCTGAACCATGTATGTTTCACTCCTCACATGAGACTAAAAAAGCATAAATTTATTAATTGATAGCCTAAAATATAATTAAAACTAGAGAGATATAAGGACTTTTGGACATAGAATGTTTGGACACAGAACATGACAGCTGGAAAGGACTCAAGAATATAGGAGGTAAACTGTTACTCAAAAAAAAACTTTATAAGCTCTTATTTTGTGCCAGGCATTGTGTTAATACTAGATATTTAAAGAAAAGCAAAACAATTATCTTCCCTAAAACTGCTTACATTGTAATGGTGGAAACAACATATAACTAACAAGTTACATAGGAGACATATTCAGAAAAGATGGAAGGCAATCTCAGAGGGGAAGTCTCTAGAAGTAGAAGAAACTGAGAAAGTCATACAAATGGTAGGATTTATGCTTTTTCTTGAAGGAGGGTAGGGAAATTAAGAGGGAAAGGTAAAGAGGCAGAGCATTTTAGTAATGGGGAAAAGTCAGTGGAAAGACATGAAAATGGGAGAAAAAAGTATTGTCTATAAAGGATATTAAAAGGGTCAGAGTAGCTGGAAAGGGTAAAATTCTGAAAAGTTTAATGCTAAGTAGAGTAGTTTATACTTGATTCTGCATGTAATGGAGAATCGCTGAAACTTCCAGAGTCAATGGGAGTGATATGGTCAATCGTAGACTTAGGAAAACAAAAGAAAAGAAAGCATTTTAGCAATTGAGTGAATGATGAATTGCAATGAGAGAGAAGACTTAGAAGTCTATTACATCCTCTCTTAAATCATGAATCCTTCTTGTATCTATAGATGGTAAAGCTATTTTATTCCTTACTGCTCTAATTTGTTTATAATGTGACCTTTTCCATTAAAACAATGTACTCATCTGGGAAGCTAGAGAAGTGATATGGAGAAAAACTAAATTATTATTCAATCAAAAAAGAACATGAATAAATTTAAAAAATAAAAGATTATTAAATTAGTCCAAGTCCTCCATCCACATATGGTAAAGATATTCCTTCTCCTCTAATTTGTTTATGATGTGATCTTTTCTATTAAAACAATGTACCCAACTAGGAAGTTGGAAAGGTGAAATTGAGAAAACCCAAATACTTATTCAATCAAAGAAAAGAAAATATTATTACAATAGTCAGGTAAGGGGTGATAAGCACCTAAAATATCATTACACTTTTTTTTATTATAGCTTTTTATTTACAAGATGTATGCATGGGTAATTTTTCAGCATTGACAATTGCAAAACCTTTTGTCCCAACTTTCCCCCTCCTTCCCTCCACCCCTTCTCCCAGATGGCAGGTTGACTAATACATGTTAAATATGTTAAAGTATAAATTAAATACAATATATATATATGTGTATATATATATATATATATATATATATATATATGTATATATATATATACACACACACATGTATGAACAGTTATTTTGCTGTACAAAAAGAATCAGACTTTGAAATAGTGTATAATTAACCTGTAAAGGAAATCAAAAATGCAGGTGGACAAAAACAGAGGGATTGGGAATTCTACGTAGTAGTTCATAGTCATCTCCCAGAGTTCTTTCCTTGGGTGTAGTAGTTCAATTCATTATTGCTCTATTGGAACTGATTTGGTTCATTGCATTGTTGAAGAGGGCCACGTCCATCAGAATTGATCATCATATAGTATTGTTGTTGAAGTATATAATGATCTCCTTGTCCTGCTCATTTTATTCAACATCAGTTCATGTAAGTCTCTCCAGGCCTTTCTGAAATCATCCTGCTGGTCATTTCTTACCGAACAATAATATTTCATTATATTCATATACCACAATTTATTCAGCCATTCTCCAACTGATGGGCATCCACTCAGTTTCCAGTTTCTGGCCACTACAAAGAGGGCTGCCACAAACATTCTTGCACATACAGGCCTCTTTCCCTTCTTTAAAATCTCTTTGGGATACAAGCCCAGTAGAAATACTGCTGGATCAAAGGATATGCACAGTTTGATAGCTTTTTGAACATAGTTACAAATTGCTCTTCAGAATGGCTCGAAGTATTCACAATTCCACCAATAATATATCAGTGTCCCTGTTTTCCCACATCCCCTCCAACATTGCACATTATTTTTCCCTGTCATTCTAGCCAATCTGACAGGTGTGCATTACACAAATTTTAATGAAGAGGAGGAATATATATGAGGGATGTTGTAAAGATGAGGGGAGAGAGAAAATTGGCCCAAGATTAAATATAATTTATGATTGAAAATGAGAAATGATAGCAATGTTGCAAGTACAGGGGATGTCAATGATAGCAAAGTTCAGAAAAAGATAGTTTTGAGGGTAAGATATCAGTTTGAGATCCTCAAAGGTAGCTGGTAATAGCAAGACTTGAACAAGGGGAAGACAGAGAGTCTTCATAACATATAGAGTTGGAATCATCTGCATCAAGATGATAATTGAACTCAAAGGAGCTGATGACACGACCAAATAATGTGTATACACCAAAGAGAGAAAAGGACCCAGGATAAAGCCTTAGAAGTCTTTCAGTATTAAAAAAAAAAAAAAAAAAAGCACAGATGACGAATTAGCAAAGGAGATTTAGAAGCAAACTGACAAATCAGAGGAGAAAAATAACAGAGATGTGTCATAAAGATTGATAGAGGAAAAAGTCCCAGAAGATGATCAATAGTGTCAAAGCTGAAAGGGTCAAGAAAAATGAGAATTGAGAATAGGTCATTAAATTTGAATGGATGATTAAGAGCTCCTATTGGACACTTTGCATTGAGTGGTTTCAGTTGAATGATGAGTTTGCAAACTTAAGTTCATGGAGGTCAGAAGATAGTGGAGAGAAAGTAGACCTATTGCATATACAAGATTTTTTAAAGAAGATAATTATCAGGGATAGTGAGAACACATGAGAGCTTTTGGTGAGATATTTGTAAAGGTGTTGGACTTAACAAGGAAAAGGGATACCCTATCAGAGACTAAGATGAAAAAGGTATAGTGAAAAAGTCATGGAGTAGCTGGAGAAAATATTAGGGCAGAAAATAAGAGATCTTTTCATTCTACTAGAATGTAGAACATAAAACTGTGAGCACTTCAAGAAGCCTTGAAATTCAAAATGTAAATCTGAGAAACTAGAATAAGAATTTAAAAGGATATTGGAATATATATATTTTTATGCCTTGCAATTTAGAGTCTTGAAGATAAAATGTACATAAAATACAGAATGTTAAGATAAACTGCTTATTTTTTTTTTTGCTTTTGTAACTCTAGTGCCTAATGCCATGTCTAACATATGAGATGCTTAATAAATAGTTGTCAGCTTATCAATTAATCAACCAATCAATAAACATTTATCAAGTGCTTACTATGTGCAAGTCACTGTGCTAAGCACTGGGTACACAAAAAAGAGGAAAATACCTCTGAATTTAAGGAAATTACTATCTAAAAGAGGGGATAAAATGTAAACAAATAGATACAAAGCAAGTTATATATATATATATATATATATATATATATATATATATATATATTTCCTATTGGAAATCATTAACAGAGGGAAGGCACTGGACTTAAAAAGGATTTGGTAAGTCTTTTTAAGGAAGGGAAGATTTTAGTTGGGACTTAAGGAAAGTCAATGAGGTTAGTAGAGGAAGGAGGAGTTTTGTTTGGGAAATATTGATAAGGCCAGCATTACTTTACTGAAGGTATATGTTAGGTAAAGAAGTAAAAAAGACTGGGAAAGTAGGAAGGATATGAAATAGTAGCTTATGAAGAGCTTTGAATGACAGGCAAGTTTTTTGGAGTCAATACGGAGCCACTAGAGTGCATTGAGTAGGGATGGGGGTAACATGGTCAGACATGCACTTTAGAAAATTCACTTAAATGGCTAAAAGGAAGATGAATTGGTGTGGCGGGGAGACTTAAGGCAGACAGATCTACCAGCAGACTATTGTAATAGTCCAGGCATAAGGTGATGAAGGTGGGTGCTAGAAGGTAGCAGTATCAGGGGAGAGAAGAACATATATTTGAAAGCTATTGAAAAGGTAAAATTGACAAACCTTGGGAATAAATGTGGGAGGTGAGAGATAATGAGAAATGCAAGATGACTCACTGATCGCAAACTTGAGACACTGAGAAGAAGATATTGTCTTCTGCAGAAAGAGGAAAGTTGATGGGTGGGAATGCTATAATTTTAGAAGGAACGATAATAAGTTCCATTTAGGGCATATTGAGCTCTAATTAGAGATGTCTTAAAGGCAGATGGAGATATAAGCTTGAAACTTAGCGAAGATTTGGGGGTAGAATAGGTAGACTGGAGAAATGTCAGAATAGAGATGATAATTAAATCTATAGGAGCTGATGAAATCATCAAGTGAAATAGTATAAAGAATAGAAAAAGTTCTAGGACAGAATTCTGGGGGGATGCTTGTGGTAAAAATGACCTATAGATGGATACAGCAAAGGAGACACAAAAGTAGCACTGAAATGGGCAGAAGGAAAACCAGGAGAGATTAATGTTTCCAAACCCTAGAGACGAGTATCAAGGATGCACAATAATGGTATCAAAAGCTGCAGAGAAGTCACAAAAATTTGGATTGAGAAAAGGCCATTGGATTTGGAAACTAAGAGATGATTAGTAATTAGAGAGAGCAGTTGAGTGGAATGATTTGGCTGGAATTCAGATTGTTACACGCTAAAAAGAGAATGAGAGGAGAGAAAGTGAAAGTACCTATTGGAGTCCTTTGGAGTTTTGGAGGAGTTTAGGCTAAAAAGGGCAGAAGAGATATAGGACAGTACGTTGGATGAAAAAAATTTTTTTCAGAATTGGATAGACATGAATAATGGAGTGTCACAACTATTTGGTACTTTAAAAGTCATGTAGTTAAATCTATTCATTGGACATAAGCAAAACTAATTCTCAGATAAAGGAAGTGATTTACCTGTCCTCAAAGATAGTTGAGGATCCTCTGACTGTGCAAAATATACAAGCCCCCTTTTTTGAATTCCAGCTTCCAGAAACTGCTGTACTACAACCATTCTAAAGAGGACTGATGTTTGCCAAGATTCAACTCCTACTGAAGACAAACTTGAGAATTTGTAGCAGAATTAGTAAGAAGACTCCATCAAGGAGCTCTTCCTTTTCAGTCTATGGGTTATTTGAGAGTAAGAACTGCCTTTTTTGGGGGGTGCCTTTCTTTATATCTTCAGTACCTTGTACAAAGGCCAGATACATAGTAGACACTTAATAAGTGCTAATTAACCGATTGGCTCAGTGATAGATTAGATAGATGCATACATACATCCACATATAAAACATGCATTAAGGAATTAACTGTGTATAGACACTGTACTAAGTACTAGGTATGGAATTAGAAACAATCAAGATACTCTCTTTCCAAAGAGTTTGCATTCTAAAGGGGAAAGATACAAGAAAAATGTAGGAGCACCTAGGTGATGTAGAAGATAGAGTACTGGTCTTTGGAATCAAAAAACCTCATCTTCCTAAGTTCAAATCTACCTCAAGGAAAGGGACCCAAAATGTTTGTGGCAACCCTGTTTGTAGTGGCAAGAAACTGGAAACTAAATGGATGCCCATCAATTGGAGAATGGCTGAATAAGTTATGGTATATGAATGTTATGCAATATTATTGTTCTATGAGAAATGATCAGCAGGATGATTTCAAAGAGGGCTGGAGACACTTACATGAACTGATGCTAAGTGAAATGAGCAGAATCAGGAGATCATTATACACAGCAATAAGAAGATTATACGATTATATGATGATCAATTCTTAAGGATGTGGCTCTCTTCAGCAATGAGATGATTCAAACCAATTCCAATTGTTCAGTCATGAAGAGAGCTATCAACCCCAGGGAGAGGACCTTGGGAACCAAATGTGTTTCACAACATAGAATTTTCTCTCTTTTCATTGTTGCTTGCTTGCATTTTTTGCTGCTTTTTCCTCTTTTTTTTTTTTACTGGTTTGATTTGATTTTTCTTGTGTAGCACGATAATTGTATAAATATGTATGCATATATTGGATTTAACATATATTTCTGCCATGTTTAACATATATTGGACTACTTACCATATGGGGGAGGGCATGGGGGAATATAGGAAAACTTGGAACACAAGGTTTTTGCAAGGGATAATGTTAAAGATTTGTCCGTGCATATGTTTTGAAAAATAAAAAAGTTTTAGTAAAAAAATCTACCCTCAAATCTAAGCCACTTAATCCTATCTACTTCAGTTTCTGAGCAGGAAAAGGAAATGACAAACTACTCTAGTATATCTGCCAAGAAAACCCCAAAGAGAGTCACAAAGAGTCAGACAGAAATGAAATAATTAAAAAACAACAATACAAGAACAGGTTCTGAAAAGAGGGATACCCATGTAGGGGCATGGTGAGAAGGCTGTGGGAAATGTTTCTAAGGATTGAGATAAGGAATATCTATGCAGGGCAGGATGTAGAATCCAAATTTTGGGTGTGATGAAAATACAGGACTGATGTGAAGATATTGGTGAAAGGGAGTAAAGTAAGAGGAACATAGGATATCTCAACCAAAGAGAGTTTGTGTTGTCAATTTAATGCCAAGATTGGATTTCTTTGCATGCCAGGAAAGAAAGCATTTTATCCACAATTGAAACAAAGTAAATACATATAGCCTAGAGAATATGCATTAAAGCAAGTGTGAGACAGGATGAATGGGTTATATACAAGACTGCAAGCTGTGAGTACATCAATTCAGGAGTTCTATCCAAACCCTTCCCTAGGCTGGTGGGATGTGTGTGTTTTTCTGAAAAGCTAATCATGGGTTTCTTATCATGGTCAAATTAGTCATTTACCAAAGTGCGGCTGCAGATGGGGAAATTTTAGCAGTGAGTTTGCCAAAAACTCTTTAGGCAAGTTCCCACTGCTCTGGATAATGAAGCATTTATTAGGGAGCCACTGAGGTACCCTGCCTGCCAGAGGGCTGATTATAATGAACTTTCCCATCCAAAATCTGAGAGGAGAACTTGGGTCAGCTTTGGCCAATCAATTGGAATTGATTACTTTTCGAAAAGGCTGGCTGCAGCTTTCAGTAAGGAATCATTTCAGGTTTGTTTGTTTATTTCATTTTATTTGTGAAAAAGAAGCCCTTTGGAGATGTAAGAAAGCGAAGGTTATATGGACCTTGGTGTTTTTTGTTTGGCTGCTTTATTTTGTCTTTGGTTTTTCTTCTTCCATTTGTAACATTTTTTTTTTGGTCACAAGAAGTTCCCAAAGGATTGTTGTGATATGGGAGCTACCTGCCAGTGGCTGCTGGAGGTTTAACTCAGACCTGTACAATGAATCTCTTCATGTGAGAGGATGATGATGATACAAGGAGACTGAGAGACAGCTGCTGTTCTTTGGCCTCTCAACTGAGAGGCAGTTGTGTTGTCTGACCTCTCTTCTCTTCCCTCTTGCCTCCAATTTATTTCATTTTCAATCCACGAGAATCTGCAAAGTCTGCTTCGCAACTCCTTCCAGTGCTATGATTCACAACTGTAGAGGCTTTCAGAGAATTGACCTGCCGCTTCACTTAGGCAGGGTCCTTAACAATTCCCCATTTTTGTTTTATGTAAAAGTGATTATTTTTCCCTCACAGCATGGACAGTAAGTTTGTGCATTAGCTGTTATCTAAGTCCACATGCTAAGATATGAGTCCACTTGCTAGGGAGTGCAAACAGTACTATAGCAGATGTTAATGTTGTGAGATATCATGGAGGTAAACTTTCAAATGGAGAAGAAGACTATATTCAGAACAGGCATTTAAATCTCTCACCAGTCTTCTGACTTGGTGTGTTGACCTATTTAATTACCCAGACTAAAAAAGTCTTACCAGGTTGCTTTTCCCTTTGCTTCCCTATGGATTACCAAAGGAACTCTCCTGGGAGGATCCTACTTACAAACAGCTCTCGAGCACTGCTGCTTCTTTGTTTCTTGTGTTGTTACACATCGGGGCATCATATGTAGTGTGCTTTCTAAAGCCACCATGCTGGTGAGGCAAAATATACCATACGAGTTAGCTCTCTGGAGGATCTCGGGACCAGGCTTGATCTTAGTGGAAGAGTGAAGGAGGCAGGAGACTGACTAGGATGGCCAAAGATGGAGTGTCCTTATTTCAAGTCCTCTCAGCCCTTAAATACCTTGGTATGATTACATCATTACAGCACACTAAGCATGGACCAACTAGAGATCACCACATCACACTGAGCAAGTGCTAACTAAAAGCACCCTGCTATTGATATATAAATGTCTTGCTTTACTGTAAATATGCCTTACTTCAAGTAGAACACAAGTAGTCAAGCCCTCCTTGACTTCTCAGGAAGGGTGAGATACCCCAAGGGGATGGAGAGCCAAACCAGACATTGTTAGCAGGTTCCCTCTGGGCTGAAGGGTCTTATACCTTACCCAGAGTTCCCCCCACTATTTGCGGTCCTCTACAAAGGATGGTGTACACTTCATAGGATAAATGAATTCTAAATTTGGAAGAGATTTTAGATATTGCTTATTTGACTCCTCTCATTTTAAAGATGCTCTAAAAGAAAGAGTTAAATGACTTGGCCAATGTCACACAAACACAAGATTTGAGAATTTAGAAGACCCTTTCAATGCCTTCTAGTTCAATCCCTCATTTTATAAATAAGGACAATGAGTTCAGGAGAGGTTATATGATTTCCCCAGGGAATGAAGCAAGTTCAAAGCTCACCAGTAATTTACATATTCTTCAATTAAGAAGGAATCCTATAACTTCAGTGTTCCAATAAGTTAATAATCAAATCTTTTTTTCTTTGCACAAAAAAGAAATGAAAACATTTATTAGAATCATAGATTTTTTTAGAGCTATAATGATAATAACCATGACAGCAATACTTTATATTTGCAAACAATATTGTTATTTCCAAAGCCCTTTATATGTATTAATTCATTTGCCATCAGATCAATCCTAAAAGGTAGGTAATAAATGTGGTTATAAAGAAGCAACTAGAAAGATCACTGCTATCCCTAAGGTCTCTTGAATTAGGTGCTAATTCCAGATATTCTACTCACTAACTGTGATTTTAGACAATTAAGTCCCCCATTGTAAACCTTAATTTTTTTTGTAAAATTGAGATAACATATTTGTATCTCATAATGTTTATTGTGATGATCAGAATAGAAATGAATTATTCTCCCCATTTTTTAGATTAATAAAACAAAGCACAGAAATATTATGTGGCTTGGTAAATATAGAAGACATAATAATCATCAATCCAGTTCAAGATTTTCATTTTAAATGAGGAAACTAAATCATAGAGACGAAATGCCCAGTTCTACACAAATAGTAGCAGAACTGGTGTGGAAATTCAAGTCTCTTGAGTCCTATTGCAGTGTTCTTACTATAAAAATGGGCTGTCATTAATGAAGGGAAGTCAACATAGAAAGCCTTAATGTATTGGGTCAGAGTAATATCAGTAAAGCATACAAGGTCACTGCCCAGAAGCCCATCTGCTCTAAAGATCCATCAGTCAGTGCTAAGAGGTTATCTAGCCAGGGGTTCTGGGAAGGAGGGTCAGCAACTTAAGTCCATCAATTCTATGCCCTCAGGCCTTCTTGCTTGTCCAACTGGGGCAACTCACTCAGCTGCTAATGAGCTCTTCAGAGCTCACCTGTAGAGAGCTATGTGACTTTTCTCTCCCCTGGCTCAGCAGGGCCCCTTAAAGGTAATAAACCTGATGGGTTTATAGGAAGGCAGGTGACTATGAAACGGAAGGAGGAGGCAGTGAGGGCAAAGTGGAAACAGTCCCATGAAGGAGAAATTTCTGTAAGGGGTGGCTCCTTGTCATCACTTGTTAGATTGATGCTGTGTCAGCATCTAGGGGTTTGAAGCTCCTGAAGAGACAGTTTTTAACTAGAAAGCTCAATCATCTTTGACAAGGTAGAGTGTTTTGCTGTCTATAAGGGAGAAAATGGAGGGGAAAGGAGAAAGACAAAGAAGTGGCAAGAAAGTGAGAGAAGAAAGGACAAAGAGATCAAAGGACAAAAATAGTCAAATGGGAAGAAAGGAAGGAAGAAAGAAGGGAGGGAACGAAGGAGGGAAAGAAGGAAGGAAGGAAGGAAAGAAAGAAACTAATAGGAAAGAAATTAGGCTATAGTTGAAAAAGAGGGAAAATAAGATAAAAAAATATAGATGAAATATGAAAACAAAAAGGAAAAATAAAAAGTGGTAGAGAAAGTGAAGTAAAAAAATTCTAAAAAGCAGCAGACAGAAAAAAAAACAAAGCAGTAAGGAAAATGAAAGAATGAAGGAGGGAGAGGCATAAATTATAAAGAGAATAAAAGTGAGAGAAAGAAGAAAGAGTACACGAAAAAACAATGTGGAGAAAAAGTGAAAAGGAAGGGGGAAAGAGAGAAAAATGAGAAAATGTGATAGTATATTCATGATTAAAAATAGTTTGGGGCACAATGGTAGTTTTCAAAAAAAGAAATTAAAGCTATCAATAGTCAAAAAAAATCAATGTTGATTAGAGAAATGCAAATTAAAACAACTCTGAGATGTCACCTCATACTTATTAGATTTGCTAACATGACCAATAAAGAAAATGACAAAATCTGAAAGGGGTGTGAAAAAATTGAGACCTTCTAGATAAAATTGTGAACTAGTCTAACCATTCTGAAGAAAAATGTGGAATCATGTTCAAAGGGCTATAAAAGTTCTATTGAATAATGTTGAACTATGCTCAAAGGGCTATCAAACTGCACACACCCTTTGACACATATACGCCACTACGAGATCTATTTCCCATAGAAATCAAAGAAAAGGCAAAATGACTCATTTGTTAAAAATGTATAATAATAGGTTTTTGTGGCACAAATAATTTGATATTGAGGGGATACCATTAATTGGGGAATGGATAAACAAGTTTACAGGGGTTCTTAAACTACGGCCCACGGGCCAGATGTGGCATCTGAGGATGCTTATCATCCTCACCCAGGGCTATGAAGTTTCTTTATTTAAAGGCCCACAAAACAAAGTTTTTGTTTTTACTATAGTCTGGCCCTCCAACAGTCTGAGGGACAGTGAACTGGCTCCCCATTTAAAAAGTTTGAGGACCCCTGAATATAATTGTGATCGAGTCCTATTATACTATAAGCAATGGCAATTAGAAATGTTTCAGAAAAACCTAGGAAGACTTGAATGCACTGATGCAAAATGAAGTAAATGGAACTAGAAAAACATTTTACACAGTAATATCCATTGTAACAATAATCAGTTATCCAAGTGAAGGTAGAAAAGGAAAGCTGGACAACATCATAATCTGAAAAAAATCTGAATATTTAGAACTTAAAGCTCAATATGAGCAAATAGTGTGTTATAGGCATCAAATATTAATACTATGCTATATTAGTGCAAAATATGGAGGACTAGAAAGGTGATGCCCTACTATCTTCTACCCTAGTAAAACTATAGCTAGATTATTTTACTGAGCATCGAATGAAATGTTTCATTCATTTAATATGTTCTGTTAAAGTTTCAGGAATATCTTTTGCTTTTTTTCTCACAATTTTTATTTTATCCTGATAAACCAGCCTTAATTGAATCCTCCCCAAGGAATAAAAAAAAGAATGGAAAAGAATAATTAAGCAAAACTTATAAATAAAATGACTTGATCTTACAATGTATTAAGTATCAATAGTCCCCCACCACTCTACTGAGAAGAGGGTAACAAATTTCTCCAACTGTTCTTTAATATCAAGATGGATCACCATTTCCATTGATTTAAATTTGGTTCTTTTTTTGTTATTGTGAGTTTCAAGTCTTTAGAAAGACACTAAAAATTTGGGGAGTGATCAGAAGAGGGCAATCAGGATCATAAAGGGCACAACTGAAGGAATATATGTTCAGCCTGGGGAAGTAAAATCATCCTGGGAAAAAATTTGAGACCCTCAAGTTTTTGAGCAATCAATGTATGGAAAAAGGATTAAACTTGGTGAACTATACTAAAGACAGAATTAGGAACAAAGAGTAGATATTATACACAATTTAGGCTTTATGTCAGGAAACAAAAACAAAAACAAAAATTTCCCAAGTCTATCTTGGTGTTCCTATTTCTAAAGCACTGATCTAAAAGTAACATGGGCTGCCTCAGAAGAGATGGATTCACTCTAATGGGAAGGAAGGCTGAAAACCAAAGTTGACTACTGTTCTTCTGTATTTGTACAAAGGAATTTTGTTCAGGTATCAGTTGAATTGAATGGTGTCTGGCCAAATCCTTTGATGCATCCCATGCTCTGTGACTTCCATCAAATTCTGACAACAGAACTTCAATTAGAGATTCTCTTCAGAAAAAACACACAATACATAAATTCTGAGTCACTCAAATATTGTTTGATTATGTGAAAAAGAAAAAAAAAGTGGAAGAAAATTAGAAATGGAGGAGAGGAGAAAGAAAAGAGAAAAGGAAAGGAGATTAAGAAATGTAAGGGGAAAGATAGAAAAGGTAAAACTGAAGAGAAGAAATGGGATTAAAAGAAAAAGAGAAAATAAAAAAGAGGAGGAAAGAGAAGGGTGAAAGAATAGAGAAAATAAGCAGAAGGGCAAAAACTAACCAAATGGGAAGGAAGGAAGGAAAAAAGGAAGGAAGGAAGGAAGGAAGGAAGGAAGGAAGGAAGGAAGGAAGGAAGGAAGGAAGGAAGGAAGGAAGGAAGGAAGGAAGGAAGGAAGGAAAGAAGGAAAGAAAGAAAGAAAGAAAGAAAGAAAGAAAGAAAGAAAGAAAGAAAGAAAGAAAGAAAGAAAGAAAGAGAGAGGGAGAGAGAAAGAAAGAAAGAAAGGAAGGAAGAAAGGAAAAAGGATGGGTGGAACAAAGAATGGAAGGAAGGAAGGGAGGGAGGGAAAGAAGATAAGGAAAGAAAGAGGGAAGAAAGGAGGAAACAGAGGAAAAAATACCATGAGAAGAGAACAGTGTAGAATTTGGTAGAGTTTTGTACCATTCAATAGAATCTCAGGTGAAATAAGCTAATTTCCTGATGTTTAGAGGCAGTCATTGTTTTGTTTTGGTTTGTTTTAGACCCTCAGCCCTAGCCTGGTTGGGGAGTCATTAATCATTAAACTTTTTTTTTCTAACTGTACAATTTTCTCCTTGAGCCCCATAGCTTCCTAATTCCAATTACTATGAATGTCTTCTTTTTTTAAATTTCAGACACTTATAAACAATTCTTTCCTTGATTTTTTTCCTTCTAAATCACAGAGGGCAAGTCTCTAAGTTTCACTAAGCAAAACAATAAAAATATTTTTGCAAAAGTCATTAAAAAGAAAAAGAGGGATATCTTTTCTCCTGGGCAATTTCTGCTCCAGGAATTAGAAGCTTACAGTTATCTGGTAGTGGGTGAACTGAGGTGACAGGAAAACTTCTGCACATTGCACATCTGTATTCCAGGGAACCTCTAGACAGCATTATTTAAATGGTGTTCGGTAACCTTTTGCTGCCGCCTTTCTTTAAAGACCCGAACAATTTAGATATTTTGGTTCAGTGTCTCCACAGAAAAGCTTTACAATTATAGGCTGGGAATTAGAAGATATATTTGTAATAAGAATTGCTAACCACTGTCAGCTGGTAAATCCGTGTCCTTGCATAAAAATGATGCCATTATCTTTCATGCCTGGAAGAGAAATGTAAAGATCACGGATCATATAAGAGACTGAAGTGGGAGAAAAGAATTACACTCAGGAGATTTAAGCCAGTTACAGCAAATAAAGCTAACATTTGCCCAGTTGACCCTATTGATAAGGTGCCAGACTTGATTATCTCGGGTCTCTGCAAATATTAATTGTTTTATTTTCCTTTTTTTTAAAATAATCTCTGACTACATTCTCAAATAGCATTGATGAATTGCAAAATTACATTTTAATGAAGTGAATTTGAAAGATGACCCAAAGTTACTGGAAAGAAGGAATTAATAATCCACAAAGATGATTTTAGTAAACAAGTGTCTAGAGAGCCAGTATTGTCTTATTCAATCCCTTTATTGAAATCGTTGAGTTCTCAAATAGGTCAATAGACAAACCCAAGATCAAGATGGCTACTGGGGCAATTCTTCATTGTTAAGATGTAGACTGAGCTTCTAAATTTGAAAGCCTAATGCAAATCATGGCTTGTCTAACTCTGGTGAAGATTGTTGTTATCACAATCAGGGAAGCAGAGCAATTGATTTTAAAAGCACAGAATCAGTAGCTGTAGTCAAAAGTCCTGAGGAAAGCACCAGTCTCCCACTGTCTAAGAATCACACCTGTGTCTGAGTTAACATTCCTAAGCTGTTCCTTGTTCTTCATGGTCAGCGAAAATAAGAAAAACAGGCAAAACTTCTTTGTGGCAGAAAGGTAAAACCACAAGAACTTTGCTTATCTGGGTGCCTTTCCCTGCATGATTGGGTCAGCATTCATGTGTTGTGTGTTTTTCTGGGTCTCTAATTGAAGAGTGTGTTATCAGAATTTGATGGAAGTCACAGAGCATGGGGTGCATCAAAGGATTTGGCCAGTAATGATATCCTGTCATAGGGTCAATAATGGCTAAGTCCTTGACACTTTTAGAATGAGTACATTATAACAAATAAAGACTGTCAGGCCTTACCAATTGTGAGGCAAGAGGGCCAATGTTCCTCTTAACTCTGACTAGTCTGAAGCTAATCCTTATTATCAGATCCTATCCAAAGGAACCTAACTAGCTCAGATAAGCAGTCCAATCATCTTGAACAGTAGACACCTATAGACCATTGCAAAAATGCAATGGGCTGCCTCAGGAAGCATGACCTTTCTAAGAACCATATATTCCTGATTTGAAGAAGATAACACTTAGCCAAAATGGACTGGACAGTATTAAGACAGAATAAATTCTCTGTCACTTGAAGGATTCAAGCAAAATCTAAATGATGATTTGTTTTACAATATTTTATTTTTCCAAATATATGTAAAAGATAGCCTTTCAACATTCTTTTATAAGACTTTGTGTTCCAAATTTTCCCCCTGCCTCCCATATCCCTCTCCCCAAAACAGCAAGCAATCTAATATAGATTAAATAGGTGCAATCATTTTAAACATATGTCTATTTTTGTTATGTTTTGCAAGAAAAATCAGAGCAAAAGAAAAAACAAAGTGAATCAATCCACATTCAATATCCATCTCTCTCTCTCTCTTTCTTTCTCTCTCTCTCTCTCTCTCTCTCTCTCTCTCTCTCTCTCTCTTTCTCTCTCTCTCTCTTTCTCTCTCTTTCTCTCTGGATGCAGATGACATTTTCATCCCAAGTCTATTGGAATTGTTTTGATTACTATAATACTGAGAAGCGCTAAATTTATCATAGTTATTCAGCACATAATCTTGCTGTTACTGTGTACAGGGTTCTCTTGCTTCTGCTCACTTCACTCAGCATCAGTTCCTGTAGGTCTTTTCAGGTTTTTTCTGAAGTCAGCCTCCTTGATGGTTTATTTAGTATGCTATAAATTGGACTTTGTGGATTCAGTTATGAATCAAAGTATATAGTCTTTAAGTCCCTGAGAGTCTGTGATTTTATGATCACTATACATTCCTTAAGAGTGTCTATTGAAAACCCGGGTTTAAAAAAAGTGAATTAAATCCATTCCTTGGATCAGACTAGTACTGACTTGGAAGGAAAGACACACATACTGAACAGAGGGTTAGAGTGAAACCGAACACCAGACACAGGACTTTGTGTTTGTGAGTCCAACACAAGCTGCCTCATTTCTGTGTACACATACATAGAGTAACTACTCTACTATATCTTACAAGCAAGGCTAGGGAGAGGCTGATAGTAACACATTTAGTTGTAGGCATGATATTTTAGGAAAGAGACTGATAAGCAGCAGAGCATCCAGAGTGACATAGTGAGAAGACTGAAGATCATTCCCTCTAAAGATTGGTTGAGGCCACGGATATGTTTAGTTTGGAAGAAAGAAGACTAATGGGGATATATGTCTTCAAATAACTCAAGGGATGCCACATGGAAGAGGAATTGGACCCTCTCTGCATAACCCCTTGGGAAAGACCGGAGAGCAATGGATGGAAATCACAGAGACAGAGATGTTAGCTCAGTGTAAAGAAAAATCACCAGTAATGAGAGCTGGGCAAAAATGCAATGGGCTGCCTCAGGAAGCAGGAGTTTCTCCATCACTGGTGACATTTAATCAGGGTGTTTCTGACCAACTGTCGGCAGTGATATCGAGGGGGTTTCTCTTTACTTTTACATGTTGGGAACAGATGATTTCTGGCAATGTTTTTCAACCTTGAAATTTGTATGATTCTCTCATTATAAAAATAACCAGAACTAGAAAACACGCAAAGGCTTATATTGAGGATAAACACACACATACATGTGAGGATACATGTACACACTTTTATGTATATGTACACACATTTTACACATACATGTAGGTATAGGCCAATGTGTGTGTTTGTGTGTATATGTACATATGTATATATGTTTATTTTATGCATATATACATATACATTACAGGTATGCATATGTTGGCATATGCATATGTGCATTGCATATGTATATACATGAATGCAAAATATGCTCACATGCAAGATACAAATACACATATATTTTATTATGCTTATATATTTATATATATGTATGTATACATATCATATGTGTGTGTAAAAGTCTTAATGTAGTGTATATATATATATATATATATATACAAAATATATAGATATATTGAATTCTTTTTCTGTGTATTATATATATATATGTACATGTAATGTTTATATATTCACACATTTATGTGGTCTTAAGATCTATGCACAAATTTATACACGTGTGGACACATGATCTGCATATATTATGTTTACATGCATACACATGTTCATACACATATATGTATATTGCATCATGTCTATATAGACTAGATCTATGTTTCTTTGACATAGAGAGCTATTAAATGAGGACCTTGCCTTTTAGTGAATGTTCCTTAGTGAAAGAATCTTAATAGAGGGTCCCATCTCCTTTTTAACTGATAATCTTAGAGAATCATTTGTGAGCTCTCTCATTTCCCCTTACTCCACACTTATAACCCCTTTATAACTTTACCATTTTTTAATTGTTCCTGTTTCTAGGTGATGCTATGGAGTCGGGCACTCCCATTTTTATGTGTTCAAATTCAGCCTCAAATATTCACTAGCTGTGTGATTCTTGGCAAGTTATTTTACTATTTGCCTCAGCTTTCTCATCTGTAAAATGAGGTGCAGAAGAGAATAGCAAACCATTGTAGTACCACTGCCAAAATAAATAAAAAGCAAAACCAAAAAATGGACTCACAAAGATTTGGAAACAACTGTGAAATGACTTATCAACCACTGAGGAAAAAAATAACTGTTTGATTAAAACTAAGACTTTTCCTTCTTCAAATGATATTGTCTCTTCCCAAGTCCTCCAGGATATCCAATATCCTTTCAGTTTATATTTCTATATTCCTCATTTTAAGTTTCTTCTCTTTTCCTTATAATATGTAAAACAGATTTACATCTCCTCTGTGTTTACTAAAATTCACTTCACCCTACCAGTTCCAGAAGCTCTTATTCTCTCATTTTTTTTCATTGACAACCTCCCAAAAGAGTCATCTACACTCATGGTCTCTACTTCCTCACTCTTTATACATTGCCCATTCCTTCCATATCTGATTTCTGACCCAACCATGTAGCCAAAATTTCATTCTCAAAGGTTACCGATGATCTCTTTACTATTAAATTAAGACTTTTTCTCAGACTTTACACTCTTGAACTTCTCCGTGGATTTGGATACTGCTAACCACTTCTCCCAGACACTGACTCTTCCTTTTATTTTTTTTTTCTCTTAGTTTTCTTCCTAACTTGGTGTTCACTCTTCAGACTTCTGTATAGGACCTCCTTCTTAAGGCATCCCCTTGGGTCTTCCTTTCTCTTTATGTCATACATTGGAAAATTCACAAATTCCAATGATTTTAATTATCTTCTTTGACCAAAGGATTTCCAGATATCTCTATCAAGGCTTGATTTTGTTTCCTGGCTTCAATAAATCCCTGCTGAACATCTTCAACAGGATGCTCCAATAGAAAACACAGTATGTAGAAATAGAACTTGTTACTTTACCTCTGTTAACTGTGAACTCTAGCTTCCTCAGAGTCATCCAAGATCATCATTTCACGGTCATCCTAGATATTCTTCTCTTCTTCAGAACTCTATATATAATCAACTACTGCATCCTATGGCATCTCCCACAATAGCATCTTTTACATCCATCCCTTTTCACATCAGCACATAGACAAAATCTCATTTGATTTCACCATCTCTTCTGACCTTGACCAGGTCAATGACCTTCTAATTGGACTTCCTTATTCCAACTTTTCTCCCCATCAAATTCTCCTTTGTATTTTACTGAGGCAATCTTTATAAGCTACAGGTCTGCCCATCTTACCTCCTGCTAAGAAACCTTCAGTTCCTGCCAGATTTTCCTCTAATAAATATAAATACTCAGCTTGACTTTTAAGACTTTCCACTATTTGGCTTCAATGTATCTTCCCAGCTTTATTTCACATTATTCCACACCATACAAACTTGTATTGTAGCCAAACTTGACAATTGACTGTTGCCAGACCTACTGTGTATTCTCTCTTTGTTAATAAAGCCAGCAATAATTGGCCTTTTTGTCTGTTATGTCATATGATTGTGACAATTGCTTTTTTTCTACATGGTTTAGTGGATAGAGCACTGGGTCTGGAATCATAAAGATCTGAGTTGACAGATAGTTTTTAGCTGTGTATCCCTAGGTGAGTCATTTAAGTTCTACTTGACTCAATTTTCTCATCTGTAAAATGTAAAAAAAAAAATATCTTTTTTCCAGGACTGTTGTGAGAATCAAATGAGATAAAAATTAGAAAGTATTTTTGTTGTTCAGTCATTTTAGTCTTGTCTGACTCTTTAGCATTCTATTATTTGGGGGTTTCTTGGCAACAATACTGAAATAATTTTCCATTGCCTTCTCTGTTTCATTTTGCAGATGAGCAAACTAAGTCAAATAAATAAGCTTAAGTGGCTTTCCCAAGGTCATGCAATGAGTAATTGAGGCCAGATATGACTCCAGACTTGCATTCTATTTCCCTTTTTCTATAGCTGCCTAAGGAAAATACTCAGTAAACTTTTCTTTATTCCGTTTCCATTTCCTTATTGTTTAAAATAAGAGGGTTTGAGCAAATTATGTCGAAGGTCCATTATGGCTCAACTTTTATTGCTATGACTTTACTATCTCAGAAATGGAGGAGGAGATAGTTCTTAAGATGCATTCATAACTTCATAATTCAAATCAAATTCATGCACTAAGGCATATTCACAACCATAGCATAATATTATGGTAGCATGAGTCTTAGATGTGATATTTTAATCCAATTTTTTTCATTTTCTAGACAAAGAACTCAAGGCTTGGACCACTTAGTTACTTGCCCAAGGTCACACAGCTAAAAAAAATCTAACAGAAATGAAATGTAAGCTATTGAAGGATTCTCCTTTTAGTTTGAATTTTTGACTTTTTCGGTCTTTGGGGGTCTATTTATAATAATAAAAGGTGCCGCAGATAATTAAAAAACAAACTCAGTCTCTGCATTCATTAAAGACTAGAATATAATCTCCTGAAAAGCTGTCACCAATAATAAAGCAGCCCTATCTGCTGAGAGTTACAGTGATTTCAAATGGATGTCTTGTAGAAGAAATGCACTGAAATAGTCAAATTAATTGCTGTTTTTCAAGAGGGAGCTTAAAAATGCAGTAATTAATTGACCTACTGTTTGAGACAATTTCCTATAGTTAACAGCCACTCTTCCTAGATGAATAAGACAGATTGCTTTCATTTGATAATAGGGTCCAATGAAACCAGGAATGAAAATACAGGAATATGCAAAGTTTCCCAGTTTGTGTCCTATATGTAAGTGATATTAGGTAAATTGCTATTACATTTTAACTCTGGGGGAAAATAGAGGAGAAAGAGATGGGGGAAGTGTTTCTACTTCTCTAATAAAATGCTTTACCATCATGATTTTGAGTTTTGTATTATTGTTCAACTGCCCAGATTTCATTCAGTTAAAATGGCAATGTAAAGACAAAGAGAAAGAAAGACAATGCCTGCCCTCAAGGAGATTGATTTAATAGAGAAAGAAAGCATATAAAAAAGGAGCTTAAAAGAGGTGTCAGGAAAAGTAGGTAGTTAGAGCTGAGCAGGTTTAAAAGTGAACATGGCTAGAATGAGTGCTCCCTTCAATGGAGATTCTAACATGGAACTCATCCATCAAAGGAAAGCTCTGCACCCCTTGAGGTACAGAGCTCTCTAGCATAAAAAGATTTCATTAGCAGGTATAAAGTTATCTGGAGAGTCAGGAACTCGGCAGTTCTTTGGGTCCAAGATTAGACAACTCTTCATGACTATGTGGATACTCTGCCCATTCAGTAGCTCCAAGTCTCACCTTTGTCTCCTTAACCCCATGGGCTTCTTCCCATCCAGCAACTATATGATAGCCAGAATATGGAAAATCAAGGTGACAAACATCAGTCCCTTGCACTTGTAAGTCCCTAGCTTATTTACTTTATTATTAAATAACAACATAGAGTACTGAAGGATAGAACTTGACAGGACCTTAATGTTAGAATGTTAATTAGAATGTTAGAATATAATGTGATAATAATGGGACAATGTTGGATATAATCTCTGAGGATCTGGATTTCAATCCTTATTATATGTGTTATTTTGGTTTTCATTTAACTCCCTGAGCTCAGGTAGTTTCCTTTTCTGTAAAATTAGAGAAGTGATTATGTATCCTCTAAAATCCAATTCAGCTTTTAATCTATAATATTATCCATTTAGTTTTCCTGATAGTAATCTAAATATCTCAGTTATCTCTCATCAGTTCTCTGTAAGTCATGGGTTTCAAGTTACCTGGTTAATTTTTTCTGGATTTTATCAAAAAAGTTATACTTAAGGTAGTTAGGTAGAGCAATAAATAGAGCACTAGCCTTGAAGTCAAGAGGATCTGAGTTCAAGTCTGACCTCAGATGCTTAACACTTCCTAGCTGTGTGTCCTTAGGCAAGTCACTTAACCCCAATTGCCTCGGCCAAAAAAAAAAAAAAAATGTTATGGTCATAATCACATGCAGTACTATAATCTGACCATGGTAGAAAACAGGGGAATCATTTCCTGGGTTCTGGATTCTAACCCTATTTTAAGAAGGACTAAGCTTATATAACATTTTTTTCATAAACAAATCCCTTTTCTAGTTGTTACTGAACCTGCAAGACACCAGCATACAACCAATTGAAAAACTGACAAAAAATCCATCTAAAAATGTTTTTGTTATGACTCTTAGATACCAAAGAATTAACTTAATGTATTTCTTCCCATAGAGTTAGCCACCTAAAATCCTGCTCCCAAGAAACATTTCCCCTCAAATTGTGTTTGCATGATGCCTCAATAATTCTTCAGTTCAGTGCATTAATCAGTGAAATCAATTGTTGACTGTCAGTTAGACCAAGCAATGGTTTGACCAACACATATTTTTCATTTTCACCTATTGTTTCCATATCATGAGTCAAAAATCCATCTAAATAACAACAGTAATAATTCATTTCTATAATTCTGTAGTGGGAAGACTGCTGGACTTATTAGGGTCAGATGATTTGCATTCAAGTCCCAGCACTGAATCATTCTGGCTAAACAACCTTAGGAAAGTCAGTACATCTCATCAAACTCAAATTTTCTCACCTAGGGAATAATTATACCCATACAACCCAGACCAAGGTATTGCTATTGTAAAGCATTAGCAAAATACTACTAAATAAAAGTGCTGTAGAACCATAATAATAATAATCACATTTAGGTATTGCTTTAAGACTATAAAATGCTTTACAAATGTTACTTTTGATCCTCACAGCAATGTTGGTGAAAAAGATGCTATTATCCCATTTTACTAATGAAAAATAATGACTCAAGAGTTTAGATGACTTCCCCAGGGTCACACAGTCAGCATCTAGGATACATAAATGTTAGAATTATTACTTTTATTGATCTATGCATTTCATTTTATGTCTTTTTAAAAAGTAGAGATATTTGTACTACTCCTATCCTGGGTCTATTGTGAGGAAGGCCCTATGTAAATCTTTAAATGTAAAAGAAAGATGAATTGTCATTATTATATTACTGCAATGATATCCAAGTAGAAATTTGAAGAATCAACTGGATAAAAATATCATATTGTCCAAATTCGAATAGTCTGATCTAATAATGTATATAAACATGAGAGAGAGAGAAAGGAGAGGAGATAAAGAAGGGAGAGAGGATACATAGATACTTAAATAAATAAACAGAAATGAGGTAGGAATGTATATAGGTAGAGGAAAGAAAGAAGGAAACAAGGAAGCAAGGGAGGGAAGGAAGAAAAGAGAAAGAAAGATTTTTTTTTGAGTGGTAATAGTTTCTTTTTTTTTTTTTTTATTTAATAGCCTTTTATTTACAGGATATATGCATGGGTAACTTTACAGCATTAACAATTGCCAAACCTCTTGTTCCAATTTTTCACCTCTTACCCCCCCCCCCCCAGATGGCAGGATGACCAGTAGATGTTAAGTACATTAAAATATAAATTAGATACACAATAAGTATACATGACAAAACGTTATTTTGCTGTACAAAAGAATCAGATTCTGAAATATTGTACAATTAGCTTGTGAAGGAAATCAAAAATGCAGGTGGGCATAAATATAGGGATTGGGAATTCAATGTAATGGTTTTTAGTCATCTCCCAGAGTTCTTTCTCTGGGCATAGCTGGTTCAGTTCATTACTGCTCCATTGGAAATGATTTGGTTGATCTCGTTGCTGAGGATGGCCAGGTCCATCAGAACTGGTCATCATATAGTATTGTTGTTGAAGTATATAATGATCTCCTGGCCCTGCTCATTTCACTCAGCATCAGTTCTGTAAGTCTCTCCAGGCCTTTCTGAAATCATCCTGTTGGTCATTTCTTACAGAACAGTAATATTCCATAATATTCATATACCACAATTTATTCAGCCATTCTCCAACTGATGGACATCCATTCAGTTTCCAGTTTCTAGCCACTACAAAAGGGCTGCCACAAACATTCATGCACATACAGGTCCCTTTCCTTCTTTATAATCTCTTTGGGATATAAGCCCAGTAGTAACACTGCTGGATCAAAGGGTATGCACAGTTTGATAACCTTTTGAGCATAGTTCCAAACTACTCTCCAAAATGGTTGTATTTGTTCACAACTCCACCAACAATGCATCAATGTCCCAGTTTTCCCGCATCCCCTCCAACTATCATCATTATTTTTTCCTGTCATCTTAGCCAATCTGACAGGTGTGTAGTGGTATCTTAGAGTTGTCTTAATTTGCATTTCTCTGATTAATAATGACTTAGAGCATCTTTTCATATGACTAGAAATAGTTTCAATTTCTTCATCTGAGAATTGTCTGTTCATATCCTTTGACCATTTTTTAATTGGAGAATGGCTTGATTTTTTATAAATTAGAGGTAATTCTCTATATATTTTAGAAATGAGGCCTTTATCAGAACCTTTGACTGTGAAAATATTTTCCCAGTTTATTGCTTCCCTTCTAATCTTGTCTGCATTAGTTTTGTTTGTACAAGAGAAAGAAAGATTAAGAAAGAATGAAAAGAAAGAAGGAAGGAAGAAAAAAGAAAATGTAAGAAACAAAGAAAAATAGAAGAACATGAGAAAGGGAGGAGAGAAAAAGATGCTGTACTGGACAGGCATTGTAGATGTATAATGAGCTGGTGCAGATTGAGCAGGAAGAGGAGAGTGAGCCATATTGCATTAGGAAACTATGAAACCCTTTTAATGATTCACAATATGTACCCTGACACAAAATTCATCTTTTAATGCTTATATTTTCCTGGTAATGCTATTTTTAAATCATGAAAAATCATTTTGAAAATGAAAATTCTACATAACCTTGATTAAAATAAAGTCTTCATATACATCAAAATATTTATAGTAGCACTTTTTGTGGTAGTAAAGAATTGAAAACAAAGTTTATGTCCATCAATTGGAAAATAGCTAAACAAATAGTCACACATGGAGGTAATGGAAATTACTGTTTTGTAAGAAATTATAAAAGTTATTAACATAGAGAAACATGGAAAGACATATCAACCTTTAAAAATGAAGGAAACAGAGCTAAGAAACAGAAAAAAGACTATACAATATAAGTAAACAGAGCAACCACTACCACAAAAAAAGTTGAAAATGAATGATGCATGAAGTCCAAAAAATAACAATTTTGGGTCAAAGAAGCAATATTAAAAAGATGCCTTCTCCTAATCCTTGGCAAAGCTGGTGCTTTGTCATAATTTTTCTTTGCATTTATTGGTATTAGTGATTTTTTCTGTTATTTTTTTCTTTAAAAAATATTCTTTGTTTTGTGGGATAACTCTGCAAAGGGCAACAGAGGGATACAGAAGGAAAATTGGGTTACTTAAAAATCAGCAAACACAGAAATTATTTTTACATAGAGAATGGATAAACTGAGAAAAAGTTAAAACCATGGGTAACCCAGAAGACAATTGAGAAATTGTTGAAAGCAATGTCCAGAGTCATCTAACATAACTATTAAAGGTAGAACCAAAGTTTAAAACTCTGTTTTTAATTCTTTGTCAGATCTACTATGAGTAGTTTTCCTCTGAGAACTTTTCCATTTTTCTTTCCCAATCCATATCTGAGAACTTCTAGTAATTAGTCAAATTGAAATAATATGTGTACATATTCTGTGTGTATATAATAACAATACTGAATATTTACATATACTCATGTGCATTTGTTCATAGACATATGCATAGCCCATCAAGTAATTTGTGCAAATGCATATTGAACACTTGCTGTATATCAGATAATAAAACACTTTATAAACACTATCTCATTTGATCAACCAATGTTGTCCTGGTTGATCATGTTTAAAAACTGCTTCTCTGTGGGGGGGGGGGGGTGAAGGAGAAGAGAGCGGAGGAGGAAGGGAAGAAGGGTGTATATATATATATATATATATATATATATATATATATAACACACTTCTAAATTTCATCTGCATGATAAATTATTTTCTATCCGTTTTTTAAAAGTCTATACAATCAGGAAAATAATAAATAAAAAACCAATTTGTACCCTTTACTGATCACTGAGATATAAATGTTTATGCTGAAAATTTAACAATTAATTCTTGAAAGCTAATAGGTTTGTCTCTATCCCACCCCTATTTTTTTGTTTGTTTGGTTTTTACTGTTTTTGTTGGACACAGGTTTTTGTTTGTTTGTTTATATTTTATTTACTTTCTGCTTGCCTTTCTTTATGCTTGTCTTTCTTTCTTCTTGCCTTTCTTTCTTTCTTTCTCTGTGCTTGCCTTTCTTTCTGTTTTCTTTTCTTTGTTTCTTTCTTTTTTTTCTTTTTCTTCCTTCCTTCCTCCCTCCCTCCTTCTCTCTCTCCCTCCCTCCCTTCCTTCCTTCCTTCCTTCCTTCCTTCCTTCCTTCCTTCCTTCCTTCCTTCTTTTCTTTTTTTTTTTTTTTTTTTTTTTTTTTTTTTTTTTTTTTTTTTTTTGCTGAGGCAATTGAGCATAAGTTACTTGCCCGGTGTCACACAGCTATAAAGTATTATGTCTGAGGCTGGATTTGAATTAAGGTCCTCCTGACTTAAAGACCAGTGCTTTATCCACTATGCATCTAACTGCCCCATATCACACTCTTGTTCATAGGCGCCTAGTATTATAAGTAATTCAAAGATGATTATTAAGATTTTGCAAATGAGGAAAATGAAGGTCACTTGAGTAATGAAAACACTGTCATACAGCTATTAAGTAGCAAAATTTGGCATTCCGATTCTCTAATTCCAAAGGTCTTTTTCAGGATACAATGTTGACATTTGACAGATTCTTTGAATCTTAGATCACAGAATTCTTAGAATCACAGATTCTTAGAACTAGAAAGGATTGTAAAATTCCTTTAATTTCAGCATGTATTTTGAGAGAAGAATATTCAGCCAACAGAGGGTAAATTATTTGTTCAATATCATAAGACAGAGTAGAATGTATGTTCAGATTCTAATTTCTATCAGAGTGCCCTTTTGTCACTTATGATAATGAGACAAACTAGCATCTATACTGAAATTTAAGGTTTAAAAAGTACTTCACATGTATTATATTATTTAATGATATGAAGTTGGTATTTCACTTTGTGGATCATTATCCATATCCTAGCCACTTTCAGGGAAACAAATCAGTATTGAAGGGCATGGATACTTTGGAATGACTAATCAATTTCCTTCTTGGAAGCTGAGTAGTAAGAATCTCTGATTGAGGAAACCTTAAAAAACCCTTCCATCTTCTTCTGCCAAATGTCCTTCCTTGATAAAGATAGTGGTGGATCTAGTATATGTCTTCAACCTTGGCATAAATGGTGAAGTGCAAGCACATGACATACATGGCCTCAAGTGAGCTGGAATGTTGGTCTCATTGGTACTGTTTCTATTTTTCATGTTTTTTTTTCCTTTCCTAGCACAGATGAGTACACAAAAATCCTGAGATTGAGGTGATCAGCCTTGGAAACAATCTTGTAAATAGAGGAGAGAGAGAGAGAGAGAGAGAGAGAGAGAGAGAGAGAGAGAGAGAGAGAGAGAGAGAGAGAGAGAGAGAGAGAGAGACAAAGAGACAGAGAGAGAGAGAGACAGAGACAGAGAGAAAGAAATCAGTACCTGATAGCAATGGCATTTCTTCATTAGAGAAAATGACCATAAACAGGAAGAGGGACTAAATGCTTATCCTGAATTATCAGGAAACATGGATTAGATAGAAGTGTTTGGATAGTCAAAAATTGAGTTGAAATAAAAAAATAATCTAATTCAGCAGTTCATAAATGGCTTCATGTTCTGATATTTCAATTATGAATCTTCCAAGAATGTTTTTAACATGTATTAGTATATATTGTGATTCTACATGTCTCTGTGTGTGCATACAGGTGCATATTTATTCTTTTTTATTGAAAATAAAGTTTCAGCATATAATATGCATTATCATAATACTAATTAATAATAGTAATAGCTAACATTTGTCTAGCACTTTCTATATTCTTGGCACTGTTAACCCCTTTATAATTATTGTCTCATTTGATCCTCAAAACAATCTTGGAAGGTAACTGCTATTATTATGAACATTCTATAAATGAGGAAACTAAGGTAAGCATAGGTGAAATGACTTGCCCACAGTAACATAGTAATTATTTGAGGCCAGATCCATATATTGGATATCTTTTAAAGCTTCCTTTAGGGAGAATCTAGATATAAATCAAAATCTGTGTTGTAAATAATTTTCCTCAACACTGCAGTGAGAGAGTATAAATAGGCAATGAGTGTGAAACAATCTCTAACTATTCTTTTTTTAGTGATTAATATCTCCTTGGATTGAACCTAGGTTGTTGGTTTGCTTTTTTTTTTCTTCAATAATATTTTATTTTTCCAAATACATATAAAGGTAGTTTTCAAAATTCAATTCTATAAGATTGTGTATTTGACATTTTTTCTTCCTCTCTCTATGACTATCCCCCATCTAAGACATCATGCAATCTGATATAGATTGAACATGTACAGTCATTCTAAATATATTTCCATATTTTTGATGCTGAACAAGAAAAATCAGACCAAAAAGGAAAAAAAAATCTACAAGAAAGAAAAAGCAAGCCAACAAAAAAGTTGAAAATATTATACTTCGATCCAAATTCAGTCTCCATAGTTCTCTTTCTGCATATAGGTGACATTTTCCATCTCACTTCTATTGTATTTGTCTTAGATCACTGCATTGTTGAGAAGAGCTAAGTTTATCATAGTTGATCACCACATAATCTTAGTGTCACCATGTATATTGTTCTCCTAGATCTGCTCACTTAACTCAGTATCAGTTCACATAAATCTTTCCAGGCTTTTCTGAAATCACCCTTCATATCATTTCTTATAGAACAATAATATTCCATTATGTTTATATACCATAACTTATTCAAGCCATTCCCCAACTGATGGGCATCCTCTCAATTTCCAGATCCTTGCTATCACAAAAGGGCTGCTGCAAACATTTTTGCACATGTTGGTCCTTTTTCCTATTTTGTGATTTCTTTGGGATGTAGCCCCAGTAGTAACACTGCTGAATCAAAGACTATGCATTGGGATTATGGAGAGTGGGACATGACCAAAACAAAAGCAATGAAATAATTTTTATTAATTAACTAATCAATCCATTTAGTCAAATCAGTGATCTAATGACTATTTAGAAACATAGCCCAAGAAATGACTGGATAACAATTGGGTGAATTCTGGACTGTTTGAAGGATCAGGGCCAAAGTCTGGTTATTTATAATTCAACATCATCTTGGAGATAAATTTCTAGTAAAACTTCTAGAAATCTGTTGTTAGTCTTTTGCTCTTTTAATTTTTATCAGTTATTTAGATAAAGTCAAGATTACCTGCCTTTTAAATGTAGGGATGACACAAAGCTTAGAGGGATAGATAGTGAACACATAGAATGAGAGTCAGGTTTCAAGAAATTAAAAATAAAACAAATCTTGACAGGCTAGAACAACAGAACAGATCTAATAAAATGACATTTTACAAGAATAAAGAGTTCAAGAATAAGTTTCATAAGTACAACATTAAATAGCTGTAGCTAGAAAATAATATATCTGATAACATTGGGGGGTTAATTGATCACAAATGCCTTGATGAGTCAGTAGGATGACATAGTAGCCAAGAAAGGATTGAAAAAGGCACATTAAAACAAACCTAGGGTGATCTTATGACTTCTTGGGGATCTGTTCTTAACAGATAATGTCTCTAATTTTTGTTCAGTCCTTGGCCAGCACATTTTAGGATGGGTGTTGATAAACTAGTGAATATCCAGGTGTCAACAAAGAAAGTAGAAGATCTTGAGTGTATTCCTTAAAAAGGATATGTTGATGAAGTTGGGAATATTTTACCTTGATTAGAAAAGACTTTAGACATGTTACCTATCTTTGAGTATTTGATGGAAAAGAGACTAATTAGATTGGTTCTGGCCAACAATGGGCAGATATAATGTCAGTGAGTAGAAGTTGCAAAGGCAGATTTAGGCTTGAAGAATTAACAATAAAGCTATTAAGAGTTGCAATACAGTGCTTCAAAAAGTACCAAGTTCTCCCAATGGAGAGAAGCATAAACTAGATGAATACTTGTGGGATATGTTGTGGAGAGCATTCTTATTCAGGCATGCATTAAAACTAGAAGGTCTCTCAGGACTATTCCAACTCTGCAATACTGTGATTCTATGTATTACAAAATAATGTTGCAGGAAATATACTGGGCCAGGAGTCAGGAGATAAAATTCTACCCTTGTTTTTCCTGTTGATTCTCTAGGTGACATTGGAAAAACTTACTTCATTCCTCTGGATACCAATTTACTCAACAGTAGAATAATGATAATTATGCTTACGTCATTACCTCACAGAAGTGCCCGCAAAAAAATGTTCCATAAATCTCTGTGAGTGTCAAGGACTATATTCAAGTTCTTAGACACATCTGTGGAACTGTAATTTCCTATCCGGGGGTATTCTATCTACTGATGTGACTAGCAATCCATTCATACCTTCTTTTCTTTTATAATTCCTATACTCATGTTTCCATATGTAATGCACAAAGGATCTGCCTAACAAAGTAGAGGGATCCCTAGAGGGGTTTTCATACTTCAAAGGTATCATTTTAAGACTTGGGCTTCTTGTCTATTATCCTTCACTTTTATCACATGATCAAGTTACCTTCTTATCTGGACAATCTTCATGCCTTGTTTCTTTGCCCATCCTAAGAGCTCAATTAATTTTGATGGTGAGAAATGTCCACAACTAGTCAGATCCAGACTCAATATTATGTCTGCTGCAATGGGCTCATCCTCATGAAATACCATGGAATGTATACTCTTTCTTGTAAATCCTCTTCCCAACCTTAGCTGTTGCTACCATAATCAAGGCAATATTAGCATTCCTGAAATGGGTATGTCAGTCAATTACTCTGTGACTATAC
Source organism: Sarcophilus harrisii (assembly GCF_902635505.1). Classification (NCBI taxonomy): domain Eukaryota; kingdom Metazoa; phylum Chordata; class Mammalia; order Dasyuromorphia; family Dasyuridae; genus Sarcophilus; species Sarcophilus harrisii. The sequence continues at coordinate 59,846,865 of NC_045427.1, read as the reverse complement.
TTACCATCCTATTGACCTCGTAGACCAAATCGGCCTCCTTTGACCTAGAAAACACTACCTTATATACAGTAGGTGCTTATCAAATGTTTAGATTAGTTGCTGTGCAACTAATGTGTGAACATGTACAAAAATAATGTAGGATTATGGCTATGCTTGCATTTTGCTGTATTATACACAGATTATGTACTCATATATATGCATGTGTCAGTGTCAACATGTGTTATGTCTGCTCAATAAAAAAGTGATGAAATGAAGAAAGAATCAGTAAGAAGAAAACACATTTTTCTCCATTTCAAATGCTGAAAGTTGTTGATTTCTAAGTTGAATACCTTCCATCAGAACTCGGTCATATGGAGTCTCATACCTGGTCTCCATGCTCAGAATCCAATTGTTGAGAGAAGGAAGATACAAGAGCTGTGTAGAATTGTTCTCACTCAACTTTGCCATATTATTGTTAAAAGATCTATATGACACCAGTGGTTTTCCTATTCCCTTATTTATGTGATGTTGACTGTCTCAAAGCCTTAGTTTTTTAATGTATAAAATGAGCATATTGACTTATGTCTCCTTCCACATCAAATATTTTTCCTAACCACCCAGAACTGCTAATTCTCTCCCCATACTCAATTTCTCCATTCCACATACTCTTTATTCACGTTGTGTTTGTGTATATATGTGTGTGAATATATAATATGTGTGTATGTGTGTGCATGTGTATGTGTATACACCTAGAATACATATATACATATATATGCATATGTGTTATTATGTGTCCTTAAATATGTTATATTCTTCAAACAGGTTACAAGTTCCTTAAGGGCAGAAATGGTTTAGTTTTGTCTTTGCATCTCAGTACTAAACACAGTTCCTAACATAAAGGAGGCATTTAATAAATGATTGTTCAATTGAACTGAATTCAATGTCTAAGATTCATTCCTGGTCTAACATTTTAGCTAATCAAATCCCTTCTTGCTCTAAATCGCCGAGCTCATGTGCCTTTACCTTTTATGACTTTCTAGCCCAACAGTTTGACAAGGACATGCAACCCAGCAAGTCAATTATTCCTTGATGTTGTCAACTAACAAGGAAACCAGACCGACTCCCGTGTATTTCCAATGCAGCTTAATTGGCATGGGCTAAGGGCCCTTTTGGACCTGCCCTTTAATTATATTCCCAGAAAGTCTCATTTGACCATTTTATTTTGTCTTCATCAAATATATTCTCCTTGGGCAGGTTTATTAAAATGTACAATTAATGCTTTTCATAAAGATCAGGGCCCTTAACCAAAATGAAACCACTGAAATATTTCCAGTCTTGGATTAATCAGGCTAGCTTGAGTCAAAAAAGGCAGCAAAGACTGATACAAGTAAAACTCTGCTTGTTATCCAAGATTCTGAGTTCAAGATCCATATTTGCTGCTTATCAACCATTGTGACTTTGAGCAAATCATTAATCTTGCTTAACATAGTGTCCTCATCTAAAAATGAGGTTTGTAATAGTTATGAGAAGAAGTGACATTTATCTAGCATTTCATATACATGAATTTGAACTCCACAAAGGTTCTGTGAGGTAGACAGTACAGTGAACATTATCACCATTTTAAAAATGGGAAAATGGATACTAGGATTGATAGTAAAATGATGTCCGTAGTCATTAAGTGTTAGATTTCATAGGAAAGCAAGCAGGAAGGAAAGAAGGAAGGAAGGCAGGAAGGAAGAAAAGAAAGCAGGCTGAAGGAGGGAGAGAAAAAGATAGGGAGGAAAGGAAGGAAGAAGGAAAGCAGACAGGAAGGAAAGAAATATATTTTTAAACAAACACTTATTATGTAATACGTATTATGTTAAGGGCTAAAGATATAAATATTAGAAAAAAAACTGTTCTTACCTTCAAGGAACTTATTCTCCTTAGGGGAGATAACACATAAAAGGGAGCTAACATTGTTATCACTTTACAGATGGGTAAACTGAGACCAAGTTTGGTAGTGAAGTGACCAATTTATGGTTACAAAGCTTATTAAGAATTAGATGGGATTGGAAGTAAGGGGTAATGGTGAAAGTAAATATGGTAAGGGTATGATTTTTGAGTCCAGAAAGTTAGGAATAATTTGAGGAAGGGACTCAAGCTAGTCTGAGCCCCTTTTAAAATGGTGGTTCCAGAAGGAATCCACCAATGGGAGAACAAACTAATGTTTGGAGTATGGAGTTGTTAAAGAGGTTGCAGCTTTCAGAGGAAAATTCCACAATTAGTAGGAAGGAGGAATATTCAGGATTATAGAATATTCATGGATAAAAAAGTGTCAGATGATGAAGAAAATCTCTGGATGAAGTCATCTTTTCTTATCCCCAAGCCCAGCATTCCATCTACAATGCCATAACTACTCTTAAAAGTGTCATAAGCAAAATGCCTTAAGGCATTATGTACCCGTGGGCTATCACCATTACTATCACCACCACCAGGCCACTATAATCATTATCATCATTGTCATTATCAATATCATCACCATCATCATCATCATCATCATCATCATATAGGTATGTTTTTTTTTTTGGTTTTTTTTTTTTTACCAATTCATTTCATCTTTCCATGCCTTCCATACATGGAATTATAGGATTAGACAAGATAATCCCTAAAGCCTCATCCCACTTTAAAGCCTCTGGTCCTATGTTTTGGCATTGTTTCTGATAAAAAGAAATAAAACAAGCATCAGTCATTTACCTATAGTTCCCTGCAAACAATATTAAAGACTTTACCAATCTGAGTTGATGTGAGCAAGCTCAGTTCCAGTCCCAAATTCTGTAAAAGAAGAAAGTGGAGAGGGAGAGACTGGATCTTTCATCTCATTATACAACCAGTTCACAAACAGAAACAAGGGTCATTAAAACATCTCTGAATTCAGGGGAGAGAATAAATATCTGGCACATCCATTCATTATGTGGCCCTGGTTGAAAAATAGCATAGTCTTATTAATCAGAAATAAAATTATGAATACTTAAATAATGCTATGAAATGCTTACATGACAGGCCCAGATGATTATAAAGGAAATCTGCAGCCCAGATTTTCATTTTCATTTGGAGGTTAAATTTTCAATTAATTCTTTAGCATCTTGCCATCTCCACTAAGCGTCCCTACTAATTTCAATGAAACAATACCATTCTCTGTTGGAATTCAATGCATGGAGGGGAGCTGCTGTCATGAGACTGAAATCCAAGTAAGAATAACTGGGTAGAAAATGAGCTTGGATGCCAGTGTGATCCCTTAAACAGCTTTTGGCTGCATACTTTAAAATTCAAGGGAGAAATCCCCAAGGTCCTTTTATTTCTTATAAACACCAAAAACTTTGCTTAGTTGCTTGAGCAAAGAGCCTGACCAGGGGCAATGAGTAGAAGCTGCCATGAAAAAAAAAAAAAAAAAAAAACTTCCTATTCTTGTCAGTTTGGGTACATACATAACAGACTTGGCATCCATGCTTACAGTCTCTGGAATCTCACTGCAATGTATCATTTGCTTTTCTCTTAGACCACTGACATAATCAGAGATGATGAGAGCAGGACCTCAGGCTATAATGATTGGGATTGAACCTATACTTCCATTGTTATAGAGAACTCATGGAGAAAGAAAGATCTTTTACAACATAGGTGAGCAACTTCTCTACAAACAATAGAATTGTCCAGGGCACTGTGACCTTTAAATTACTTGCCTATGATGACATAGAAATTAGACATCAGAATCAGAACTTGAATACAGATCTTCCAGGATCCAAAGTCAGTTCTCAAAACACAAACTATTATGTTAAAGAACATTATAATATGAAGATTAGCTGATCAAGCTCTTTATTTTACATATGAAAAACTAGACAAATAGGGAAATAACTTGTACAAAATCAAATGACTAAGAAAGAGAAGTACCAGGACTTAATCCCACTTCTTTTCATTCCACATCTAAGTCTTCTCACTATGTCACACAGAATCTTCTTTAGCTCAATACTTCAACAATCTGGCATTTCATTAGTGTCCATTTATGATAAGTAAAGCTGTTCTATGCTTTTAATTTTTAGTTATCAAGGATGTTTGGTTCTGATTTCTTAATGATCTCAATTTACTGCAGTAGCCATTTGTAGCTCCAAATTTAAATTGATTAATTTAAATTAATCAGATGCTACTCTCAGCCTCTGGTAAATAGCTAATGACCAGAGGAAAAAAGTAAACAGCAAACAACAATGCACTAATGGTTCTTTTACAATGTTAGCAAATATTCTCAGTGTTTTTGGGTTTCAGGTTTAATTTGGCACATATTGGTACAGTGAATCGGATTTTTTTCCCAAGTAGTTGGAAACTGGTAATACTAGATCTAGTCCAAGGTTCTTCCATCCTCATCAGTAGCCAGTCTCTGAGGGCTATACCAAGAGATTTCTTCTGGAATAGTATTATAATTTTCAGTCTATCTTAATAGATATGTATACTGAAGCATCATCTTTTTTTAGCAAGTTTTTAGGAAAAAAATATTCTGAACTTAAACACTAAAAGAAAGTACAATACACAGAGAATCATGAATCTCTATTTCATAATGGTCATTTATATATATCAGTTTTGTACAGCTCCTTTTAATTATTCAAGATAATTTACCTTTTTCATTATATACACATAAATAACTTTATGCTCTCCACACTACATTTAACACTATCCTTCCTGTCAGTGTTTTTTTTTCTGAATCTTTTGTTTTTTTGTTTTAAAAGATATTCCACTGTGCATGCCCTTTGATCCAGCAGTGTTACTACTGGGATTATATCCCAAAGAGATTATAAAGAAGGGAAAGGGACCTGTATGTGCATGAATGTTTGTGGCAGCCCTTTTTGTAGTGGCTAGAAACTGGAAACTGAATGGATGTCCATCAGTTGGAGAATGGCTGAATAAATTGTGGTATATGAATATTATGGAATATTACTGTTCTGTAAGAAATGACCAACAGGATGATTTCAGAAAGGCCTGGAGAGACTTACACGAACTGATGCTGAGTGAAATGAGCAGGACCAGGAGATCATTATATACTTCAACAACAATACTATATGATGACCAGTTCTGATGGACCTGGCCATCCTCAGCAACGAGATCAACCAAATCATTTCCAATGGAGCAGTAATGAACTGAACCAGCTGTGCCCAGAGAAAGAACTCTGGGAGATGACTAAAAACCATTACATTGAATTCCCAATCCCTATATTTATGCCCACCTGCATTTTTGATTTCCTTCACAAGCTAATTGTACAATATTTCAGAGTCTGATTCTTTTTATACAGCAAAATAACATTTTGGTCATGTATACTTATTGTGTATCTAATTTATATTTTAATGTACTTAACATCTACTGGTCATCCTGCCATCTGGGGGAGGGGGGGGGGTAAGAGGTGAAAAATTGGAACAAGAGGTTTGGCAATTGTTAATGCTGTAAAGTTACCCATGCATATGTCCTGTAAATAAAAGGCTATTAAATTGGAAAAAAAAAAAAAAAAAAAAGATGTTCCAGGAGCCATTTTCTTTTTTTTGGAAGCACTTTTGCTAATCTTTTACCTCCATCTCAATCCAACCAACTCCAGGTAAAAATTAAAAGCAGGGAGAGAGAGAAATAAATAACAAATAAGTCTAATAGCAAAAGAGATCCATGTGTTAATATTCATATTAATTTCATCCATGTATATATACATATAAATATGTATGTATGAGCATATTCACTTTATGTGTATCACATCTATGTCAGGTAGTGAATAACAGGCATCATAATAGGTCTTTTGGAGATGTGATTGGTCATTTCACCAATTATAGTTCACAAATCTTTCAAAGTTGTTTTTCTTCACAATGTTGTTCTTGTGCAAATTATTCTCCTTATGCAAATTAATTTCACTGTTAATTTATACTGACCAACATTCTCTGAAATAATCTTTTGCCATTTGTTATGGCACAATAATATTTTATTATATTCATATATACTACTTCTACAGCCTTTTTCTAATTGACTAATAGGCACTCTAAGCCAGACTCTTTTTGATACAGTTGTTTTATTGTTTATATCCCCTTTTAAATTCCACTTTCAGGATTAGGAATATTGTAAATGATTTATCTCCCTAGTATTATCTTTCCCCCTCTGACACCCTTCTGCTATCCTTAAATGTTTCACTGTTGAGCTTAGAGCATTTCTACATCAAACTCTTCATATCTATGGGTGTCTATTCTGCCCTTCCTTTTATATTTCAGATAAGAATTATGTTCACTTGATTCCTACTTACTTCTCCTACCTTTCCTATATGTACATGCTTATATGCTTTAATTATAAAAATATCAATTTCTCTGTCCTTCTTCTTTCCTACTTTTATGTACTTCTTTTATGATACCTTCCCTTTCATCTCTTCAAATTTTCAGAACAGGACCGATCCACTCCTATTATTTCTAGTTATGTTATTTATTATTGTTGTTGCTATTCCATCATTCAGTCATGTCTAGCTTTCCATGACCTTATGGACATGACAAACCATGGCTTCCTATCCTCCCACTATCTTCAAAAAGTTCATACAAGCTCATGTTCATTGTCTCTATGACATTATCTATCCATCTAATCCTTTGCTAGTCTCTTCTCTTTTTGCCTTCAATTCTTCTTAACATTAGTGTCATTTTCAACAAGTCCCATCTTCTCATTATGTGGCTTCACTATTTGTTCTTCGGAAAATAGTATAATTCATTTAAAATCTGTACTGATTTGGTCTCTTCTCTGTTCAAGGATCTCTCAGATGTCTTCTACAGGACTGCAATTTGAGAGTATAAATTCTGTAACACTCAGCTTTCCTTAGAGTCCACCTTTCACAGCCAAAAATGATCTTTGCAAGAAAAAAAAAAAACATAGCTTTAAATATATGAACTTTTGTCAGAAAGGCAACGTATATTTTTCAGTAGGCTGTCCAGATTTGTCATAACTTTTTCCTTCCAAGCAAAGTTATTCATTTGTTTGTTTTTGTTTGTGCATTTGTTTTAATTTTATGTCTAAAAGAACTATCTGCAGTAATTTTGGAGACCAAGAATATAAAACAATGTTTCTAGATGTTGTAAGTCTCCAAAGAACTGATCAACTTTGACATCTTTGGAATAAGGGATTGGGATATATATTTATACATTAAAATTCATAAAATACAATTAAAATATTATTTTAATGTTGAATATTTTGCTTTAGGTTCAAGTATTTATTATTATATTATTTTTGAGATCATATCCCAATATTATCTTTCTCAGCTTTTTATTGGTTGTGAGGACTATTCTGTTTCTTTTTAAGGAATTATTGCCCAAGTAGTATATGTAATGATCACCTGAATTAAATTAACTAGTTTCTGTCCCTTAAGTTCACAGATCTTATATTCCAGGTTCCTATGCAGCATTTATTAGAGCACTGGACTTTCCTATAAGCATCAGACCCTTCAGCAGCTAGACTTCCTTTTGGCCTTGGCTCAGCTGCTTCATTCTTTCTGAAGCTACTTATAGTTGTCCTCCAGTCTTCCTCAGTAGTGTAGCTGGACACTTTCCAAACTGAGAGACTCATCTCCCAGTGCCATATCTTATATTGTTTTTAAACTATCTATGGAATTTCTTTGGCAGAGATACAGGAATGGTTTGTCATTTCCTTTTCAAGTAGATCACCTTTTGTCAGAACTTTCCACTATGACCTGTCCATCTTTGGTAACCTTGCACAATGTAGCTCATAGGTTTTTTAGGTACACAAGCCCTTTTGCCACAACAATGTAGTGATCCAAGAGGGGATTTTGTTGGTTAACCTTCCTTAATATCCTTTGAAGACATTAGGTTCTGAAGTGACATTTGTTTTCTTCCTATCCCCAATTACCACTATATCAACAGATAGTTTCTTTTAATAGTTGAAATAAATTTACCTTTTTAAAGTTTCTCTGACTTTTGTGTTTGTATCTCAAAGTTGCTATTTAGTTCTTATATTTTTATTAGAAATGTTGAAAAATCCTTTATTTGATTTAAGATTCATTTTATTTTAAAAATTCATTTATAAAATTATGTTCAGCTTTGTAGGATGTTAGATTTTTGGTCATAATCCTTTTTCTTTTTATCTTTTGTACTATTATATTGCAAGATTCATTCTCTTTTATAATAGAAAATGTTAGGTATTGTATATTCCTGACTTTTATACTTGAATTTTTTCTGAATTCTTGCAGTATTTTTTTTTTCATTAAAGGGTGCTCTGGGTTTTATCTATGACATTCCTAAGAAATTTCATTCATCCTGGAACCCCTTTCAGGAGTTAAATGATGGATTCCTTCTATCATTAATTTGACTTCTGTTTTAATAGATCTGAGATCAGTTTTCATTTATGATTTATTGAAATGCTGTTAAGAATTTTTAATCATATTTTTTCTGGGAGTCCAGTAATTTTTAATCTCTTCTTCACTATTTAAAATGTTATATGTATTGCATTTTCTTCTTTTTTTCCCCAAACTTTTGATTTTTTTCTCCATTTTGAGGTTGATCTCTACAATTACTATAATTTTGTACTAATCAATATTTTCTTTGATTTGTTTGCCTCTTCACTTTGAGGTTCTGACATAGAATCTTATAAGAATGCTGGGCTCCTCTTCTACTGCACATCTAGGTATTAAGATTTGTACTGCTTGATTTCCAATTGGTTTTCTTCATTCTTTCTATTGTTTTGTACCTCCTGGATTTGGAAGTTAAGATAGTTACATCTTCAGGGCACTCTCTGGCATCTTGAGACATAAAGTTGAGTACATCAGATTCCCTGGAACTAGATCAGTTGGTTGAACATTTTAGCATTGCGCTGGTCCTTGCTCACAACTACTTTTTTTACTTTTAAATTGTAACTCCAAGGCTTTGACCACCCAGGAATATTTCCTAAGGGAGCCCTCCATTATTGCTCCCTCTGGATATAGTGGCTTTCAGGCTACTTTACCGTCTGCCCTTGCTGGGATTCTACTCTAGCACAACGTTGACTTTTCTGAAGGTGTTCCTTTTCCTAAGGTTTCTGGTCTTCAGACTAACTTTTTTCAGGTCTGGGATAAAAAGGCAATTAATTTACCTTCTCATCGAATCCTTTAAGTTGTTTCCAAATCCTTCCACCTAGTTATTAATACTTATATCCTTCAAATGCCTTCATTTTACTTTTCCTGATCTCCTCAGTGGTATCTTAACACCCCAATCACTTTATATGTATCTTGTATTTACTATATAATGAACACTTTATATATCTTAGCTCATTTTACCCTCGCAACTCCCTATTGATATTATAAACTCCTCAAGGAACATAGTAAAAAGACAGTCAATAAATATGTATTAAATATGCATTATATTCCAAGAGCTATACTGTGGCAGAGAAGTTTTACAGTAAAGTCCTGGGTCTGAAATCAGGAAGAGTCACCTTTGTAAGTTCAAATCTGACCTTAGACACCGGACAAGTCTCTTAACTTTGTTTACTTTGGTTTCCTCATCTGTAGAATGAGCAGAAGAAGGAAATGGCAAACCACTTCAGTGTGGGTGATGAGGTGATGAAGAGTCAAACAGGACTGAAAATAACTGAACAATGATAATAACAAGTACCATACTAGGCATTGGAAATACAGAGAAAGACAAAATCAATGTTTTTCATCTTAAGAACTTTACATGCTAATGGCAAAGACAGCATGCAAACAACTGTATAGACAGTGTGAATAGAAGGTAATTTCAGAGGGAAAACAATTAATAAATGCTCATTGATTGACTCATCATTTCTGTGACTGGTTAAATTACTTAACTACTCTATGCTTCCATTTACTTTTATATAAAATGGGGAAGTTAGAATTGATTAAGATTCTTTCCTGTTCTAAATGCATGATGCTATTAATTTTAAAGACTATACAAATTTGTCATCATCATTAATCAGTCATTGTCATCACCGTCATCACCATCATCATCATCATTATCACTTAATTTTCCAGATTGATTGTTAACCTTTAGATTTGTTCTTTCCCATGGACAAGTCATTCAATTCTGCTCAGACACTATTAATATAAAATAATCTAATCAGAGAATCACCTAATGGGGAGTTTATCACTTTGAAGAATGGCAGGTCTGAACTAAAATAATAATAACAACAACAAAAGTTATAACAGAAATAGTAAAGTACTATTCCACACTAGGAGAACAGGCAGCAAAATGAAGAATTTAAAAGTAAAAATAAATAATAAAAAATAAAAATGAAAATGAAAAAGTAAAGAATTACTCTATACAATGTATAGGTAATGAGTCAGAAGTCAGAAAAATAAGCATTAAAATCTTGCTTTAGATACTTTAGATACTTACTAGCTATTTGACTCTGGACAAGTCACAACTTTGTTTGCTTCAATTTGTTTATCTATCAAATAAACTGCAGAAAGAAATGACAAACCACTCAAGCATTTCTGCCTAAAATACCCCAAATAGGGTCATGAAAACTCAGACACAACTGAAAACAACTGAGAAATAACAATATTTGATAGAAAATACCAAAATACTTCAAGAGATGCACATAGCAATATGAAATATTTATTGCCATAGTAAGAAACAGAGAATCCTTAAAGGCAGTTGTCAAATACCACAATTTTGGAGTGACTCAAAAGAACTACATCAATATCTAACTGTCATGTATAATAGAATCTTGAATGCCATTTTGCCCAATTAAAGTCAACAACAACAAAATAAACAAGTAGAAATTAATTGGAAAAAATGTATCGGCAACTAGGAGTCAAAAAGGAAAGGTTAAAATGATATAGTAAGTCAAGTCAGTGAAAAGAATACAGTATACAAGTGTACATTAATTAAAAAGTTTACTAGAGTCACTCAAATCACAGAGAAATCTGAGATAAGAAAACCCACCAAGAAAGGGAACATGAGGATTTCTGGTTATATCTATGATGACTCAAGACCCAATACAATTAAAATTCCAGTTGAACCCATATATATAAAAAAAGAAATCTTGATCATTGTTTTTATAATAATTAATGCAATATATGAGGGGAAGCAACTGACTTTAGTTTCTCTACAAACTGAAATGCAATGGAAAAGGTTAAGAACAATGATTACTAGCAAAAATGCTTCACACTGACATGAATTAACAGCAAGGACTTTTTTTTAGCTTCCTCTTTAATGTAATCATGCTCCAACCTTTCTTAATAGGAAATATAACATACATAAGAAATAAAGACTGCTTACATATTTGTCCATTTCATATAAAACATTGCACTATGCATGGCTTTAGAAAATCTTAACTTACAGAGCAACAGTGTGTTGAATGATTAACAAAAAGGATGTGACACATTCTTCTCTCCTGGAGATTCTACTTCAGGAGGTTTAGTTACTTATACAGATAAGTATCTCCTATAGGTTGACTAACAAGTCAGATCCTACATTTCTGGACTGGCTTTTTATTGGATACAAGCTCTACAGAGTATGACTGAGTCTCCTCTACCAATCTTAATATCCTTCCTTTGTAACACCATATAATTTTCTCCAATGGCTTCAACTTCTTCCAAATAAAATGAAGATGTTTTGTATCTAGTTTAATGTCACTAATAGATTGATTCAATAGAAATGTTCTCATATGAGTAAGGCGGGTATTTTAAGTGGTGTCAGGGAACTGATTGAATAGGTTCTACTCATACTAGCTACCACAGAGCCTAGAATGTAATAGGTGTCTAATAAATGCTGGTTAAAGCTATAAGTGAAACTGTGGCCAAATAAAGAGAAAAGTTACTTGAAGTTCCCAAAAATTATTGACACACTTAAACTAGAACCAAGATTTTTATCTCTCATATCAAGTCTTTTTACACTAACCTAGGGGAAAAAATCAAATGTTTAAATATTTAAACAATTCAAGTACTCATATTCACTAGTTTCTGCTTTATAGAAATTTTGTTTACTAGGGATGTGAGTTTCTGTAAAGACTGAACTTAAAATAAACTGGAAAAAATGTCTCAACAGACTGTTCAGGCAGTTGGTGAATATGTAAACAAAAAGCACTAAATATTCACCTCCAAGCAGTTCACTAAAAATCTTAAACTTTTCTCTTCTTACAGATATCATACCTGGGGTATTGTTTGTTATGAAAATTGTTTCCAGGAAGAATGATGAGTAAGTAGAAGAGATGCTAATGGGATAGATCAATCCATAAGCATCACTATGGGATTGGGGGAAGCTCAGATCAGCACTTTGGTCTAAACACCAAAAACCTTTGAGCCCAGGTGGAGGCTTCCATCATAGCCATCAACTAGTTCTGGGGAGCAGAAAGCTAATGAGGTAATCCCAACTTCAGTGGGCTCCAGGGAGAACAAAAGGAAATCAATTCAGTCTGGGATCAGATATAAATTTAAGCTTTCCAACAATGTAATCCTGTGGAGCCTGGGAGAAATAAATTGTGGAAAACTACACACTTCTGTATACCATCATCATCTTCCCTTTTATATTAACAGTAGGGAAGTTAATGTGAGCTGGTGGAATCCAGGACTGACAGGACTTGTCCAGGGTTACACGAGAAGTTGGTATATGAGGTTAGATTTGAACTCAGATTCGAATTCCAAATCCAATATCCTATACATAGCATCTATGAGAGAGAGAGGAAAGGGAAGGGAGAGAGAAAGGGAGGAAGGAGATAGAAAGGGGCGAGGAAGAGAAAAGTTGGTAGGGAAAGAGAGGAAGTAGGGAGAGAAAGAAGAGAGGGAGAGAGAGAGAAGGAGAGAGGAAGAGAGAGAAAAGAAGAGAGGAAGGGAGATGGAAAGGAAGAGGGAGGTAAAGATAGAGGGAGATGAAAAGGAAGAAGGGGGAGAAGAAGAAGAAGAAAGAGAGAGGGAGATAAGGAGAGGGGGAGAAGGAGAGGGGCAGAGATAGAGGGAGAGGGAGAGGGAGAGGGACAGAGACAGCAACAGAGCGAAACAGAAAGACAGAGTCAGGGAGAGATAGAGAGAAACAGAGACAAAGACACAGTGACAGACAGATATAGACAAAGAAAGACAGAGACAGTGACATAGATGGACAAACAGTGAGAAGGAGACAGAGGAGGGCAAAGAAACAGACACCAATACAGATTAACAGAATTGGAGAAACAGGAAAATGGATAGAGTGATAAAAGACATGGGGAGAGAAACAGACAGACACAGAGACATAGATAGACAAACAGTGAGGATGAGACATTGAAGGGTCAGTGAGACAGGCACAGAAAGAGAAAAACAAATGAAAACACAGATGGACAGAGACAGACAGTTAGACAGAGGGAAGAAACAGGAAAACAATGCACAGAGAGACAGGGACAAAGCCAAACAGATAAATAGTGTAGAGGATAGAGGGAGGGAGGAAGGATATTATAAAGATTTATAAGCAGATAAGAAAGGATCATTACTATGCACTATCTAATACATCTATCTAATACAATATCCAATACTATGTACTAATCTAATACATAAGGAAGAATGCCTAGGGACCCCAAACCAACTCTGCCTTGGCAGTGCACTCACGAGTCCTAATTGGCTTCTACTCTTTCATATTCTCTTTCCCAAGTGCACTTTGGAACAACAGCAAGATAGAAAGAACTTTGTGACCTGGAAGGTAAGACACTTGAATTCACTAGGAAGTTATCTATGTTCCCAGAATCCAACAGATAACATCAAAGTAATGCCTTGCATGTCATTTCCTCAGACTGTCTAATTTTTCAGAATGGTGAAACTAACCATTCACTCTACAAAATATAGCTGGTACCCAGAGAACTATTCTAAGCTGTAGAGGAGAAACAAGCTTTAGCTGTGAGGAGCTCAAGGCTATCAGCTTCAAGGGGAATAAGAGACAAAACAGTTATAGAACAAAAGATCACACTGAAAGTTCATTAAATAAGTAAAACCAAAGTGTTGTGAGTTCATAGGAGGAAGGTCATTGTTGACTAGGGAAATCAGGAAGAACATGCTAGTGGAGGTGACATTTCATCTGGGCTTTAAGCACGAGAAACACTGATGACCCATTTCCTATTCCACCCTCATTAACTCAGCATGGAGAACTAAGTCTAATGCACAACCCAAGGGGAATTTTGAATATCTAATAAAGGAAAATCTTAAATATCTAATAAATATCTATTAGACCAAAGATTAATAATGTTATTAAGAGTCTTTGCTTAACACAGGACACTCTCTCCTGACATTTTATACATCCTGAGGGGTTTAGATCTTGCAGCAAGCTTAAAATAGGAAACTAAAGGGTTTCACTAATAAAGTACCTTTTCACTAGGTATTATAATGAAAATAATCACAGTCATTTAGTAATTCACAATTTCAAAGCACTTTTGCATCTATCTTCTTATTGTCATAGGAGAATAGTCCTATGGGGAAAGTACTGTAGTTATACCCACTTGTAAGATGTGGAAACAGTCTCAGAGGAGGAAAATGACTTAGAAATGTTGACTCATTTATTCTTTGTGTTTGATTTTGGGGGGGGAGGCAATTGGGGTTAAATGACCTGCCCAGGATCATGTAGCTAAGTATGTGAGGTCAATTTTGAAGTAGGTCCTTCTGATCCTAAGGCCAGTGGCTTTATACTATGCCACTTAATTGTCCTTATGCTCTCTATTCTTAAGGTCAGATTGAGCTCCCTCTTTGAAAAGAAATAGCTTAGGTTCAGGAATCACTCCATTCTCAATCTGTTTGGGGGGGGGAGAGATGAAATGTTGCTTAATAATAAAACGAAAGGTGAACTTCAATGTCACAAAGAAATGTAGTTAAAGAAGGTTTCTTCAGAAGTCACTGGAATATTGACCCAGTTAAGGAGATTGGGAGAATGTGACTCAGAAAATATAACTAACACCTTTTTTTATAGTAATTAGTCCATATCCAATGATTATTTGCATAGTATGTTATGTGCCAGGTACTGGGCTAAGCACCTTAAAATTAGTATCTTAATTGATCTTCACAGCTATCCTAGGAGGAAGAATCTACTTCTACACCCTATTTTTACAGATGAACAGAGGTATCTCTGATACAGTACTTTATCTGAGATTGGGACAATATGTCCTATGTTCTATTTGGTTCCCTACTCTTCAGCTTTAATGAGTTGATAGTGGATGAAAAGTTCTTAATTCAGCCCCAGTTGATCCAAGCCCATCATTAGGAAAATTCCTGACACCAAGTAAGACTCTCTGCCTAACCTAAAATTTGCATATGTGCTGATAAATATCTGAGACAGAGAGAGAGAGAGAAAAAAAAACAGGCAGACAGAGACAGAGAGAAACAGGCAGACAGACAGAAGGAGGACTCTCTCTCTGCAGAGCTTGTTTTGAAACCATGTAAAAAGGCAGAAGAAAAAATTGGATGCAATAAGAAAAAAAGAGTCAACAACTTAGTAAAGGAAGCACAAAAATATTGAAGAAAATAAGAACTTTAAAAATAGCCCAAATGGGACACTGATACATTGTTGATGGAATTGTGAACGAATTCAACCATTATGGAGAGCAATTTGGAACTATGCTCAAAAAATTGTCAAACTGTGCATACCCTTTGACCCAGCAGTGTCACTACTGGGCTTATATACCAAAGAGTCTTAAAGAAGGGAAAGGGACCCACATGTGCAATAATGTTTGTGGCAGCCCTTTTTGTAATGAATAGAAACTGGAAACAATGGATTACCATCAATTGAAGAATGGCTGAATAAATTGTGATATATGAATATAATGAAATATTATTATTCTGTAGGAAATGACCAACAGGATGATTTCAGAGAGGCCTGGAGAGACTTATATGACTTAATTTTAAGTGAAATGAGCAGAACCAGGAGATTATACACAGCAACAACAATACTATATGATTATCAATTCTGATGGATGTGGCCCTCTTCAACAATGAGATGAACCAAATCAGTTACAATAGAGCAGTAATGAACTGAACCAGCTACATCCAGGGAAAGAACTCTGGGAGATGACTATGAACCACCACATAGAATTCCCAATCCCTCTATTTTTGCCCATCAGCATTTTTTATTTCCTTCACAGGCTAATTGTACATTATTTCAAAGTCCGACTCTTTTTATACAGCAAAATAACTGTTTGAACATGTATACATTTATTGTTTTTAACTTATACCTTAACATATTTAACATGTATTGGTCAACTTGCCATCTGGGGGAAGGGGTGGGGGGAAGGAGGGAAAAAGTTGGAATAAAAGGATTTGCAACTGTCAATGCTGAAAAATTACCTATCCATATATCTTGTAAATAAAAAGTTATAATAATAATTAAAAAAAGAAAAATAGAACTAGACAAATGGAAAAGGAGCCAGTAAGCTCCATGAAGAAAATAATTCCATAAAAGTTAGAACTGAGCAAAGGAAAGCTAAATGACTTTATGAGAAATCAAGAACAAAAAAAATCAACAGAATGAAAAAAGTAGAAGAAAATATTGAACATCACATTGGATAAATAAATGATCTGAAAAATAAAACCAAGAGAGATAATTCAAGAATTATTGAACTACCCTGGAAGTCATGATAAAAAAAGAATCTATTCTTTATCTTTCAAGAAATTATTAAGGAAAACAATCTTTATATTCTAGAACCATGGAGTAAAATAGAAGTTGAAAGAAGTTACAGATCATCTCCTGAAATAACTCCCAAAATGAAAACTCCCAGTAATATTATAGCCAAATTCCAGACCTCCGAAATCAATGAGAAAATACTGCAAGCAGCCAAAAAGAAATAATTCAAATAAGATGGAATAATAATGCATTAAAGGGTCAGAAATCTTGGAATATGATATTCCAAAGAGCTAGAGAGCTAGAACTACAACCCAGAATCACTTATCTAACTAAAGTTAGTATAATCTTTTTCAGGGGAAAGGGAAAAGGTAGGGGGAGGGGCAAATTTCCAGTGAAATAGAGGAGTTTCAAACATTCTGATGAAAGTGCCACAGCTGAATAGAAATTTTAACTTTTAAATACAAAATGTAAAAGAATCATAAAAAGGTAAATAGGGAAAAATCATAAGAAATTCAACAAATAATGTCTATTTCTATATGGGAAAATAATGTTAATAACCCCTAACAACTTTCTCATTAGGGCAGTTTAAAGGAGTATAAATAGATAGAAAGCAAACGTGTGAGTTCAATGTGATGGCTTGATTATCTGAAAAAAAGTAATTATGGCATGAGAAAGAAGAATGCACTGGGAGAAAGGGGAAGGGAGAAATAGAATGGGGTAAATATCTGACAGAAAAAGGGAAAATAGGGAAAACAGAGGAACCTTACTCTTGTCAAGCATGACTCAAAGAGGGAATAATACACACACAGAGTTGTGTATAAAATCTATCTTATTATATAGGAAAGTAGAAAGGGAAGTGGATACCTTGCTTCCCAGAGCTAAGGTTCGGAAAGTAGGCTGTGTCCTGAGCTTGACACAACACTATTCTTTGTGTTCAGGACAAAATCATCCTCTGGCAAAATGTACAATGAGGAATTTACCTCCCACTTCTGACACCAATTAATATCAACTGGACCAGAACCAACCTCTAACCTGTATGAGGCAGGAGACTAAACAGTAGGATAGAGACAGAGAGTCAAGACAGAAACAGAATTTTCATTAATTTCAAAGTAAGGAAAATAACACCTGCATGTGGAAGTCCACATCCTAAAAATAAAAGATTAATCCTGCTGATGCTGGAGCCATATCTTTGCTTGAAAAGAATTGGAGCACAAATCACTGTTGGATTTTGAGATGGTTCTCAAGATTAATATTTCTTGGGACAATACAAGTGTCCTTGAGTGTCCTTGAAACAGCCCGTATCTAAAGATTGGGGGGAGGGGTCCTTAGTCACTCCATGAGACACAGAAGCAGAATTTTGTGATAGGAATAGGAGTGAAGTATTTTGTCAGTGGCAAGGAATAGACATTGTAAATATATGATAAGTTTTTCTGGAAAATAAAGAGACCTAAATCCCTCAGTGAACATCTGATGTTGGTCTAAACAATATATTTTGCCAGAGAGTGATAGCATCCTAAGCACAAAGGATTATTGTTATGCCAAGCTCAATAGATAGCATATTATTCCTTAGCTTTGGGAAACTTGGACTCTCCACAATATCTTGACAGAGAGGATGTGGGAAAATTAAAACTCTAATGTAATAATATCACTACTAAGTATATATCCCAAAGAGCTAAACAACAAGAAAATAAATAAAAGTATCTCTATGGAGAAAAAACATCTAAACAACTCTTTTAATGTTGATAAAGAGTAGAAAATGGAGGGGATGCCCATCAATTGGGAAATGGCTAAACAAGTTGTTGTATATGATTGTTATGGAATACTATTGTGCTTTAAGAAATGTGTATTAAAAATAGGATACTCTCAGAAAAATATGAAAAGACTTATATGAAGTGATGCAAAGTGAAATAATAATAACCAGGAGAATATTGTATACAGTAACAACAATATTGTATGCTGATCTTCTCTGAATAACTTAGCTATTCTGAGCAATATAATGATCTAAGAAAAATCTATAGGACTTAATGATAAAAAGTGCTGTCCATATTCAGAAAAAGAACTAGTAGAGACAGAATGCAGATCAAATACACTTTTTCTTTAGTATCTTTATTTTTCCTAGCTTTTTTGTCTGTTTTTTTCCATAATATGACTTAGATAGAACTATATTTTGTATAACTACACATATATCCATGTATGAACTATGTCAATTTGCTTGCCTTCTCCATGGTGGGTGAAATGGGGAATAGCTAGACAATTTGGAACTCAAATTTGGGGAAAAAACAAAGAATATTAAATTTGTTTTATATGTAATCGGGAAAAAACAAAATATTGAATAAGATTTAAAAACACAAGAATTTTTTTTCTTAAATTAAAATTGATGGAAATCAAAACAGATCCAAAATGGCAGAGTAGAAGTTAAAAGTATAGCTGAGTTTTCCTGACCTACAATACCTACATACAGACCTAAGAATGTGTCAATTGAAGTTCTGACCAGTAAGTTTAAGAAAAAAATTACAGCTAATAAGTCATTTTATCTCATCTTCATCAGCATAGAGAAATAGTAAGAAAGATTTGTAGATACTAAGTATGGCAATCTACCAGGAATGGTTGAACAGAATGTTATAGTTTAGTTAGAGGCTATGTGCAAGCATAAGAAGATCCAAATCCAGTGCAGAGAGATCCAATCTTGAGGGTTGTGCAGGAATAGGTGTCACTTGATAGTACCATTGCTCATTACTGAAATCTAGGACGAAGATCCAAGGATAACTGAGGAGGGAACATGTGTTCAGAGTGATAAACAGTCAGGGACCTAGACTTTGTAGTCAGTAAATAATAAATTTAGAAACAAGTGGAAGTATATGAATTTGATCACAGAAGTGGAGCAGAGTATCAATGCCATTCTCCTATTCATTCTAACATTGTTGTTTCATCATTTTTAGTGATATCTGATTATCTGTAAGGTCATTTGGGGTATTCTTAGAAAATATACTGCCATTTCTTTCTCCAGATCATTTTACAGATGAGGTAACTGAGGCAAATAGAGTACAGTAACTTGCCCAGAGTCACACAGATAGTAAGTGTTTGAGTGCAGTTTTTAACTCAGGTCCTTCTGATTCCAGGACCAATATTCTACCTTCTGTGCCACCTATGGCCCAAATTTATCCTACAATTTGCAGCAAAATAATCAAGTAAGGATTCCCAGACCAAAGGTGAAACTCCATTTCTATTACCATGAGCTAGCAAAGGTCTGATAGTGGCTGGGTCCAGCAGCAGTCTACCAGAACCCAAATATGGGAAGGTCTTACATATGTTGCTCACATTCCAACCTTCATTAGGAATGCAGAATTTAGAGCAGAAGGTAGATATTAGATTTTGCCCTAGATCAGATACTTTGGAAGCAATGAAATATTAGAGGTTATATCTCAGATTTTTCAATAATTTAACCTCCAGAAAGTAGCCATATGGCAAGCTTAGATATTTCCTCCATAAGTATGCAGTTTGACCTTAATATGAAACTTGAAGTAATATAGTAGGGTAGAACAATGGACAAAAAATCCCTTATAGAAAGCCAATGTGGTGACAGGTACATTCAGAACACAAAGTCAGGGCAACAGAATAATGACAAACCAACTATAAGGAAAGCCTTGAAGAAAAAAAAACATATATAGATCATATGCAAGAGTTTTAACAGAGTTTAACATGAAATGATATGGCTAAAATAAAAAGTGGAAATATGAAAGTTGGAGGTATAAAAAAAAATCCAAAAGGTAATTAATAACTTGGTGCAAGCTATATAAAACCTTTCAAAAACAACAAATTGTCTGAGAATTAGAATGGAACAAATAGAAATTAAAGACTCCAAGGGAAAAGGAATAGTAAAAGAAAATTAAGACTGATAATAATAGAGGAAAATATGAGATGACTCCCGGCAAACACAATTGACAAGGAAAACAGATCAAAGAGATTTTTATGAAAATTAAGAATATTTGGATTACCTGAATGTCATGACCCAAATAAATAAATAAATAATAGCTACATAGATGAATAAATGATTTTACAAAGAGCTTAATCTTTATATTTCAAGAAATCATAAAGCTGCCCAAACTTTGTAAAAGCAGATGGCAAAATAGAAAGAGAAAAATTTACCAATCACCTCCTGAAATAAGCTCCCAAGTTCAAGATGATAATAGCCAATAACTTCCAAGAAAAAGAAAAATACTGCTAGTAGCCAGAAAGGATTTAAATATGAAGGGTCTACATTTAGAATCTCATATGACTTAGTAGCTAGCACTATAAAGGAGTGGAGAGTTTGGAATACAATAGCCCAGCTGTCAACAAACATGTTTCTGACCTTGAGTAAATTGTCCAGAAATCTGAAAAAATCTTCCAGCAGAAAAATGGACCTTTAATGAAATCAAGGGTCCCAAGCATTCATGAGGAAAGATAAGAGATGTACAGAACCTTTGAAGTGTAAAAGCAGAAGTCAAGAGAAATGCTAAAAGTTGAATATGAGTGAGGAGTATAAGGATTAGAGAGATAGTTTACATTCTAATATGGGGAGATTTTGTGTGTATGTATTCTTTCAGAACCATATCATTATTAGAAATCACTGAGAGTTTAATTAAATTGAGGATAGAATGACTCTGTTATGTTTTAATTACCATAAAAAAAGAATAAAAAGGGAGGGAAAGAATAATTCACTGGGAAGAAGAATGGGAAGAGGAAGGACTGGGTAATTTTTGCTATACAATCAGGATATCTAGATGCTGAATAAATGACCGTCAAGAAAGAAAGTTTTACAGCAAGTATTTGATTCTTAAAATCACTCTCATTTCAATTGGTCAAAGTAAGGAAAATTATACATAAATATAATTGAATATAGAATATATTTCACACAATAGGAAAATAAGGAAAGAGGAAAGTAAAGAAAAAAAGAAGAGGAGTAAATTAAGGGAAGGAATAATCTTAACAAAATCTGATGATATACAAAAATATTTATATAGTTCATTTAAAAAAATAAAACTGAGGCCATGTGATCACTAAGAAATGATTGAACAAGTTATAGTATATAGATGTGATGAAATAATATTGTGCTATATGAAATGATGATGGAGATGATTTCAGAGACACCTGGAAATACTGGCATGATTCAACACAGAGTGAGGTGAAAAAAATTAGCATGGTTTATATGATAACAATATTGTAAAAGTCAAGAACTTTGAAGTACTACTTTGTAACTTTGGGAAGAATGACAATAAGTCCAGAAGACTGATGGTGAAAAATATTACCTACCTTTTTCATAGAAAGGTGATAAAATCCAGAGCGAAGATTGATATAGATATAGATATAGATATAGATATATAGATAGATATGGCTAATGTTGGAATTTGTTTTCCCCCGCTAGTTAGATAGCACAATGGATACAGTCCTAGACCTCAAGTCAGGTAGATCTGATGACAAATATAGAATAAGATACTTTCTAGTTGTATGACCCTAAAAATGTCACTTAACTTCTATCTGCCTCAATTTTGTTTTCTTAAAATGGGGACAATAAAATCTATCTCCCAGGGCTATTGTGAAAGTAAAATGTGTTAATATGTAAAAGGTACTTTTCAAACCTAATAGGGCTCTATATAAATATTCCCCATAAGCACAATTATAATAATTATTGACTATGCATGTTAATAAAATAATTTTATTTTTTTCTTTTTCAATAGAGAGAATTGGAAGGGAGAAAAAGACATTCTGTAGATTAAAAAAAAAGTTTTGTTTTGTTTTTTTTTTTAAATAATGGAAACCTCTATGAGAAGAGATCAATTTATGATATTGAAGAAAAGGAAAGCAGTATATAAATAATTTTCAGGGTACCAAAATTCCTCTTGTGTTTTGGCAAACCAACTCCAAAAGGATTAAGAGATAGAATAGGTAGGATTTCATGATATAAAATACTATAGCTTAACTATTTCCAAGAAGGATGGAAAGCTCTCAAAAATGAAATTCTTGGGAAAGAAAAAAATAATAAACAGAAAAATGTTTTTGCAAGAGAGATTTGTCTAAGGAGACCAAAGTAGTTACACAAGGACCTCAATTACCAACCCAAGTTTTTTCAGAAGGAGGAACAAAGGACAGGAAAAAAGGGTGAAAAACGAGTCTGACATACTCTTGAAAGAATATAAGAATAGCATCAAAATGTCTTAAATTCAGAATAAGATGAGCCTGATGCAGTATAGTAAGTTCAATAATAGGTATGTTTTTGCTTGATTTGGGTGTTTTTGCTTTTTTTATGCTAGTTATATTTGGTAACCTAGGAGCATCAAAGAAAAAATAATATGTTGTTGATTTTTTGATAATTTTTGATAATAAATAATGGCAAGTAGAGAAAAAGATGCAACACTTATTTTGTTTCTGACTTCTCTAATAGATAACATTAACTTTGGGCTGGAAAGAATAGAATAAAAATGAGGACAGCTTTAATTAGCTAGTACAATGATTCATATTTCAGTTTATCAGGAAAAAATGTAAATAGAATTAGTGAGTTGTTATTATCTGTGATGAATGAAAGATCTTTGGGAAAGTGAAAGGTGCCATAGGATGAGAGAAAGGCAAATATCTCCCTTTTTAAAGGAAAATAAGTCGTCTTCAAACCAGAAACCAGTGGTTTTGATTTGAATTCCCAATAAAAATTAGAATATGTAATTATAGAGATGCATTGTAAGCACTGAGAAAGCAAAGCAACTATCACAAAGAACCAGCTGTGCTTCATCAAGAAAAGGTCATGATAGACTAGCCTCAATTCCTTCCCTGAAAGTTTTATTAGATTGGTAGGTCAGGGGGGATGCCTCAGAAACATGTTGCCTTGATTTTAGCAAAAATATTTGATAAAATATCTCAAGTTATTCGCATGAACAAGATAAAGATAAGGGGTCATATTAGTGCAGTAAGGGATATTCAAGATTAAAGAGTAAAACAAAAAGAGTCTACTCAACATCATTTTGGAAGGAGATTTCTATCTAAGTTTGCTAATGATCTGTCATTGACCTTGGGCAGTTTAACATTAATAACTTAGTCATCAATGGGATATTTATGATATCTTCAAATCCTGCAAACCAAAAGGTATTGGCCATATGTTGGCTAATAGAATCAGGATTCAAAGTCATCTTAACAAGTGAGATCATTGGCTATATCTAATGATAATGAATTTAATAAGAGTCGATAAAGTCTTAAAATCTTTCAAAATCCAATTTCAATTTAATGGAGGTATGTATAGGGAGGAAGGAATCAACCACTTATTAATTTGTTCCAGGTTCTCTGGTAAGCCTTTTAAAATATTATCAAAATAAATGTTTTAATCTGGATTCTAATTCAACTCTCTCTGATTGTCTTTCTCTGTCTCTGTTTTTTTCTATTTCTCTATCTCTGTCTGTGTCTCTTTCTGTCTCTCTTATACACACACACTTTTTTTTATTATCGTAACTTTTTATTGACAGAATCCATGCCAGGGTAATTCTTTTTACAACATTATCCCTTGCACTCACTTCTGTTCTGATTTTTCCCTCCCACCCTCCACCCCCTGCCCTAGATGGCAAGCAGTCCTATATATGTTGAATATGTCCTAGTATATCCTAGATACAATGTATGTGTGCAGATCCAAACAGTTTTCTTGTTGCATAGGGAGAATTGGATTCAGAAGGTAGAAATAACCCAGGAAGAAAAACAAAAATGCAAACATTTTACATTCATTTCCCAGTAGCACACACACACATTTTTTTAAGGGGAATATTTAATTAACAATGATTCATTCTTCCAGCCTTCCTCACAAGTTTAGTGAGAAATAGTTTTTGAAAAACATTTAAAATTCTCATATGTACATCAAACTAAATAATAATACCACTACAAAGTACTTCGAGGGAAATAACAGTAGTCCTGAAAAACAGGTAATGAAATCATTCTCCTCTCAACAGAAAGATAGGGAACCACAAATGAAGAATGTTTTATTCATTATCATCCATGTTCACTATGTTCAATATTTGGCTTCACAACTTTCCTTTGTTATAAGATAGGTTTCATTTTCTGAAGATAAAGGGAAGACATATTTAAAATGTATTCAAAAATCTTAGATTCAGTATGAAGACATAACCTGCTTCAAAGCATTCATTTTGTACAATATTAAAAGGGGTGGGGAACTTGATAATATCCTATACATATTTGTGTCTAGAAATAACATCTCCACTTAAACACATTGACTTAGTTCCTCACTTTAGAATAATCAAAGATTAAAATAGGAATGAAACTTAAGGATCATGGAATGGCTAAATATTTTAAGAAACAGAACTATAGCCATACTCCCTTTATGGTAACTTTTGATTCATTAAATGATATAGAAACAATATTGACACATTTAAGATGTTGATGTATATAATTGACATATATATTGCCATACATTAAAAAAACTTATAAAATATGATCTCTTCTCATTTTGTTTCTGAGTCTTTATTTTCTCTTGATCTTGAGATGGGAAACATGTGTACCTGAATCCTAGCTATCATCTTGGCTTAAGCCACTGACTAGCTCTGAATAGATTGTAGATATTAGGTGCCCATGCTTGATTAGACAAAGGGAACTGAATGTGCAGTTTTGGGGTAAATAAATATACATATTTTTTATTAAGTGATGTTTTCCTAAACAGTAATTGCAGAGAAATTCTTTGGAAATTTGGAAGTTGCATTAATGATAATTAATTAATAATTCTAGCTTCTACAATCCTTCAGCCCTCTTTAGGTGACACAGTGGATCTAATCAGCATGTGTGAAAGATTTTTCTAATCCAACATCATAATTTTATAACAAGTAAAATTATAGGTAATATCAAGTATGTGTGTGTGTGTGCATGTGGTGCAAATGTGTGATTTTTTTCATTGTTTTATAGTTATTTAGCATTAGGGCAGAGCACAGAATCCATTTTGCTATCCTAAATTTGAGAGAGAAATTTCAAAAACAGTTTCTTCATTTCCACATAGTTTGCAGCAAATACTCTCTAAATGAAAGAAGTAAAGAGTACCACTGGAGGAAGAAATGACATGGGGTTAAGATAATGAACAATATGATTCACAAAGTGTCAAACATGACTGAATGACTAAATAGCAACAACAATAACAGTAAGCACAAAAAAGTAACAACTGTGTAATATACATATATATGGTTTATTGAAGGATCCTGCACACCTAATGGAGTCCCCTAGTGAAGGAGAATGGTACCTTTAACATGTTTGTAGGGAATCTTCATATCTCCATCACCATGAACTTGAAGATGACAAGTGTAAGATGAGAACTATCAGTGATATTTGAATCTACATGTTTCTTTTTAAAATTTTATTTATTTTCTTCTGAACTTAAGAAATATTTAATCAAGCATTTCCATGTCACAGTAAAATAGAAAAAAAAAACATTGAATCTGAAACTGCAACATATTATGTACAACTAGCTATTCCTTTTAAATATATATTAGTTATCATGCAATTTTCTTTCCTCTCTTTTTTTCCCTCTCCTGCTTTAGACATGACAACAATTAGATCTAAAATTTTATATTTGATTATTATAAATATCCAAATTACTGCAAAGGATTAAAGAAGGAAAAAGAATTTATATATACATATATAAAATCATTCTATACATATTTCTATCCATCAGTTCATTCTCTTGATATGATAGTGTCTTCCTTCTTTAATCCTTTGTAGTAATTTGGATATTTATAATAATCAAATGATAACTCAATGTTTTTCTTAAACAATATTACTATTACCATATATGATGTTCTTTTGGCTCTGTTCATTGCACTCTTCATTATATTGTGCAAATCTTCCCATGTTTTCTAAGATCATTGTGCTCACCATTTCTGACAGAATAGTAGTATTACATCACAATCCTATACCACAATTTGTTCAATGATTCCCAACTTGACAGACATCCCTCTAATTTGTAGCTTTATGATGTCAGAAAGAGAGCAGTTATAAATGTTTAAGAATATATAGATTTTTTTTTCCTTTTCCCTAATCATATTTGGAAACAGATCTGAAAGTGATATATTACTGGAATAAAGGGTATAGGCAGTTTAATGATTCTTTCAAAATAATTCCAGATTTCTCTCCAAAATGGTTGAAAATGTTCAAAGCTCCACCAGGAATGAATCAATGTCCCAATTTTTCCAAATTACCTCAAACATTTGTTGATTTTTTAAAAATCATTTAAACCAATCTGATAGTTGTAAAATGATATCTTGAGGTTATTTTAATTTGTATTTCTTTAATCAATAATGATTATTTTGACTTCATCAAAAACTGACTGCTCATATCCTGTGAGCATTTAGCCATTGGGGAATGACTCATATTTTAACAGATCTGACAAAGTTCTTTATGTTCTTGAGATGATTCATTTATTAGATCATTCTTGCTCAAAGATAAAAAATGTTATTTATGAAATGTAATTATTCAAAGTTAATTTCCCTTTTTATTGTTTTCTTTTTCTAGTTTTACATGTACGTTAATTTTAATATACATTCATTTGTGAATCATATAGAGAAAGAAAAATCAAAACAAAAAGAAAAAAACACAAGAAAAAAACCCGAAAATGGAGAATAACATTCAGTCTCCATAGTTCTCTCTCTGGACATAAATGGTTTTTTATATCTAAAGTTTATTATGATTGTCTTAGATCACTAAATCATTGGGAAGAACCAAATCTTTCATAATTAACCATCACATAATTTTGCTGTTGCTGTGTACGATGTATTACTGTTTCTACTTGTTTCACTCAGCATTAATTTACATATTTCCAAGTTTTCTAAACTTCATCATTGTTATGGAATATTATTGTTCCATTACTTTCATACACCATAACTTATTTCAGCCATTCCCCAATTGGATGCCCCAATAGTGGGCATCCACTAAGTTTCCAAGTCTTTGCCATCACAAAAAGAGCTACTACAAATATTTTTGCATATTTGGGCCCTTTTCCTTCTTTTATGATTTCTTTGGAATATGGATCCATCAGTAACACTTCTAGAACAAAGGGTATACAGTTTTATAACCCTGTGGGCATAGTTCCAAATTGCCTTGCAGAATTGCTGGATCATTTTACAACTCTACTAACAATACATTAATATCTCAGTTTTCCCACATCCCATCCAACAATTGTCATTATCTTTTCCTGCCCTCTTATCCAATTTGAAAAGTCTGAAGTGGTTCAGAATTGTTTTAATTTGCATTTATCTCAACCAATAGTGATTTAGAGCATGTATTATATATGGCTTTAATTTCATCATCTGAAAATTATCTGTTCAAATCCTTTGACAATACATCAATCAGGGAATGATTTGTATTCTTATAAATTTGACACACTCTTTTATATATTTTAGAAATGAGGCCTTTATCAGAAACACTGGCTCTAAATTTTTTCCCATCTTTGTACTTCCCTTTTAATATTGCTTGTATTGGTTCTATAAAAAAATGATGAACAAGTTAAGTTTAGAAAAGCCTGGGAAAATTTACACAAATTGATGCTGAGGAAAACAAGCAGAACCAGGAATACATTGCACACAAAGTCAGCAAGATAGTACAATGATCAACTATGAAAAATTTGGTTTTTACCAGTGGTTCAGAGATCCAAGGCAATCCACAAAAAAATTTAAATAGAAAACACCATCTGCATCCAGAGAAAGAACTAAGGAGATTGCATGTAAAGCAAAACATTCTGCGATCACTTTGTGTGTGTGTGTGTGTGTGTGTGTGTGTGTGTGTGTGTGTGTTTTCTCTCCTGGTTTTTCCCTTCTTATTTTTCTCTCCCAACATGATTCATAAAGAAATATGGATTTTAAAAGGTAATATACACATGTAACCAGAAAAAAATAAAGCCATTAATTAAAAAAATATTTTTTAATCTTGTTTGTATTGGTTTTGTTTGTGCAAAATATTTTTAATTTAATGTAATCAAGTTCTCCATTTCATAATGATCTCTATTTTTGATTTGATCATAACTTTCTCCCTTCTCTAAAGATCTGATAGGTAAACTATTCCTTGCTCTCCTAATTTGCTTATGGTATCATTCTTTACAGATAAACCATGTACCCATTTTGACCTTATTTTGATATGGAGTGTGAGTTGTAGGTCTATGCTAAATTTCTGAAATTATTTTCCAGTTTTCCCAGAAATTTTTGTCAAATAGTGAGCTCTTATTCCAGAAGCTGGACTTTTTAATAAGCAAACAGAGGCATATAAGTGGAAATTGGATAGAAAGCTAGCTCTGACCCAGGGTCATGAAGACCTGAGTGCAAATTTGATCTTAGCCATCTAGTAATCATGTGACCCTTGGCAAGTCACTTGACCTCTTTATGCCAATAAAATTTGTCTTTCGGGATTGGTTTGAAGATAAAATAATTTGCTAAAATATTGTACAAATCCTACAGAAATTTTATCTATGAGAAATCATTATCATATATTCAAAAGAAAGATATGATACATAGAAATGATTCTAATATAACATACTTAAAAGAATAGTTCCTTCTACTCAAGAAAATATCACTAAAATGGGAATTCATATTTCTATTTTTCCTTTAATGTGTATGATGAGCTACAGCATCCTAAAGCACAGTCAAGAAAATGCCTCTCATTTTCATCTCAATACCAGGTCAAAGACTATCCTTCACACAATATTTTCAAAGTAGCTTGAAAAGAAACTGCACTCAGATAATTGCATAAATATGTATACATATATTGGATTTAACATATATTTTAACATATTTAACTTGTATTGGACTATCTGCCATCTAAGAGAGGGAGTGGTGGGAAGGAAGAGAAATTTTGGAACAGAAGGTTTTGCAAGAATCAGTGTTGAAAATTTACCCACGCATATGTTTGTAAATAAAAAGCTTTAATAAAATAAAATAAAAAAGAAATTGTACTCAGCATCTTTAGCTTTAATTTTTATGAAAAAGAAATTTAGAGTCAGAAGCCTTGAATTTAAATCCTGATTTAATCACTTATCTATGTAATGTTAAAGAAATCACTATTTCTCTGGACCTGATTTTCCTCATCTATAAATTACGAAAAATTTCTATATCATAGGATTGTTCTTGGGATCAAAACAATTACTGACTCTAAAGTGATAGTAACAGCTAGCTATAAATTTGATTATAAAGAATAGGTATCTCTGTGGTAGAAAATCATTGTGGTACAGAAAGAAGGTAATTCCTCTAAATAGGTGATGCTGGTTCTTGCCTATTTGTGATAGGTAACAAAGGCCAATTGATCTCACTAAATTATGCCCACTTGATTCCATTCTGTGAACTGACATGTGAAATTAGAACTGTTCATGGCTGGAAAGCTCTTTATATGTTTTACTGATTAGTCAGGTACTTGTCATTTTGGGAGAAGTTATTTGTTTTTAAAATAAGGTGATTTTTAAAAAATTTATAGACTAACAAATGTATGTCAAAGAAATAATTGGAGATCTCAAGATTTCTTATCAAGATCCCAAGCCTATCGGGACACTGCAGTGTCTGAGTTCCAAAAAAAGTCCATAGGAAACTGGCTGCTTTATAAAATTGAAACATCCCTTTCTCAGAATTTTACTTTTCAAAGATTGTTTTATATGGCTACCACTATTAACATAGATATTAAGAATTGGCAGGATATTAAGGATAGGTAGAATCAAGAATGGGACAAAATGGAAAAGCATGTTATTACTATGAACTCAGGCCTGTGCAAAGTTCTAACAAAACTAATATAAAACCAAAAGAAACTTCAAAAAGTCACATTCTAATTGGCAAAGACAACACATAAAGAAAAGCTTATGTAAATACTGTGTCATTGAAAAAACTGAAAGATCACGTAATATTTAGGAAAGAAAAGTAGCTATATATAAAGGTACAAGGACTTTGGGCATCAATAACATTTGAAATGGCTTCCTACCAAGAGGATAGTAGATTGAGAATAAGAGAGAGCAAAGAGGCAAAGGAAACTTACCATATCGGAGGGAATTTAGAGAGGGGGAGGAACATTGTGTGGATCTTACTCTCATCAGAGTTGGCTCAAAGAAAAAATAATTGACATTTGTTTTAGAGAAAATTCTCGGGGGCGGAGCCAAGATGGCGGAGAAGACACACGTGACTTTCTAAGCTCTTCTCTTACCCTCTTTATCAATATTATATCGAGCCTCAAAAATAGTCTTGACTGCTAGAATTCGTAAAGATAAGAAGTAGAACACCTCACCGGCAGAAGAAAATCTGCAGTCTCACCAAAAAAAGGTTGGTTCCGGGGCCAGGGGGGAGATCGGCACAGACTGGGAGAGAAATTAGGTTCCGAGGAGAGTCTCAAACCGAGGGTGAAGGCACAGATCTCAGCACAAGCGCGCAGCCCCAACCCGCAGTACGGGCTTTTCCTTGGGACAGTTGTGATCCTGCACAGCAGGAGGACGCAGCCCGGGTTAGCCTCCAATCTGCCCAGTGGGGAGCTCGGCTTGGGGACATAGAGCTTTTCCAGGGCCGATTTGCATCAGGCAGAGACACTGGGCAGAGTTTGTGGCGGTCTGCTTTCTGCTGTCAGCTGCTAATACTCACAGTCCCACAAGAGGCTCCAGCCTGGGGCAGTGACACTTTCACCACTTAGTCTCTAGCCGAGGGCAATCTCTAACCCACTCAGCCCTACTAAGCAGTTTGATAGCTCTGCCAGTGCTGAATCCACTCCCTGTTGGGGGAAGGGAAAACTCTCACCCAGAGCACTCCCATCCTGGAGCCGGAAATCGGTTTACATCTTTCCCTGCTCTGCAGAGGAAGCTGGTAGCCCCCTTGCCTAGGAGACCTACCCTAAAGGTTTTAAAACATGAATAAAAAGATGAAAAGAACAATCGACAGCTTCTATGCAGAAAAAGAGCAGGTCAGCAAACCTGAAGAGACCTCAAACAGCAAAAATGCATCAGACTGTCCTCTTTACATGATGCTCTCATAGAAGAGACCATTAAAAGTCTCAAAAGAGAGTTAGAAGATAAATGGGGAAAGGAAAGAGAAGCCTTACAAGAGAGCAACAACTTCCTGAAATACGAATTGGAAAAAATAAAGAATTCACTACAAAGTAGGATTTGTGAATTGGAAAAGACAAAGAACTTCCAAGAAAGTAGGATCGGTGAATTGGAAAAGACAAAGAACACGCAAGAAAGTAGGATCTGTGAATTGGAAAAAGAAAATAATTCACTAAAAAAAAAAATTAGTGAAATGGAAAAAATTCCACAGACCAAAACAATACATTTAAAAACTCAATTGGACATATACAGAAAGAACTAAAAAAGCTTTTTGAAGAAAATAATTCTTTAAAATTAGAACTGAACAAGTGAAACTAATGATGCATTGAGACAGCAAGAATCAGTCAAGCAAAAACAAAAATGACAAACTGGAAAAAAACGAATTATCTACTTGCAAAACGACAGACTTGGAAAATAGATCTAGGAGAGATAATCTGAGGGATTATTGGACTTTCTGAAAACTATGATGAAAAAAAGAGCCTAGACTAGATACTATTTTACAAGAAATCATCAAAGAGAACTGCCCAGATGTAATAGAATCAGAGAAGGTAAAATAGGCATTGAAAGAATTCATCGAGACTACCTTCTGAAAGAAACCCTAAAATAAAACCCAAGGAATATTGTGGCAAAATTTCAGAACTATAAGATTAAGGAAAAAATTTTACAAGCAGCCAAAAACCATTTAAAAACCGAGGTGCCACAATAAGGATCACCCAAGATCTGGCTGCCTCTACATTAAAGGAAAGAAGGGCCTGGAATATATGATATTCGAAAGGCACAAGAACTTGAGATGCAGCAAGAATAAACTACCCAGCTAAGCTGAGCATTTTCTTCAGGAAGAAGATGGACATTTAATGAAACAAATGAATTCCATTTGTTTCTGAAGAAAAACCAGAACTAAACAAAAATTTGATCTCCAAGAATAGAACTCAAGAGATGCAGAAAGGTAAAAATAACTCTTGAGAATTGTATTTCTGTTGTGGATATACAAAAGAATACATGATAATTTGATTGTACTGATATAACATAAAAAAGGGAAGTAGATATGGAAAAGGGATGATGGCAGAATAAGGTGGGAAGGAGGGATAAAAGAGGGAAACCACATCCCACAAAGAGGCTAAGGAAACTTATCATATCTGAGGGAATTTAGAGAGGGGAGGAACATTGTGTGAATCTTACTCTCATCAGAGTTGAGCTCAAAGAAAGAATAATTGACATTTGTTTTAGAGAGAAATTCTCTCTCGCTCATTAAAAGCACGGGGGAGGAAAAGGGAAAAGAAAAAGAGTAATAAGGGAAGGAAGGGGAAAGAATCAAAGGGGGGAGGAGGATTATAAAGAGGATAAGTATCGTGATACAAGAGGGGTACATAAGTTTAAAAGGGGGAAAGAGGGTTGGGGAGGCAAGAATAAGTAAAGCACAATCTGGGGTTATTAGGATGGCAGGAAATACAGATTTAGTAATTCTAACCGTAAATGTGAATGGGATGAACTCCCCATAAAGAGGAGGCAGATAGCAGACTGGATCAAAAGTCAGAACCCTACAATATGTTGTTTACAAGAAACACATTTAAAGCACGGGGATACATATAGAGTAAAGGTAAAAGGCTGGAGCAAAATCTATTATGCTTCAGGTGAAGTCAAAAAAGAGAGAGCCATCCTTATCTCAGATCAAGCAAAAGTCAAAATTGATCTAATTAAAAGAGATAAGGAAGGAAACTACATCCTGCTAAAGGTGCATAAACAACAAAGCAATATCAATATTAAACATATATGCACCAAGTGGTATGGCACTCAACTTCCTAAAGGAGAAGTTAAGAGAGTTGCAAGAAGAAATAGACAACAAAACTGTAATAGTAGGAGATCTCAACCTTACACTCTCAGAATTAGACAAATCAAACCACAAAACAAATAAGAAAGAAATTAAAGAAGTAAATAGAATATTAGAAAATTAGGTATGTTGGATCTTTGGAGAAAATTGAATGGAGATAGAAGGGAATATACTTTCTTCTCAGCAGTTCATGGAACCTATTCAAAATTGACCATATATTAGGACATAAAGACCTCAAAATTAAATGCAAGAAAGCAGAAATAGTAAATGCTTTCTTTTCAGATCATGATGCAATAAAAACTACATTCAACAAAAAGTGAGGGGAAATAGACCAAAAAGTAATTGGAAACTAAACAATCTCATCTTAAAGAATGATTGGGTGAAGCAGCAAATTATAGATACTATTAATAATTTCACTCAAGATAATGACAATGATGAGATATCATACCAAAATTTGTGGGATGCAGCCAAAGCGGTAATAAGAGGGAATTTTATATCCTTAGAGGCTTACTTGAATAAAACAGAGAAAGAAAAGATTAATGAATTGGGCTTGCAACTAAAAAACTAAAAAGACCAAATTAAAACCCCAATCAAATACTAAATTGAAATTCTAAAATTAAAAGGAGAAATTAAAATATTGAAAGTAAAAAACTATTGAACTAATTAATAAAACTAAGAGTTGGTTCTATGAAAAAGCGAATAAAATAGATAAGCCTTTGGTAAATCTGATTAGAAAAAGGAGGGAGGAAAATGAAATTAGTAGTCTTAAAAGTGAAAAGGGAGAACTTTCCACCAAGGAAGAGGAAATTAGAGAAATAATAAGGAGTTATTTTGCTCAACTTTATGCCAATAAATTTGATAACCTAAGTGAAATGGATGACTACCTCCAAAAATACAGACTTCCCAGACTAACAGAGGAAGAAGTAAATTGCTTGAATAGTCCCATTTCAGAAAAAGAAATAGAACAGGCAATTAAACAACTCCTAAGAAAAATCCCCAGGACCAGATGGATTTACTGTGAATTTTACCAAACATTTAAAGAACAATTGGCCCCAATGCTATATAAATTATTTGATAAAATAGGGAATGAAGGAGTCCTACCAAATTCCTTCTATGACACAGACATGGTACTGATACCTAAACCAGGTAGGCTGAAAACAGAGAAAGAAAATTATAGCCCAATCTCCCTAATGAATATTGATGCTAAAATCTTAAATAAGATATTAGCAAAAAGACTACAGAAAATCATCTCCAAGATAATACACTATGATCAAGTAGGATTTATACCAGGAATGCAGGGCTGGTTCCATATTAGGAAAACTATCAATATAATTGGCCATGTCAATAACCAAATTAACAAAAACCATATGATCATCTCAATAGATGCAGAAAAAGCATTTGATAAAATCCAACATCCATTCCTATTAAAAACACTTGAGAGTATAGGAATAAATGGACTTTTCCTTAAAATAATCAGCAGCATCTATTTAAAACCACCAGTAAGCATCATATGTAATGGAGACAAACTGCAACCATTCCCAATAAGATCTGGAGTGAAACAAGGTTGCCCACTATCACCGTTACTATTTAATATTGTATTAGAAACGCTAGCTATAGCAATAAGAGCTGAGAAAGAGATTAAAGGAATAAGAATAGGCAATGAGGAAGCCAAATTATCACTCCTTGCCGATGACATGATGGTATACTTAGAGAACCCCAGAGATTCTGCTAAAAAGTTATTAGAAATAATCCACAACTTTAGCAAAGTTGCTGGTTATAAAATAAACCCACATAAGTCATCAGCATTCTTATATATCACTAACAAAATCCAACAGTCAGAGTTACAAAGAGAAATTCCATTTAAAGTAACTACTGATAATATAAAATATTTAGGAATCTATCTGCCAAGGAAAATCAGAAACTTTATGAGCAAAATTACAGACCACTTTTCACACAAATTAAGTCTGATCTAACCAATTGGAAAATATTAAATGCTCTTGGATAGGGCGAGCAAATATAATAAAGATGACAATATTACCTAAACTAATCTATTTATTTAGCGCTATACCAATCAGACTCCCAAAAACTATTTTAATGACCTAGAAAAATAACAACAAAGTTCATATGGAAAACAAAAGGTCAAGAATTTCAAGGAATTAATGAAAAAAAATCAAATGATGGTGGCTTAGCTGTACCAGATCTAAAAACTATACTATAGAGCAGCAGTTACCAAAACTATTTGGTATTGGCTAAGGAATAGATTAGTTGATCAGTGGAATAGATTAGGTTCAAGGACAAAACAGTCAACAAATATAGCAACCTAGTCTTTGACAACCCAAAGATCCCAGCTTTTGGGATAAGAACTTACTGTTTGATAAAAATTGCTGGGAAAATTGGAAACTAATATGGCAGAAACTAGGCATTGATCCATACTTAACGCCATGTACACCAAGATAAGGTCAAAATGGGTTCATGACCTAGGCATAAAGAATGAAATTATTAATAAATTAGAGGAACATAGGATAGTTTACCTCTCAGACCTGTGGAAGGGAAGGTTTTTATGACCAAAGCAGAACTAGAGATCATTACTGATCACAAAATAGAAAATTTCGATTATACCAAACTGAAAAGTTTTGTACAAACAAAACTAATGCAGA
Source organism: Sarcophilus harrisii (assembly GCF_902635505.1). Classification (NCBI taxonomy): domain Eukaryota; kingdom Metazoa; phylum Chordata; class Mammalia; order Dasyuromorphia; family Dasyuridae; genus Sarcophilus; species Sarcophilus harrisii. The sequence goes on along the minus strand of NC_045427.1, from coordinate 59,810,790 downwards.
CAAGATTAGAAGGGAAGCAATAAACTGGGAAAATATTTTTACAGTCAAGGTTCTGATAAAGGCCTCATTTCCAAAATATATAGAGAATTAACTCTAATTTATAAAAATCAAGCCATTCTCCAATTGAAAAATGGTCAAAGGATATGAACAGACAATTCTCAGATGAAGAAATTGAAACTATTTCTAGTCATATGAAAAGATGCTCCAAGTCATTATTAATCAGAGAAATGCAAATTAAGACAACTCTAAGGTACCACTACACACCTGTCAGATTGGCTAAGATGACAGGAAAAAATAATGATGATTGTTGGAGGGATGGGAAAACTGGGACATTGATTCATTGTTGGTGGAGTTGTGAACGAATCCAACCATTTTGGAGAGTAGTTTGGAACTATGCTCAAAAAGTTATCAAACTGTATACCCTTTATCCATAGTGTTACTACTGGGATTATATCCCAAAGAGATTATAAAGAAGGAAAGGGACCTGTATGTGCACGAATGTTTGTGCAGCCTTTTGTAGTGGCTAGAAACTGGAAACTGAATGGATGTCCATCAGTTGGAGAATGGCTGAATAAATTGTGGTATATGAAAATTATGGAATATTACTGTTCTGTAAGAAATGACCAACAGGATGATTTCAGAAAGGCCTGGAGAGATTTACACGAACTGATGCTAAGTGAAATGAGCAGGACCAGGAGATCATTATATACTTCAACAACAATACTAGATGATGACCAGTCCTGATGGATCAGGCCATCCTCAGCAACGAGATCAACCAAATCATTTCTAATGGAGCAGTAATGAACTGAACTAGCTATACCCAGAAAAAGAACTCTGGGAGATGACTAAAACCACTAGATTGAATTCCTCAGTCCCTATATTTATGCACACCTGCATCTTGATTTCCTTCACAAGCTAATTGTACAATAATTCAGAGTCTGATTCTTTTTGTACAGCAAAATAATGTTGTAGTCATGTATACTTATTGTGTATCTAAGTTTTATTTTAATATATTTAACATCTACTGGTCATCCTGCCATTTAGGGAGGGTGGGGGTAAGAGGTGAAAATTGGAACAAGAGGTTTGGCAATTGTTAATGCTGTAAAGTTACCCATGTATATATATCCTGTAAATTAAAGGCTATTAAATAAAAATGTGAAAATTGAAACTAATATGGCAGAACTAGGCATTGATCCAATTAACAGATAAGGATCAAAATGGGTTAGGACCTAGGCAAAAGAATAGAAATTATTAATAAATTAGAGGAACAGAGGATATTTACCTCTCAGACCTGGAAGGGAAGGTTTTAGACAACAGAACTAGAGATCATTACTGCATCACAAAATAGAAAATTTCGATTATACCAAACTGAAAGTTTTGTACCAAACAAAACTAATGCAGACAAGATTCAGGGAACAATAAACTAGAAGAAGTATTTTACAGTCAAAGGTTCTGATAAAGGCCTCATTTCCAAAATATATAGAGAATTAACTCTAATTATTAAAAAATCAAGCTCATTCCTCAATTGAAAAATGGTCAAGGATATGAACAGACAATTCTACAGATGAAGATTTACGAAACTATTTCTAGTCATATGAAAAGATGCTCCAAGTCATTATTAATCAGAGAAAATGCAAATAAGACAACTACTAAGATACCTTACTACACACCTGTCACATTGGCTATGATGACACATAAAAATAATCATGATTGTTGAGGGATGTGGGAAAACTGGGACATTGATTCATTTTGGTGGAGTTATGAACGAATCTCACCATTTTGAAGTAGTTTGAACATGCTCAAAAGTCTATCAAACTGTAGATACCCTTAACCAGCAGTGTTACTACTGGATTATATCCCAAAGAGATTATAAATGAGAAAGGGACCTGTATGCACGAATGTTTGTGGCAGCCCTTGTAGTGGCTAGAAACTGGAAACTGAATGGATGTCCATCAGTTGGAGAATGGCTAATAAATTGTGGTATATGAAAATTATGAATATTACTGTTCTGTAAGAATGACCAACAGGATGATTTCAAAAAGGCCTGAGAGATTACACATCTGATGCTAAGTGAAATGAGCAGGACCAGGAGATCAAATGGTACTATACTTCAAAATAATCTAGATGATGACCAGTCCTGATGGATCAGGCCATCACTCACAAGAGATCAACAAATCATCTAATGGAGCAGTCATGAACTGAACTCAGCTATACCCAGAAAAGAACTCTGGGAGATGACTAAAACCATTACATTGAATTCCCAGTCCCTTATATTTATGCACACCTATTTTGAGTTTCCTTCACAAGCTAATTGTACAATAATTCAGAGTCTGATTCTTTTGTACAGCAAAATAATGTTTTGGCAATGTATACTTTGTATCTAAAGTTATATTTTAATATATTTAACATCTAGAGTCATCCTGCCATTTAGAAGGTGGGGTAAGAGGTGAAAAAAATTGAACAAGAGGTTTGCATTGTTATAAATCCACATAAGTTACTCCATTTATATATCCTACAAAATCAAAGGCATTAAATAAAAAAAATTTAAAAATAGATAAAAAAATATAGAAAAAATAATGAGGGAGGAAAATGAAATTAGTAGTCTTAAAATGAAAAGGGAGAACTTTCCACCAATGTAAGGGAAATTAAGAAACAATAGAGTTATTTTGCTCAACTTTAGTGGCGCAGTAAATTTGATAACCTAAGTGAAATGGATGACTACCTCCAAAAAATATCTACTATACCTAGACTAACAGAGGAGGAACTATTGCTTGAATAGTCCCATTTCAGAAAAAGAATAGAACAGGCAATTAAACAACTCCCTAAGAAAAATCCCCAAGGACCAGATGGATTTACAATGGAATTATACCAAACATTTAAAAGGAACAATTGTACCCCAATGCTATATAATTATTTGATAAAATAGGGAATGAAGGAGTCCTAAAATTCCTTCTATTGACACAGACATGGTACTGATACCTAAACCAGGTAGGTTGAAAACAGAGAAAGAAAATTATAAACCAATCTCCCTAATCGAATATGATGCTAAAATCTTAAATAAGATATTAGCAAAAGACTACAGAAAATCATCCCCTAGGATAATACACTATGATCAATTAGATTTGATACAGGAATGCAGTGGCTGGTTACAATATTAGGAAAAATTATCAATATACATTGGCCATATTAATACCACAATTAACAAACCATATGATCATCTCAATAGATGCAGAAAAGCATTTGATAAATCAATATCCATTCTATTAAAAACACTTGAGGTATAGGAATAAATGGACTTTTCACTTAAAATAATCAGCAGCATCTAGTTTAAAACCATCAGTAAGCATCATATGTAATGGAGACAAACTGCAACCATTCCCAATAAGAGCTGGAGGAAACAGTTTGCACTGTCACCTTTACTATTTAATATTGTATTAGAAATGCTAGTTTGGCAATAGAGCTGTGAAAGAGATTAAGGAATAAGAATAGGCAATGAAACCAAATTATCACTTTTGCCGACGATATGATGGTATATTTAGAGAACCCCAGAATTACTAAAAGTTATTAGAAATAATCCACAATTAGCAAAGTTGCTGGTTATAAAATAAACCACATAGTCTTCAGCATTCTTATATATCACTAACAAAATCCAACAGTCAGAGTTCAAAGAGAAATCCCATTTAAGTAACTACTGATAATATAAAATATTTAGGAATCTATCTGCCAAGGGAAAATCAGAAACTTTAGAGCAAGAATTAAGACCACTTTTCACACTAAATTAAGTCTAGTACCAATTGAAAATATTAAATGCTCTTGGATAGGCAGCAAATATAATAAAGATGACAATATTACCTAAGACTAAGCTTTTATTTAGCGCTATACCAATCAGACTCCCAAAACTATTTTAATGACGTAGAAATAATAACAAAATTCATATGGAAAAAAAAGGTCAAGGATTTCAAATGGGAATTAATGAAAAATCAAATGAATGTGGCTTGAGCTGTACCAGATCTAAAATCTGAGATATTATAGAGAGCAGTACCAAAACCATTTGGTTATTGGCTAAGGACATGATTATTGATCCATGGAATAGATTAGGTTCAGGGACTAAGAGTCACACAACTATAGCAACCTGTCTTTGACGAACGAAAGACCCCAGCTTTGGGATAAGAACTTACTGTTTGATAAAAGTGCTGGGAAAATTGGAAACTAATATGGCATGAAATAGGCATTGATCCACACTTAACATCTGTACACAAGAGAAGGTCAAAATGGATATTATTGACCTAGGCATAAAGAAATGAAATTATTAATGAATTAGAGAGAACACAGGATAGTTTACCCTGAGACCTGTGGAAGGGAAGGGCTTTAGGACCAAGAAGAACTAGAGATCATTACTGATCACAAAATAGAAAATTTCTGATTATACCAAACTGAAAAGATTTTGTACAAAACAAAATTAATGCAGACAAGATTAGAAGGAAGCAATAAACTGGGAAAAATATTTTTACAGTGAAAGGTTCTGATAAAGGCCTCATTCCATAATATATAATTAACTCTAATTTATAAAAATCAAGCCATTCTCCAATTGAAAATGGTCAAAGGAGATGAACAGATGATTCTCAGATGAAGAAATTGAAACTATTTCTAGTCTATATAAAAAGATGTCTCCAAGTCATTATTAATTTCAGAAATGCAAATTAAGACAATCTAAGATACCACTACACACCTGTCAGATTGGCTAAGATGACAGGAAAAATAATGATGATTGTTGGAGGGTGTGGAAAACTGGGACATTGATGCATTGTTGGTGGAGTTGTGAACGAATCCAACCATTCTGAGAGTAGTTTGAACTGCATGTCAAAAGTTATCAAACTTGCATTAACCTTTGATCCAGCAGTGTTACTACTGGCTTATATCCCAAAGAGATTATAAAGAAGGAAAGGACCTGTGTCATGAATGTTTGTGACAGCCCTTTTTAGTGGCTAGAAACTGAAACTGAATGGATGCCTCATATCGTTGGAGAATGGCTGAATAAATTGCTGGTATATGAATATTATGGAATATTATTGTTCTGTAAGAAATGACCAACAGGATGATTTCAGAAAGGCCTGGAGACTTACAGAACTGATGTGAGTGAAATGACAGGATCAGGAGATCATTATATACTTCAACAACACATACTATATGATGGCCAGTTCTGATGGAATTCCTGGCCATCCTCGTCAAGAGATCAACAAATCAGTTTCCAATGGAGCGTGAGAACTGAACTTGCTACGCAGAGAAAGAACTCTGGTGGTGACATATAAACCTATTACATTGAATTCCAATCCCTATATTTAGCCCACCTGCTTTTGGATTCTTCACAAGCTAATTGTACAATATTTCAGAGTCTGATTCTTTTGTACAGCAAAAGAACAAGTTTGTCATCATATACTTATTATGTATCATAATTTATATTTTAATATATTTAAGCATCTACTGGTCATCCTGCCCAATCTGGGGAGAGGGAGTTGGGTAGGAGGTGAAAAATTGGAACAAGAGGTTTGGCAATTGTTAATGCTGTAAAGTTACCCATGCATATAACCTTTAAATAAAAGGCTATTAAAAAAATAAGAATAAGAGGGGTAAGATTCTTATGTTCTCTAGTGAAGACAATGCTGTGAAGGTTGGCCTCCAATATTCTGTGGGTATCCTTTGCCTGGTATGAACTGGACAATTCTATAATGAAGGCTGTTTTGGAAAAGAAAGTCCATGATTCCTTTCAGTGAAAACAGGTCATACCATTTTGTATTCTGACTATGCAACTGATTGATTTGGGTTGAGAATGAAAATTCCCTGGATTGTCAGGAAGTCAAAGGAGCCAGGTGGCCCTGGTAATACTATCACTTGCTGGAACAAGAACTGCCTATAGGCCATATAACCATACAAATGGAGCTACCATCTGTGATAGAACCCAAATTGTTGTTGGATTCTGTCCAGATGAGACCATCAAAATGGTGAAGAAATTAGAAATCAAGTGATTTGATCATAAATTGAAGACATAAAAATATTTAAGTTGAAGAAATATGATTATTGCCTCCAAATATGTAAAGGATTGTCAAGAGGGAAAAAAAGATTAAACTTAGAGTTTTTAATTATTAATTTATTATTATATTAACTTGTCCCTATTCTTCTACACCCTCTGCCAGAGACCTTCTTAAAAATAGTAATTCAGTAAAACTAACCCATTCGTCAAAAGCCCTGATATTGTGTACAATTATCTACACTCTAGCTCTGTAAAGAAACCAAAAAAGATGTCTTCTCTCTTTTTTATGTTTAGGCTTAGTCTATAATTTCTCAACATTTAGTTTTGACTGTTTTATTGTTTTAGCTATTATCTGCATCGTTTTCCTAGTTCTGTGACTTTTAGCTTGCATGAGTTTATATAAGCCTTGCTATGCATTCCCATACTTATAATTTCCTACAGCATAATAATGTATTATTATCTTCACATATACTATCTATTTAATCACTTCCCAATATATGAGCATATGTGTTGTTTCTAGTTTTTTTGTTCCTACAAAAACTTTGCTATAAAAAATGGAGTATATGGAGCCTTTCTTTTTGTTATTGAACTCCTGGAAATATATACTTTGCATTGTGATGATATGTTTGTCACCAGAAGTCTTTAATTAAAGGCTTGATCACCAATTATTGATGATCATAGGATCATAGATTTAAAGCTAAAAAATACCCAAGAGGTAATCAGTTCTAGCCCTATCATTTTAAAGATGAAGAAAGAATCTCAAAGAATTTAGTAATTTACGCAAGAGATTTGAATCCAGTTCTTTTCTGTTTCCAGTGATCTATTTGTGTACATATATATGTCCACAAAGACACATGTGTATGAATGCATGTATGTAAATAACTAGGTGTGTATGTGTGTGCATATGCACATATTTATGAATAAAAGTACATATATACATACACATTTTATGAATGCAAGTATGTACTACTATGTATGTATTTATGTTTATTATTATGATGATGTTTATTATTATCCAGGATGGGTTCTATGTCCTGGAAAACCTTAGGATCTCCTTGATTCTCATTTCCTTTCCTCTTTCACTTCATTATACCAAAGGAGACCATCTAGAAACAGATACTGATAATGGCATATGGTTAGGATTTTTTCCCCACTTAGACTTTTTGATTACAATTAACATTGACCCACCCATCCACCCATAGCTATTATCTTCTGGGACAGGCAATGGGGAAGGAATTCCCCCTACTATGACCCCATTGTCAGTCAGTCACCTTCAGAACAAAATTATAATTAGAATATTGGTGCTGATTTAAAAATCTGAGCTTTTCTTTGTTCAAAACTTCTTTTGTCCTGTAACTACAAGTATTGCCTCTTTCTTTCTTCATCTTTGTCATTCAAAGTTGTCCCTTGTTAAAGCAATATATATATATATATATATATATATATATATATATATATATATATATATATATATTTGTTTTTCCTTGCTCCTTTTCTTTTTCTCCTTTCATTGTATCCCTAATCACTTCAACCCTATGTCTCCCTATTCTTTCCTAACATATGGTAACCTTTTCCTACTTTTATTTCTTTCAGAACCTTTGTCCTATTGATAATGAACTCTCCTTTAGGGTAGAGCCAAGATGACAGAGAGCAGACACAACTTTCTGTGACCTCCTCTGACCTTCTCTCAAACCAATAGTAGATTAAGCCTCTAAACTGGTTTTTGAGTCACAGAACCCATAAATATTTGGAATACAACACATTTACAGAAGAAGATACCTTGGAAGAACTTCAGAATAAGTCTGTTTCAAATGGGCAGGGACAGTATGCTGAGCCCAGATTGCAGCCCAGGGAGCCTGGGACAAAGAGCTGGGGTGGGGAGTCAGAATGTTGTAACTTCCAGGCACCTGTTAATCTTCTGTGAGCCTCTTAGGCTACTTTTTTCTTGTTGCAAGTAAATGATCCAGCAGATTTACTACATAAGGCAAATTGAAAACCACTGAGCCCCAGAAGAACTCAGGATCTAGCCACAATTACCCAACACCAGAAGTCAATCAGCAGAACTGTCACAGGGCAAACTAAAGTAGCTGTCGCAGTTTGCATTAAGAGTAGACCTAATGCCTTAAAAAAAAAGAGCAAAAGAAAGAAACAGAATTCTCACCATAGACAGGTTTTATGAAGAGAGAGAAGAACAGAAATCAAATCCAATTGAGGCCCCAAAGGGAGATATGAGCTGATCCCCATTTCACAAGACTTTCTTGGAAGATTTCATAACAAATCTTAAAAGAGAGTTTAAAAAATGGGGAAAGGAAATGAGATCTTTGCAAGAAGGGATGGGAAAAGCATATAACGCACTACAAAATTGATTTGATAAAATAAAAATAGCATATTACTCCTTACAAAATAGAATGAAAAAAATAACAATTCATTGAAATATAGAATTTTTGAAATGGAAAAAAATAATTCAATGAACAAAACAGTTCAATTGGCCAAATAAAAAAGGAGCTAAAAAAGGTAACTAAAGAAAATAATACAATAAAAATTAGAATTGAACAAATGGAAGTGAATGACTCAATAAGACTTCAAGAATAAGTTTTTTAAAAGGCCAAAAAATGAAAAAAAAGAAATATCTCCTAGGAAAAACAATTTTTCTGGAAAATAGATCTAGCAGAGATAATCTAAGGATTATTGGACTTCCTGAAAGCCATGATGAAAAAAAAAAGCATCTAGACATTATCTTTCAGGAAATCATAAAAAAATTGCCCTGATGTCTTAGAATCAGAAAGTAAAATAGCCATTGAAAGAATTCATCAATTACCTCCTGAAAGAGACCCAACAATTAAAACTCTAAGGAACTTCATGGCTAAATTTCAGAACTATCACACCAAGGAGAAAATATTGCAAGCAGCTAGAAAGAAACAATTTAAATACTGAGGAGCCATAATCAGGATTACCCAGGATCTAACAGATTCCACCTTAAAAGATGGAAAGGGCCTGGAATCTGATATTCTGAAAAGCAAAGGAATTAGAATTACATCCAAGAATAAGCTATCCATCTAACATGAGCATTATCTTTCAGGGAATAAGATGAATAGTCAATGATACAGGGGGATTTTAATCTCATCTCTTTCTGATGAATAGATCAGAACTGAACAAAAACTTTTATCTCCAAACACAGAACTCAAGAGAAACATAAAAAGGTAAAAAGGAAAGAACTTTTAAGAACTATATTTCTGTTATGGGCATACTTATAGAATACAGATATAATTTTATTTTATTATGATAATATGAAAAAACTAGAGGTACAAAGGGGATTTTACTGGAAAAATAGGAAAAAGGAGCAAAATAAGGGGAATTACATTCCATGAGGAAACTAAGAAGTGTTATTATTGCTGAGGGAAAGAGGTGAGAGGGATAAATATTGTGTGAATTTTACTCTCACCAGATTTGGCTCAAAGAGAGAATATCAGGCATATTTGTTTTCACAGAGAAAATTGTTTTACCTTATAAGAAAATGGGAGGGGAAGGGGGAAAAGAAAGGGGAAGGCTAATAGAAGAGAAAACAGAATTTAGCAAGAGAAAGGTGTAAGAAAGGGGAAGGGGCACAAAAGGGGAAGGGCTGTTTGAGGGAGGTGATATTCAGAAGCAAAATACTGGGGAGAAGGGAAGGGGGAAAGGAAAGACAAAAGCATAACTTAAGGTAAATAATATGAAAGGAAATGTAGAATTAGTTATTTTAACTGTGAATGTAAATAAGATGAACTCTCCCATTAAACAGAAGCAGATAGCAGACTGGATTAGAAACCAGAATCCTACAATGTGTTGCTTATAAAAAACACATTTAAGGAAGAGTGATACATACAGAATGAAGCTAAAGGCCTAGAACAGAATCTATTATGCTTCAGGTGAAGTAAAAAAGCAGGGGTAGCAATCTTAATCTCAGATCAAATAAAAGCAAAGATAGATCTAATTAAAAGTGATAAGGAAGGAAACTATATCTTACTAAAGGGTACCATAGCTAATGAAGCAATATCAATACTAAATATATATATGCACCTAGTGGAATACCATCCAAATTCCTAGAGAAGTTAAGAGAGATGCAAGAAGAAATAGACAGCAAAACTATATTAATGGGGGATCTCAACTTTGCTCTCTCAGAACTAGATAAATTGAACCACAATATAAATAAGGAAGAAGTTAAGAAGGCAAATAAAATAACTAGAAAAGTTAGGTATTATTGGTCTTTGGAGAAAATTGAATGAAGATAGAAAGGAGTACACATTCTTCTTGGCAGTTCATGGTATCTATACAAAAATTGACCATGTATTAGGACATATAAAACTCAAAATCAAATGTAGAAAGGCAGAAATAGTAAATGCATTTTTTTTCAGATCATGATGCAATAAAAATTACATGCAATTAAAAAGCCAGAGGAAAATAGACAAAACATCAATTGGAAATTAAATAATCTAATCCCAAAGAAGGAATTGGTGAAATAACAAATTGTAAACACAATCAATTACTCTATCCAAGAGAATTCCAATAACAAGACAACATACCAAAATTGTGGGCTGCAACCAAAGTGGTTATTAAGGGAGATTTTATATCTCAAGCTATTTAGTTATATAAAATAGAGAAAGAGAAGATCAATGAATTAAGCTTACAGCTAAAAAAGCTAGAAAAAGAACATGTTAAAAACCCTCAGTTAAATACTAAATTTGAAATTCTGAAAAAAAAAAAAAAGGTATAATTTCCAGGCTGGCTCCCTGGGGGTCTCAGGATCAGTCAGAGTCAGGAACAATCAAAGTTCTTGTTCTTTAAAGGGAGAAGTGAAGGAGGCAGGCAAGCTGCCATGTAACTTTCCAAAGATGTGTCCTAGTTTCTGGAGTCCAGAGTCTCCAGTCTCTCTCTTCCTTGTCCTGCCTCCAAGTAACCCCAACTTCTCTCCCTCAGCCCTCCAATTCTTGCCTAAAATTACCTCACCAACAAAAATTCAGCAGGCACCAATGGTGAGCAGATCCATCACATCACCTTCTCATCTAAATATATGTGAGATAAATGTATTATCTCACATTGAATAGGTAATTAGTCTTAAGTGTTCTGTAGTCTGATTCAAGTACACCTTTTCAGAATTTCAGCCCTCTACAAAAAGGGAAATTAATAAAACTGAAAATAAGAAATCTATTGAATTAATAAATAAAACTGCATTGATTTTATGCAAAAAACCAACAAAATAGATAAACTTTTATTTAATTTGATTAGAAAAAGGAAAGAAGAAAATCTAATTGTTAGTCTCAAAAATGAAAAGGGAGAACATTCCACCAATGAAGAGGAAATCAGAGCAATAATTAGGAGTAAATTTGCCCAACTATATGCCAATAAATTTGATAATCTAAGTGAAATGGAGGAATATCTACAAAAATATAGATTGTTCAGGGCAATAGTTAAAGAAATTATTAAAATAATTCCATTTTGGAAAAAGAAATAGAACAAGCTATTAATCTACTCCCTAAGGGCCAAATGAATTTACATGTGAATTATACCAAACATTTAAAAAAACAATTAAGTTTAATATAATATAAAGTATTTGAAATAAAAGGGAAACATCAATTGGAGAACAGTTGGGTAAATGGTGGTATATGAATGTTATGGAATATTATTGTTCTGTAAGAAAGGACCAGTAGGATGAATACAGAGAGGCTTGGAGAGACTTACATGAATTGAAGCTAAGTAAAATGAGCAGAACCAGGAGAACATTATATACTTCAACAATAATACTATATGAGGATGTATTCTGATGGAAGTGGATATCTTTGACAAAGAGAAGATCTAATTCAGTTCCAATTGATTAATGATGGACAGAATCAGCTACAACCAGAAAGGAACACTGGGAAATGAATGTGGACTACTTGCATTTTTGTTTTTCTTTGCAGGTTATTTTTACCTTCTGAATCCAATTTTTCTTGTGCAACAAGAGAACAGTATGGATGTGCACACATATATTTTATGTGTGACATATACTTTAACATGTTTAACATGTATAAGACCACCTGCCATCTCAGAGAGGGGGTAGAAGGAGGGAAGGGAAAATTTGGAACAGAAGTGAGTGCAAGGGAAAATGTTGTAAAAATTACCCATGCATATTTCTGTCAACAAAAAGCTATATTAAAAAAAAAAAAAGAAAAATCAGGGAAAGAAGAACTCCTACCAAATTCCTTTTATGATACAGATATGGTGGTGATCCCTAAACCAGATAGGGTGAAAACAGAGAAATAAAATTATAGACCAATTTCCCTAGTGAATATTGTTGCAAAAATCTTAAATAAAATATTAGCAATGAAAATACAGAAAGCCATCCCCAGGATAATACGCTATGATTAAGTAAGATTTATACCAGGAATGCAGGATTGGTTCAATATCAGTAAAACAATTGGCATAATTTACTATATCAAAAACCAAACTAACAAAAATCATATGATTATCTCAATGGATGCGGAAAAAGCATTTACTAAAATCCTATACATGTTCCTATTAAAAACACTGGAGACTATAGGAATAAATGGACTTTTCCTTAAAATGATCAGTAGCATCTTTTCAAAATCATCAGGAAGCATCTGTAATGCTTGGGAATAAACTAGAACCATTCCCAATAAAATTAGGAGTGAAATATGATTACCTTCTATCACCATTACTATTCAATATTGTATTAAAATCTTAGGTTTGGCAATGAGAGAAAAAAGAAATAAAAGGAATTAGAGTAGGTAATAAAGAAATCAAATTATCATTCTTTGCAGATGATATGATTGTATACTTAGAGAACTGTAGAAAATCAATCAAAAAACTTTAGCCAAGTTGCAGGATACAAAATAGATTCACATAAATCATCAGCATTTTTAAATATTACCAACAAAGTCCAGCAGCAAGAGATACAATATGAAATTCCATTCAAAATAAGTGTTGATAGCATAAAATATTTAGTAATTTATCTGCCAAGGGAAAGCCAGGAACTATATGAAAACAACTACAAAACACTTTCCACACAAATAAATTCAGATCTAATCAGATGGAAAAATATCAAGTGGTTGTGGGTAGGTTGAGCAAATATGATAAAAATGACAATACTATGCCTGTTAGAAGGGATGTGGGAAAACTGGGGCACTGATACATTGTTGGTGGAACTGTGAATTGCTCCAGCCATTCTGGAGAGCAATTTGGAACTATGCTCAAAAAGTTATCAAACTGTGCATACCCTTTCACCTAGCTATGATTCTACTTCTGACATTTTCTTATTATCTGACCTTTGGTAAATAACTTCTGTCTGAGTCTTTAAAAATTATAAAGTACCACAATAAAAATAATAGAAAAAATGATGATTTAGATTGTGAAGACCTGGGTTCAAATTTCAACTGTGTCTATTATAAGCTGTGTCACCTTGGGCTGCCTAGTCCAAATAGCCTGTGTCCTGCTTTTCTGTTTTTGTTTCAGTTTATAGCCCTGACCTGTAGAAATAGCAGTGTACTCTCAGAGCTTCCCACCCATTCCGCTCTGTTAACTCACTTGTTATCTGGTTTCTGACTCCGTATTTTTTCCTGAACCTGTTCTTTCAAAAAGCTACCACAAATACCTTGACTCAGTATAATATTTGCCATTTCATCTTTCTTGACCTTTCTTCAGTTAGTAAGACTCCTGACCCCACCTCCAATCCTGCTGGATATTATCAGCTCCCTTAGCCTTTATGATACCCTTCATTCCTGGGTTCCTCCTAGCTTTCTCATAATTCCACTTCTGTTTTGTTTGTTCATCATATGTTCATCTCTCTCTCTCTCTCTCTCTCTCTCTCTCTCTCTCTCTCTCTCTTTCTCTCTCTCTCTCTCTCTCTCTCTCTGTCTATGTTTCATCTTTGTTACACACTCACCCCTCTAACACATGCTTACTTTGTAACCCTAGTCAGTTAATCAGTTTGAGCCTCAATTTCTTATACAAAATTATGTGTATTCCTGTGTCCACGAACAATGTTTTATGAAGTGTGTCAGCTTCCTAGTCTTTATATTCCCTCTAATTCATGATTAACAGGCCTACTTTATTTTTAGGAAATTATCCTAAATTCTTTACTGTAGTCAACTCTCACAACAAAAGAGATTCAGTGGATCAATGTGAGAGAATTAAAGTGTTAAAAAAAACTCAATCAAAAGCAATGTCATTTGTACTACAGAGTCTCAGTGATGAAACCTTATGTGTGAAATGTCCCACCTTGAGTCAGAAGCATCAGAAATTGAACAAAAACTTTTATAATAACAAGGTTAGGGGAGGGACATGAAGATCAGATCTAGTAAAGTGAATAGTACAGACTCTGAAAGCATATGGAAGCCAGAGGTTGTGGCAGGATAGTAGGCCCTAAAGTGGTTACTGGAGTGACTATATAAATGGCCGGTCAATAAAAGTCAATGGATCAAGGTTAGTTAAGTATCCAAGAGAGAATGAAATACACACAAAATGGTAAAGGACAAGTTAACCAAAGGGCCTATAATGAAATAAATAAACAAATCTAATCGCTACCAATGACATAAAAAGGATGTTTCTTCATTTATAAAATGAGGTATCAGCATCTAAGGGGAAGAACATTAAATGAATTAAATAGTTCCTAAGGTCCCTCTCAACCCTAATACCTTTCTTTAATCATAAAATTCCATGGGTTCCTCATAAGGTCCCTATAAGGGACCTTTGCATAGCATATTAGAAGACAGTACATAATATTTTAGAAGTGAAAGGAAACTCAGATCCCAGATTAGAACATATAATGTTTGAACATTAAGTAGAGGATACGAGAGCTAAAAGATGTCTTGAGAACACAAAACATTAGAGTTTTGAGGAAACAGAATCAAATGTCAATGGATGGAATCATTCACCATTAGAGCTGGAATAGACTTTAACATTGTCTAGTCAAGCCCTTGGCCACCCTTTTCCAGGTATAGAAACTACCATTTGCCTTGCTTCCTCAGGTCATGAGAACCATCTAAGGTGGATTCTCTCCTTCACCACCCTTTCATCAGCTCCCAGATGCCAGGCAGATTCAAAGCCATTATGCCCCAGATGCTGAGCCTAATCATTAAGCTGGTTTTTATTTTGCTAATTATTTCCAAATGACGTCTAATGGAACTATTTTATTTGCAGGTCTATTTTTGTCTCATTATCAACATGTGTAATTTCAATTAGGTTAATTGCCATTGCTCAGCCGCCCAGACAGCCTTTTACTCCGCAACTCCACTAAGAATTTCCCATGTCTGCTTTGGGCCACCTGATGGGATTATATAGGATGATTTGCTGCTGCCTGATGGTGTAAACTCCCTAGGCTGGTTATCTGCTTTAGAAAAGACAGGAGAGGGAAGAAGCAGAGGCAGTAGAGAAAGGAGAGAAGTGAAAAGTTGTCATGAAGTGTGAATAGGAAAAACTGCAGGAGGGGCAATGATGGAAAGAGTGCTCGGGTAGGAAGAGATTTAATCCTGGTGTGTTGTGTCTTGAGCAGCCTGCTGCTTCCCAGATAAGCTGCAAAATAAAGTTTAATGGAATATTTACTTCACAAGTAGATTCAGAGCAGCATGGAACTTCTTGGACACTTCCTTTTGGATATGTTTCTCATCATGTCCAGCTGATCTTCTTTGCTCCTGATATCTTAACACAGGCTGAGCTTCTCAATGGATCCCAGCCTCTCTAGCTAAAAGGGAGATCATCTGGTCTACCTGAGGCTCCATTTTACAGATGGTAAAAGAAAGATCCAGAAAAGAATCTGTAGTAGGAATGTGTATTTTGAGATAATTGTTATAATGTCCTCATCATTCCATTCTATAGAAGAAAAGACTTTATATCTCTAATGGATCTTAAAGTACAACTATCCTCTCATTTTAAAGATGTGAAAACTTGAGGCCATGAAGCAGGGGTCCTCAAACTACAGCCTACATGCCAGATGGGGCAGCTGAGGACGTTTATCCTCCTCACCCAGGGCTATGAAGTTTCTTTATTTAAAGGCCCACAAAACAAAGGTTTTGTTTTTACTATAGTCCGGCCCTCCAACAGTCTGAAGGACAGTGAACTGGCCCCCATTTGAGCACCCCTGGGAGGAACCCTAGTTGAAAAGTACCTTAAAGAGCATTTATTCCTCTTGCTGCCCCAAAGGAAATTATGTGCCCAAAGATCCTACAGTAGCAGAGATGTTTCAATCTGAGTCTTTTAATTCCAAACCAGTACTTTTTCCATTATGCCATCTCTAGCCTTATTACAACTATTCAGTATCATATTAACTTGTGGACATGCTCAATTAAAGTCAATTAATATTTATTGGATTGCAATATGTATTAATGACATTACCCTTCTATCCACCCTTTTAAATTTGTAAGCCTCTTTCTAGGGAAAAATGTTCCTTTTGCTCCTCATATAATCATTGTTTAGAACATCACTCTACTAATATGTGCTTAACTAATGTTTGATGAATTGAATTTGCATAAAACTATAAGCCATCCTTCCCATTCATAAAATTTTGGCAATAAAAAGAACTTGGATTGAGGTGAAAACAGTTAGTCATATTCTGTAAGAGAAAGAGATGGGCCAAGATTCTATCTGAATCTTACATTCAATCTTTTCCAGTTTCAGAATAAGATTGGAGGCAGAGATATAACTAATATAGCATCAGTGAAGCTTTGTCTCAGGACACTAACATCTGAGGGAGAGAGGATATACTTCCTTGTAGTGATCATCTATTACCATATGACATTCCATGGGCTTCATCCTTTCCTTTTATGACTCTACTTGGCTTTGGGCTACCTCTCCTTCCATGATTCTTGTCACTAATAAGTCTCTCTCTGGAGACTTCCCTCCTGTACTATCAAGGATTATATAAGTGAAAACTGTCAAAGTTGTGACTCCAGAAATCGGGAAATATGCCCCACTGAATAACAGGTCAGTATTATGGGTTCTTTATTCTACAGTAGTTGCCTAGGAGTTTCTCAGAATTCCCATCATCTACTCTCCATGTAAAGTGGATTTGCCTGGAATGCTGGGATACATAGTGATGACTCTGCTTCTACCCTACTCAGGAACAAAGCCTGTGGCTATTTCTGCCTCCCCATAGTTCAGTTGTCCTGTCTTCCATCAAACAGTGACATGACTAAGAGAAGAAGAGTCTACCTTGGGGCTCAGCTATTATGCTTTGAAAAGTTATTTTTTCTCATTCAGCCCTTAATATTGCTTTAAAACCAAGAGAAATACACTCACACACCTTTGTGTGCTACCAAAGGACCACATAAACATGGTATTCACAGAGAGCAGATGGGGATGTTATGCCTAGTTGAGCCCTGCTAAATACCATTGTTTAAACAAAACCCTACATAGGTTAAATTTAAAGATAAACAGATCATTACAATTAACAACTTCTATGTGCAACACTCAGATTCTGCTAGGTACTTTTTTAACCAATCACAATAATTCTTCCTAGTACTTCACAGAGTTAAGACAAAACACAACCACTTTTCTGCTTAATAATTATCTTGATTTCCCATTTTTACAAATGAAGAAACTGAATTTGGCTAGGTTTGAATGTCTTGTTTCTCTTTTGGGACATTCCAGTAGGTAGTTTTTGTTGACAATTTTTTTCTGCTCTCATACTCAAAGTATTGCTCTGAATTCAGGGTATGAAGATATCCTGAGAGTTCATGATTACTTGATTGTGATTTTCAACAAGTAGCTCCTCAGCTGAATGTCATATTCAATTTGGGAATGGGAGTTATACACAAAAGTATTATGAGACTACTTCAACTAGAGGATGATCTGATAACTAAATTTCTAAGTCCAAATAAGAGAGTATTTGATAAAACAGGGGCAAAATTGTCATGGCACTAGCAATGGAGGAAAAGGAGAAAATGGGAATAGCAACAGTGGTAGGTGAGTACTGGGGAGATCACTGAAGCAGGAATCCCACAAGCAGTGATACTAGTGAGGTAGGATGGTAATAATGAAAGCATTAACCAAGAGGAAGAAGAAAGGTGGAGCAGATGAGCTACAATACTGGGAAACAATTAGCAGAACTGAGAGTGAGGAAATAAAAGTTATCTAGAGGAAAAAAAGTAATGCTAGTTAGCAAAAGCCATAGAAGAATACTAGTAGACTAGCAACAAAGAAGCTAATCACAGAGGGAATAGTGGGAATATCATCACTAATAACAACAAAAGAGGGAAGGGTACAACAATCTTAAAAACAGATAAAGATAATTATAGTAGCAAGATCAGCAACAATGTTAGCAGTAGAAGAAATAAAGTAACTGTACTAATTGTAGTAATAGCAGCAGCAGTAGTGGTAGTAGCAATAGTAGTAGTAGTAGTAACAGTAGTAGTAGTAGTAGTAGTAGTAGCAACAGCAGCAGCAGCAGCAGCAGCAGTAGTAGTAGTAGTAGTAGTAGTAGTGGTAGTGGTGATGGTGGTGGTGGTAGTAATATTAAGGGAAAGGGGTAAAAGTAGAAGTAATACTAGCAGTAGTAATAATAAGAATAGTAGTATGAGTAGTAAATAGCAGTAGCAATATCAATAAAATCAGTGTAGCAAAATAATTGTTGTGGTTGCTCAATTGTTTCAGTCTGACTTTTAGCCCAAGGTCACACAACTGCTAAGGGTCTCTAGATCAAATTTGAACTAAGGTCTTCCTGACTCTAGACCTGGCATTCTAGCCACTGTTTCATTCAGGTGCCTTCAGCCAATAACAGTAATATAATAGTGGCAGTGGTAATAATATTGGTGATAGTAATAATGATAGTGATTAAAGCAGTATAGTAAATAATAGTAATAAATAGTAGCAGAAGTAATAACAATAGTGGTAGTATTAGGAGCAGTAATAGTAATAATTATTGTAATTGTAGTTATAATAGTACTAGCAGTAGTTATCCTAGTAATGATATTAGTAGCAATAGCTGAAGTAGTAGTAGCAGTGGTAGTATTGAGAGTAGAAGTAGTAAGAGTATTAATGGAGTAGAAATTGTTGTGAAAAGTAGTAGCAGTAGTAATAAAGGTAGTACTAGTAGTAGTAGCACATTTTTCTCACCCTACTTTTTATCTTCTGACCTTCCTGATTTCAACTTCATGGAACAAGATGATGCTATGTATATTCCCCACCCTCTTTCTTGCTTCCTTTTTTTTACCTTTTATCTTAGCCCATTAGACTATAAACTTGATGGCAGTGATTAACTTTCTTTTTGCTAATTTTATCTACAGTTCTTAGCCCAAGGCTTGGCATATAGTAGGTACTTTATTGGATTAGATTAGATAAGTTTCAGTAGTCACAGTAGTAATAGTAATAGTAATAGTAATAGTGCTAATAATATCAATACTAGAAGTAAAAATAACAATAAGATTAGTAATAGTAGTAGTATCAGCAGCAGTAGTAGAGAGGTAATAGTATAAGAACTAGTAGCAGTAATAGCAGCAATAATTATATGGCATTTGTGGCCACAAAATATTTTACCATATTGTCTTTTTTTTTAACACATTAATCAAGTTAATTAGGTATTTCAAGCATTGTAATACTTAATTTTCTCTGACAGAATAAAATGAGAGAAGCTGTGTGCTGGTAAGTGATTCAGGACAGAGTCCTCATATTGGAATATTTTTAATATCAAAATCATGTTGATGAATGAAATTAAACATTACACAATGTGAATAGCTGGTTAAAGTGCCTAATGTCTAAGGAGTCAACTATGAAAGTATATTTTTTATGTCTTGTATGCTTATAGATAGGAATTGAAACCTGCCATTTTTTAATCTTTACTTCAGATGCTACATTTTTTTTCATAAAACCATGCAATTTCAGAGCTGAAATGAATAATAAGAAAATTTCAACTAGGACTTATTTTTTGCACATGTGGCAAAAAAGGAAAATCACTCTTAGGTGGGAAATGAGACAAAGACATAGACACACTGACATGAGATATGGGGATCATGGGGAAGAAAGAGCTCATCCTTGCAGATCATCTCTCACATTTATCCCTGTTTGTCTTCCACTACCCTAGTTAAGTTGCTCTGAACTTGCCAGGGCTCATTACATTGGTGTCATTCTTGGCTCCTTACTACCTTTTACTTCTCCCCACAGCCGCACCATTACCAAGGTCTATCAATTTAGACATCCATAAGGTACACCCCCTTCTCTCATTTAACACCGCCACCAATCTAGTGCAGTCCATCACAACCTCACACCTGGATTGTTACAATAATCTGCTAGTGAGTCTGCTTGCTTCGAGTCTTTCTTGTTCCAATCTCTACTCTATTCAGACAACAAAGTCATTTTTCTAAATTATAGCTCTGGCTGTGTCAACCTCTTACCCAATAAATTCCAGTGACTCCCTATCACCTCCAGAATCAAATATAAAATTTCCTGTTTGGCATTAAAAAGCCAGACCATTCTTACCTTTCCAGTATTCTCATATCTTACTCGCTAATATGACTTCTTCAATTCAGTGACACTAAACTATCCTTACTTCTTTTTGTATCTCCAGAACTTAGGACAGTGCCTAACACATAATAGGCTCTTAATAAATGTTTATTAACAGTTGCAATAATCTCCTAATTGATCTTCTTCTTGCCTCATCTCTTCCCTTTCTAATTCATTCTTTATGCATCTACTAAAGTGTTATTTCTAGAGGACAAATCTGAGCAAATCAGCCCTAACAATTCATTAGTTCCCTATCACTTCTAACATGAAAAACAAAAATACTTAATATTGAAAACTCTTCATAATCTTGCTCCAATCTACACTGCTCTACTTATTCTGACACCATTCCCTTTTATAAATACCTTACCACAAGCAAAAGAGCCTTGCTAGAGTACCTCATCTCTTACCTTCAAGTCTTTGGACAGTCTGCCCACTGACCCAAATGTTCTTCCTTCTCACTTGCATTGTAAAGATTCCGAGTTTCTTTTAACTTGCAACTCAAGTACCACTTTCTACAAAAGGATGTTACTGCTGAATCCAGTTTCAACCTTGCCTCCTCCATTTGCTTGATTTTTTGTACATGTCTTCCCAGTTAGTGGGTATTTGATGCCTACTATATGAAAAATCTTCTAGTATGCACTGGAGCTACAAAAATAAAACAAAACTTCATCTCTATACCTCACATTCTACTGCACATTTACATATATGTATATAGATAGATTGATCTGTATCTTGATTTTATAACTTATGCATACATAGATATATAGACAGAGAAACAGAGATAGATATGAATATATATATAAATATATGCATATAGTTGTATATGTATCTTCCTTTGAGTTCAACTCGGGCAATTCCTCTTAGCTAGATACAAAAATGCATAGATAAATACCTAGATAGATATGATACACTGTTATATAGCTTGATTAATGGTTTCATATTAGGAGATAACTGAACTGAACTGAAGCTTGAAGGAAGCTAGAGATGCTCATAGGTAGTTATATGCAAGGAAAGGAGTATAATCCAGTGATGGGAATGAGCCTTCTGCAAAAGCAAAGAGAAGAACATGATATGCTATGATCAGGGAACAACAATGAGGCCAGATTGCCTATAATTCAGAAAAAGCAAAGGAGAATGATGAGAAATAATACCCAAAAGGTAAGCAAAAGCTACACTGTGAAGTTTTTTAAATGTCAAATCAAGGTATCTTAGAAATAAGAGGCAAACATTGAATCCCTCTACAGGAGATTGGTATGTTCTCTTTTGGGTTTTAGGAAAATAATTTTTGCACTTGTAGAGACGGTGTATTGGAAAGGGAAGAAAATGGCAGGAGAGAGTACAATTAGGAGGCTGTTGTTATAGTCCAAGTCAGAAAGGATTAATACTTTGACTAGGATGTTAGACATCAATGAGCAAGTTAGGAGTTCAAAGCAAGAGATGTGATAAGGGGAGACTCAATAAGACAATAAATATGACAATTGAGGTAGGTAAATGACTCAGAAATTACAACTAGGTTGGAAACCTAGGTGACACTAATAGTATTCTAAAAAGAAATTTGGAGGATGAGTATAAAAGAAGAGGAGGGGACCATCACAAATTCTGTTTTGGATATGTTAAATATGGAATACTTATGGGACAACCATAGACATCTACACTACACTATCTTTGCCAAGAAAACTCCAAATGGGGTCATGAAGAGTTAGACATGACTGAATGACTGAACAACAACAACAACAATAGGACATCCATCTGGGATGACCAAAATATCTCCCCTATACATGTTCTTGTCTCTATAAACTTTACTGCCTTTCTTAAAACAAATGAAAGCTCATAATTTTCTCGTAGAGAACATATGTACTTTGAAAAGCAGTTGTTTCTCCCCTCAGGCTATAAGGAGATTCTCTGGAAAGTGATAAGGAATAATATTTTTTTCCTAACGACAAGAATAAGATAGCATTACAAAAATAGCCTCATATAGTGAAAAGAGTTCTAGTTTGGGAGTCAGAAGTCTTTGGCTGTGTGAACATGAGCAAATATCCAGTCTCAGAGACTCAGTTTCCTTTTTGGTGAAATGTGATTAATGATTTTTGTGCAACCTACTTCACAGAACCAT
Organism: Sarcophilus harrisii; assembly: GCF_902635505.1. Classification (NCBI taxonomy): domain Eukaryota; kingdom Metazoa; phylum Chordata; class Mammalia; order Dasyuromorphia; family Dasyuridae; genus Sarcophilus; species Sarcophilus harrisii. The sequence goes on along the minus strand of NC_045427.1, from coordinate 59,788,186 downwards.
TTAATGTCAAGTGCTTTGAAAAATCTAAATCATGATATAAATTTCAGTTGTTGATAATCTTGGCTCTGATACTTAACAGCTTTGTGTCTGAATGAGTCACTTAGTGTCTTTGGGCCTCAGTTTTCTCAACTTTAAAGTTAGGAAAGTTGACTAGATAACTCTAAAGTCCTTTCTTGGTCTTCTAAGATAATGGACTGGATATCTTCAGAGGTTCTATAGAATGAGCTAATCTGATAAAGGATATACTTATTCGTGCATTTGGAATTTAAAAGAGAGGATCCAAAAGGATACTGTTCCCTGTTCCTGAGTGAAGGTTATTCTCCTGGTGATTCTGCCCCATAAATCAGGAGAAATAATCTCTTGGAACTCTGGCATCCTGATTTTGAAGAAGACTTGAAAATCAGAGTAATGAGAACTTTTTTTTTTCAAATAAAGTAGCTATGCTATTGGGATGGGAGAGGGAGGAAAAGCAATGGACTGCATGGTACAGATAACAGTCTGATCTTAAGTGCAATTCCATGGTTAAAGTGGTTTATAGGGCCTTTGCCACAATAGGTATTCAGAAACAGGAAGAGGAATGGCCCTATAATGGATCATCATGGCATTAGAACCATTGAGGTGAGTTGGGAAGGTGCTACATGTCAGTGTAGTATTACAGAGGAGCATGAAATGAGGCACAGATTCAGAGGTTAACTCTGGATGAAATTATAGCGGCAATACATCATTCATTGGAGAAAACTTTCCCACACACACTTATTGAAGTACTCTGAGGCTCCTTTTTCCCATATCTAGTCTATTCTCTACTCAACTGTCAAATTGATCTCCCTAAAGTGCAACCATGTCACCTCCCTATTGGATAAATTCCAGTGACTTCCTATAATTTTCAGGATCAAATATAAAATCCTCTGGCTTTTAAAGCTCTTCATAATCTGACCCCTTTTACCTTTCCAAAATCTAACACTTTATATACTCCATATACATTCTCTTCAATACAGAGACACAGACCTCTTAGTTTTTCCTTACTCCATCTCCTAACTCAGGGAATTCTCACTGACTGCTTCATGCCTAAAATTTTCTCTCTCCTCTTTCTGGCTTTTTTTTTTAATTCCCTGGGTTCTTTCAAGTCTCAGATAAAATTCTACTCTCTTTCTAGTCAAAGAAAGATATTTTTCTCAGTCCTTATTCATTTTAATGCCTTCCCCCAAATATTATCTACAATATATTATTCATATAGCCTTGTTTGCACAAAGATTTTTGCGTTTTTACTTCTCCCATTAGGCAGCAGGATCTTTGAGAACAAGAACTGGTTTTTATTTTCTTCTATTTGTTTATTTATTTTTTGCCTTTCTTTGTATCCCCAGGACTTAGCACAGTGGTTGGCACATACCATGTTCTTAATAAATGCTTATTGAGTAAACTTGAAACACATCCCCATTAGGATTCTTCTCAAAGAAGACCAGAATTACATTTCTGTCTTAAGGTCAAGGTACAGTGTGTATGACTGTGTCTAATCAGGTTAATACAAATTTGGAAGACTTCACAACAGGTCAGGTACAAATAGTCCATGTAAATCTATTAGAGTCACCTTAGTTATGACTCTGAACCCTTGCATTTCCCATATCACCTGAATGCTAACTAGTCATATGCTCTCTCATTCTCTGATCTGTCCACACATACCTATGGCATCTGTCTTCTCCTTTCTACCATAGCTGATTTCCCTTGACTCTTCCAAGCAACATGTGAATAAAATCCAGATATGATCTTATCGACTTAATCCATTAGCTTTCACCTTTTTTGAGAATGAAAAGCCCTTTTAAATATAATAATGCTTCATGTACCTCATCATCATCCCACTATATACACATACACATACACATAATACTTATGTCATCAGAATTTGTTGACTGGAAAATTTAAAAACTACAAAGTTAAGAAAATATATATATATTCTCACAATTCTTCTGATTAATTCTAAATACCCCAAACTGAGAACTGAGAATTGCTGATCTTGTCCAAATCTTTCTTTTCCAAAAGATAAAGAAAAATGTTATTTGCCTAAGGTCACCTCTCTCTCTCTCTCTCTCTCTCTCTCTCTCTCTCTCTCTCTCTCTCTCTCTCTCTCTCTCCACACACACACACACACACACACACACACTGGACTTAGAGTCAGAAGACCAATTCCCCTTGGATGAATTATTTAATATTGTGAATATCAACTAAATCTTGTCCCTTTCTTTTCCACAACATCTCCCACTGTATCTCCTCTTCTCAATTCCTACCACCACTATTCTAATACAGATCCTTGTTTTCACAGGATCATATCTACAATATTAGAATTGACTCCTTACAGATCTTGCCATCAAAAAATGCTTTTTTGGTCAAAGCTATGCCTTACACCAATTTTAGCCTACCCATCTTCAGAAGTGTACAGATCATGGCAGATACTCAACCACCCTCAGTGGCCCTTTATTACCTTCCAGGTAGGGCTCCGATCTTCTGACTACATCTTATTGGGTCCCACCTTTCCTGTCTTTGCTCATAGTGTTCTTTCTCCTGCCCTATACTCTGCTAACCACTGAAATCAACCCTCCAGACAAATCAATTTATTTCCTATACTTGAAATATATTCCATGCTACATATTGCTTTATGTTCTCAATTAAAACCTCCTATCTGTGACTTCATTTCCATGTTTTTGAAATTATGTTCTTATGATGAAATTAATCAGTTGAATTTTTTCACTTACTAATATATTGTTTTTTCCAATTACATGTAAAGATAGTTTTCAACATTTGTTTTTGTAAGATTTTGGGTTCCAAATTTTTCTTCCTTCCTTTCACCCTCCCCAAGACAGCAAGCAATCTGTTAGAGGTTATAAATGTATAATCATGTTAAAGATACTTCCATGCTATTCATTTTGTGAAAGAAAAATAAGAATGAAAGGGAAAAGTGTGAATTAAAAAAATAAGTGAAAATAGTGTGTTTTGATTTGCATTCATTCTCCATCGTTCTTTCCCTGGATGTGCATGGCATTTTCAGTTGCTGAGAAGAACTAAGTCTATCATAGTTGATCATCATGCAATCTTGCTGTTACTGTTTACAATGGTCTCTTGGTTCTGCTCATTTGTGTAATTATGCCAGGTTTTTTCTAAAATCTTTCTTCTCCTTATTTATTATAGTACCATAAGATTTCATTGTATTCATATATCACAACTTGTTCAGCTAGTCCCCGATTGATTGACAGCTTTTCAATTTCCAATTCTTAGCCACAACCAAAAGATAGTTTTGTATATTTTTTATTTTCTATAAATTTTGTATATGTATTTCCCCCTTTTTATTTATTTCTTTGAGGTGGAGACCTAGTAGTGGTATTGCCTAATCAAAGGTCAGACAAAGTTTTACAATTCTTTGGGCATAGTTCCAAATTGCTCTCCAAAATGGTTGGATCAGTTCACAGCATCACTGACAATGCATTAGTACCCCAGTTTTCCCACATCTCCTTCAACATTTATCATTTTCTTTTTCTGATTTCTTAACAAACCTGATGGGAATGTGTTAGTACCTCAAAATCATGTTAAATTTTCATTACTCTAATCAGTTGTGATTTAGAGCATTTTAATATGACTATAGATTTAATTTCTTTATTTGAAAACTACTTATTCATAACCTTTGAACATTTATCAATTGGAGAATGACTTGTAGTCCTATAAATTTGACTCAGTTCTTTATATTTTTGAGAAATGAGACCTTAGCAGAAATTCACTATGAAAATTGTTTCCCTTATTTCTGCATCCCTTTAGTTGCTTTAGTCTGCTTCATTTTTTTTAGTTGCATTGGTTTTGTTTGTACAAAATCTTTTTAATTTGATATAATCAAAATTATTCATTTTGTATGTCATAATATTCTCTGTTTATTGTTTGGTCATTAATTCCTCCCTTTTCAGGTGAGTTTCTACCTCATTTCAAAACCCAAATAAAATGCTATCTTCTCAGGAAGTCTTTCCTCATTTACTCTTCTTTGAATATACACACATACACATAAGCACAAACACATATGGACATATAAATATACACATATACATGTACACCCTGTGACCTAAATACTCCTGTTGGTCACAACTTCCCCCCCCACCTCTCCCTCTCCCTCTCTCTCTCTCTCTCTCTCTCTCTCTCTCTCTCTCTCTCTCTCTCTTTCTCTCTCATTATTCTACCCTCTATTAGCTGCTTCTTGATCTATTTCTTATCCCTAGACCCAGATGACTCTGGAGGAGAAAGTGAGGATGATGATTTTGCACAGCTCTCCCTCATTCAGATCCATTCTCTTGCATATGGCATCATCTCCCTGATGTCCTTTTCCTCTTCAAGAACAAAAGCCAAAGAACAACAGCCTCTTATGGTTACTAGCACTATCAGTAACAGAGGTAGTACTCTGGCAGGAACAGCACTGATATAATAAGATCACACATTGACAACTAGAAGGAACATCTAGTCATATAATCCGGCCTCCTCCTTTTGTAGAGCAAGAAAGTGAAGCTGCAAAAAGTTAAATGACTTATCCAGGTCTTCATAGGTAACGTGATGCTCACTAGTTTGTAGTATACCATCTCTACTGCCATTTTTATTATGCTAACCAACGATGGTGGACCTCTTCTCCTTGAACCCTTGCCTTCCTAATTTTTCTCTTTCCTTTGAGGCTAGACCATTCCTGGCTAACTAAACCCTATCTGGCCAGCAGCATTCCCTCATGGCCAGCAGCCTACTCCCAACGCCCCAGCTTCCAATGCAGTAGTGAGACACAGGTGATAGAGGCTCCCAAAGGATAACAGTCCTGTGCCAGGAACCACCAGTTCCTGTGATGGGTAAGCAAGTTGGCTGAGGCATTGCAGTCCTAGTAAGAGAGGAGCCAGCTGACTGCATCCAGATTTTAATGATATGTGTCTCTCAAAATCACTGACAATCATAAAGTGCTAATTGATTCATTTGGCATTTGTGCTGTCTTTTTACTTTTTTTAAAGTCAAGTCCCTCCAGCACAGTTCTACATCTGCATGTATATTTAGAGAGACAGATATTAGGGTGTAATTCTTTTGTTTAGGATCCTTTCCAAACATAAAATATCAAGGAACTGAAGTCAGGGCAAAAAAAGTCTGCTTGCAGTCTTGCCGGGGGCTGGAGAAAGCCTAACTGGAAAATGATTTTGCAGCAACCTTTATAGGCACTGCTGTCTGACACAGTTGACTGCCAAGAGTAGTGATTTTATTTCAATTAATTTTTATAAGTCTTTCTCTTCCGTGCACATCACCTTGGTTCTGTCATTGGCATTTTCCCCTTTCTCTCTTCCCCATCTTTTTTTTTTTCTTTTTTTTCCCATAAAAGGTAGTTTGGCACAGAATAAAGAACTCCAAGTTGAGAATTTGAAACTCTGGTTTATTTTAGTCCCATTTTATTTTCTCCACCTACAAATACTATGACTTTTGCAAAATGCATTCGATTTTTGGGCCTCAGTTTCCATCTTTGTAAAATGAAAGTATGGGAGTAGATGGCCTCTGAGATCTATTCTAGAGTCACTATCTTAGAGAAACAATAGAACAAGTGAAGTCAGTGTGGTGGAGTTCAGAGTATACTAACCTGGAAAAAGGAAATCAGGATGAGGTCTACTCCTCTTCATGACCCTATCTCTCTGTGTGATCTTGAACAAGTCATTTTCCTTCTCTGAAACTCTGTTCCATCATCTGCAAAATTAGGGGATCGATCACTGAAATAACTTACAATTTAATAGGAAAGATAAAAAGCATTTATTAAGTGATTTTTATGCTCCTGGTACTTCATAGACATAATATCATTTCAGCCTTACAACTACCTTGAAAGTTATACTATTATTATTTCCATTTTACAATTGAGGAAACTGAGGCAAACAGAGGTTAAGCAGCATATCCAGGATCACACAGCCAGTGAATATTTGAAACTAGTTTTGAACTCAAGTTTTATTGGCTCCAGTCCAACACTTTAACCACTACCTTATCTATTTGCTTAAGAACTTTATAATTGCTATATTACTTATAACTTTAAAATGTACAAAGCATTATATATCTCTAATTTGATTTTTATAACAATCTAGAAAAGAATTTCTTGCAAACATCATTCCCATTTTAGCAATAAGATAATTAAAAACTAATAATGAAGTGACTTGCTCCATCACATAGCTAGTGAAGAGCAGTACTGGGATCCAAGTTCTGGAATGCTTGGTCCAGTGTGCTTTTCACCATACCTGGTTGTCCTCCTGTAACATTCAATCTTAAAACCTTCTAAGGCCCCTTGTCTTAATGCAAGTCTATACATGATGATAGACTGATTCTGGGAAGCCCAGAATTACCTTCTTCCCTCTGCCTCTAATTCTAGGAATCTCTTGGCTGTACTTCCCATTTGGAGTGTGGTCTTTGGGACACCATTGTGCTTCCATCAGACCTTGCCAACAGCTGCATTATGGCACTCCAGGGAAGCTGTTATACTTAGACACAGGATTTCTATGGTGAATTTCCATCACAGTCTGGTTTGGTCCCATATTTTATTAGTGCTTAAATTATAAGCATATTACAATGCAAGCAGTGGAAAGCTACAATTAATTAATTAATTAATCAGTTAGGCTCTCTATCAGTGAACGCAGACCAATAATTTAAAATAAACAAATTAAATAGTATGTTTCACGATGATGAAATAATGATGAGGTACAGTTAAACTATTACCAAAAAGAAAGAAAACCTGAGCCAAGTATTGTGAGCATATAACTATTCTAAAAGAATTAATGCATTTTCCTATACAGGAAACAAAATTTCAAGGATTTTACTCATATTTTCTCTTCCTTTTTTCTACTGAGGATTATAGATTCTATATACATAGATTCCTAGAACATTAGCACAATTAAGTCACCATGTAACTTGGACAAATTCTTTCCTCTCGTTTGTTCTCAGTTTACTCAGTTGTAAAATGAAAGGATTCATCTGGAAACTATTTCCTCTCAAGGAGATGCACAGTGTAGGATATATTGAGGTGGGTAAGAATTCAGAGGCAGCACTAACATGTGATTTCACCAATCCACAGAACTGCTGATATGGACAGATGGGCAACTATTTTATGACATATTTTTAAAGAGTTGCTCTCTGTATGACTTTCTGATATTAAGACAAGTTCACTATCCATTACACCATGACTTCTCTATCTATTAGATGTATTTATTTTCGAGATATCATCTGTTAATGGTGTCTTATAGGATAACAGAATTTAGAGCTGGAGGCCAAAGTTGTCAATATGTTTTACCGGAATTTTTAACCTGGAGTCCATGAATTTTTTTTAAAATTATTTTGATAACTATTTCAATATTATCAGGGTTTTCTGATAATTTTAATTTTTTCTATTTGATGCATTTTACAAATTTATTACGAAAAAGGATCCATAAACTTCTTCAAACTCTCAAAAAGGGGCTAGAACACACACACACACACACTCACACACACACACACACACAATTAATAAACTCTAACCTAGTATAACCCACTCATTGTACCAATGAAGAAACCCAGATTCCAAGAGAGAAATTAGTTCACTCAAGGTAGTGAGTTGTGATTATTCTGTATATACCTAAATTTATACTTAAATTATTCTTTATATAATTGAATTATTTTATATATTTTAAATGATTCTATACATACTTAAATTTATTGTTCTAACCCCGAATGGAATCTTAACTATCTAACAAAAGAGGTTATTTCCTTATTTGTAATTATATCCTTGGAAGCTAATAGAGTGCCCAATATATAATAGATTCTTAATAGTCATTGATTGATTGATAGATTGAATTCTAGCCTTTTGACTCTCAATCAATTGTACTTTCTGTATTCATTGTTTTGCTTCCGTATTTAATAGGTACTCTTCATGAGTTAGAGAAGCTAGGTGGGACAGTGGAATGAGTACCAAGCCTGTAGACAAAAGGTTCATCTTTTTGAGTGAAAATGTAGCCTCAGACATTTACTAGGTGTGTCCCTCAGCAAGTCACTTTATCCTATTTGTCTCAGCTTCCTCATCTGTAAAATGAGCTGGAGAAGAAAATGGCCAATCACTAAAGTGTCTTTTTCAAAAAAAAAAAATCCAAATAGTGTCATGAAGACATTCTCTATGGGACATTAAGGCAAGGAGGGACTTTTCCACAGATTGTATGCATAGTTTACCATTGGGTGTTTACTAAATCTTTCTAAATTGTTAAGATCCACTTGAGCTTTCTGAGCTTGTGTCTAATCATATGGTCTTCAGGAGGCCAGAACTACATCATGAAAGACTTTGGAGGAGTCCTTTGGAGTAGATCATGGCCCATGGAATGAATGCTATCAAAGGTTTTTATACTTTCAAAGGACCTTACATCACCTAGTCCAACTCTTTTTGTTGGTTTATATTGAATTATTTCATAATAAAAGAGGATATAATTGAATAAAACATCTAAATTCTACCAATTTCATTATTCTTCCTCATTTTCTAATCTAGAAATAGTAAATTGATTCTCTTCTCCCTATCTTCCTTTACATCATAGGTAGGGCAAGAAAAAAGATTGTGCCAACATCCAAGGGAATACATTGCCTCCTCAGGAGCACATTTCTTCCCTTCACTGGCAAGAAGTCCCCTGTCCCTATGGCAGTCTTGCACCTTGCTATACTCAGCTATGTGACAGAACTCTGCTCCCTTGAATGGTCCAAGACCATAACTCGCAGAATGTTGTCACTGATGGCATTCTAATAAAATCAGCTTTCTTGTCTCACTACCCGCTCATGGAAACAAAGGCCAATCTTCTCTGGGGAACTAGTTACTCTTTTTTTGGAATGACTGTCCTTCAAGTTAGCTTGTTATCTTCTCTCTTACACTCCCTTCCTTCCATTTGATTGTAATAGATACAAAAACACCTTATTTCCATCATGAATCTTTCTATTATTTTTGATCACCCTACTAATAAGTAAGATATTCCTTCTTTTAACTCAAGATATTCCCCTTACCTATATTTTATCTATCTATATCTCTCTCCCTCTCTCCTTCTCCCTCTCCCCTCTCTTCCTCATTCCTTTCCTTTCTTTCTCCCTTTATCCCTCCCTTCTCCTCTCCCTCTCTCTCTCTTCCTCCCTTTCTCTTTCCCTCTCTCTCTATACATGTGTGTGTGTAATATGACATATGCAATATAAAATTTAAAATTCAATTCTGAATTTCAAACCTGAAAAGACTCTCCCACACAAACATGTAAACACTATCATTAAGTTTAATATGCACTAGAACAATACCCTCTACATTATTATGAAGAAATGAGCATAGAATCATATTCTACCATCATTCTATCCACTATGCCATATTTTATTCTGTTTCTAGGCAGCTATGTTATACAATGGATAGAATTTCAGACTTGAAATCAGGAAGTTCTGATTTCATATTCTATCCAAAATACTTACTATCTGTTTGACCCTAGGAGAATCACTTAATTTTTGTCTGTCTCGGTTTCTTTATCTTTAAAATAAGTATAATAATATCATCTACCTCTCAGGGTTGTTGAAGATCGAAGGAATTACTTTCTAGTCATTAAAGGTCCAAAGGTACATATAACAATCATCATCATCTTTGTTGTTATTGTCATCATCAGCATCAGCATCAGCATCAGCATCATCGTCACCATTTCTCATGAGAGTAGAAGGTATTACTTCCCTAGGATGAGTTTTCCACTGTGGAACAGTTCTTATTGTACTGATATCTTTATTTGAAGACAAATTCTACTTTTCCATGCAATGATCCTAGTTCTACTTTATCAGACTAATGGGATACAAAACAAAACAAAACAAACTATGTCTAATACCCTTTCATAAGATAGTCCTTCCTACACTGGAAGGTAAACCTTTTGTTCCCTATAGCTTTTTTTTTACTAGATTAATCACCCCTAATTCCTTTCATTGATTCTCCTCTCTTTTATTTTCAAGTTCATTTGCTCTCCTATGAATGTTCTCTAGCTAGTCAATGCCCTTTCTAAAATATGGCACACTAAACCTAGTTCTCCAGATGGAGCCTGACTAGGGCATGGTCCAGTGGGACTGTGTCCTTCCTTATCCTTGACACGATATTAAGCCCAGGATTACATGAATGTTTTTGGCTACCATACTCTCAGCTAAGATTGAGTTTGTGGGCCAGGAAAATCTCCAGTGGTGAATTATTGTCCAACCATCATCTATCTATGAAGATAATTATTTTTTAAAATGTAAATTGGTGTTTTATCCTTCTGTTCTACCATTAGGTTCCCAGGTTGTAGTTATGTTTCATTTATCTCTTCACCCCCCACTTTTCTGCCTAGGAGAATGAAATCATAGAATACTAACTCTGCAAACAATGCACTACAATTCCCCTCATTTAACAACTGAAGAAACATAGGGGCAGAAAGGTTGAGCAATGGCTTGTTCCAATCTATCCAGCTAGTGAATTATTTATAAAATTGGGAACTAAACCAAATCCTCCCTAGGAGGTAGCACCATGAAGTAAATGGGAGAATGTGAACAATGGAATCACAGATCCCAATTCAAATTATGATTTCATTACTTTTTACATTCAGTGACATTCAGTCTGATTATGTATAAAATGGAAAAGACCTGGAAGATAGACTATACCATACAATAACAGATACAGAGTTGGAGGGGACTTTTAGAAATCACTTAAGGCCAATCTATTTATTCTTTGTAATTTAACTTTTCTTTTACTCTATTAAAAAAAAACAAATGTTGATTTCCTTTTCTTCCAACTGAGAAAAAGAAAAAGAAAATTCATGTAGCACATATGCATAGTCAAGCAAAACAAATTCTCCCATTAGCCATGTCTAAAATTTGTGTTATTCTGCACCTTAAGCATCACTTTCACTTTCAGCAGGTAGGGACTGGCTTGATCATATGTTCTCTGCAATTATGATCCAAATTCTTTGATCTTACAGATGAAAAAGTAAGTCCATGTGACATGCCCAGAATCACACAGCAAGTACATGGCTGAGATGGGATTTGAACTAAGGAATTTTTACAGTGTTGTATATCATGTTGCATCTCAACTCTCAGCAGTGTTCTTTCTACTTTGCCAAGCTGTCTTACATGTGGTAGACATCAATATGCATTTGAATGACAGCTTGTCCAAGGAGTCACTGATCAACTTTGCTTCTAGAAAGAAAGGGGAAAATGGGTCAGGAGAAACTTCACTTAGGGGATAATACCACAACTCACTGTAAGCAGACAATGTCATAAAAGTCTTTGTAAAAAAAAAAAAAAGAAAAAAGAAAAGAAAAGAAAAAAGAAAAAGAAAAACTGCAGCTTGTAGGGAATACATAGCTCAAAATGTCCATCTCCACTTCTAACAAAAAACAAATCCCTTTCTTAGAATTGCCGATGGAAATATTATCCTGTAAGAAGACGCCAAGGAACTGAAAAACAAAGGATTATGATCAGGTACTGGAAAGCAAATAAGTGACACTGGACACTCCCAGAAAAATCAAGCAGAAGGAAAGACCTGCAAGTAAAGGGGGCAGGAACAGAATCAGAAGATTTAGTGCAGGGAACAGTTATACTCTGACTCTCCCTCACCTCAAGATAATGACTTTCAAATCTGCAAAGGTCATGGCGCAGATCCCAGTCATGTTCAGATTAAAGAGATGATAATTATCTCAGGGCATCATTTCCAATTAAGGCCTTTTATAATGGTTATGTGATTTTCCCTGGTAGTTAAAAGTTAAGAATCTAGGTGACAAATGGTGATGGTGTTTTTTCATCACACCCGGCCAAGTATATTGTTGGAGAGGAATATTAATACTCCCCCTCCACCCTGGTGCCCCAGGTCAAATTTTTCCGCTCTTAGTCCTCCTCTCATTGGAGTTCATTAGTTATTACTAAGTCTCAGCTTTATCATACCTATTGCTTTTTGCATAAATATCTCCAAATTACCTCTCAGTCCATTGTCCTCTGACTGTCCCTTTCCAGTCAGGGTTTATCATAGAATCAAACAATGTTATACATAGAAAGGATTTTATAATATTAGACCTGAAAGAAGCACAGCAACATCAACAATAGCAATCATAATTTTTATACTGAACATCTGAATAGCATTTCAAAAATTTAACTAGCTTTGTAAAAGCTTATTGAGGAAAAGCTTATTTTAGAATGTTACGCCTGTAAGGGATTTCCAATGCCACCTTATAGAATATCTTCACTTTACAAAAGAGGAAATCAAAAAAAGAGGAAAGCTCTCATGAGGGTGAAGGTTTTTTTATGTTACATCTAGTTCTCACAGACTAATTTGTGTCTTGAGATTGTCTTGTGTTGGCAGGAAGCCATCAAGAATTTTTGAACTTCCTTAGAATCTTCTTTCATTAACAATCAATGAATAAGCATTTATCAATCAATCAATAATTAACAAAAACTTGGCACTGTGCTAAGTGTTTGAGATACAAAAAGAGGCAAAAGACAGCCTTTATTATCAAGGATCTAATTCTAATGGGGAAAACAGCATGTGAACAAATATATACAATGCAATCTCTACACAGGAAAAATAGGAAATAAGTAATAAAGAGAAGGCATTTGAATTAAGAGGATGACATATATACACATATATGTATAAAACATACATATGTACACATATATATGATATATGTGCATATAATTTACATATATACAACTATATTTTAATATAACTCACCTTTTTTAATAATGCTTATAGTTCCAAATAAAATCCTACCTTCCATAAAAAGAAGTATTTTCTGGTCTCTCTTAACACAGGAGCATTCCTTCTGGAATTATCCCCAATTTATCGATACATATCATGTTTCTGCATAATTGTTTGCATGTATTTTTTCCTTCATTAAATGGTGAGCTCCTTAAGGTTAAGGACAGTTGTTTCTTTCTTTACATATCTAGGATTAAAGTGGTATCTTCTTTGTCGCTTAATTTTCTTCCAGATGAGAATATGAATTGTAAAAACAATTTTATATGTTTGAATCATCTAGTCCAAGTTTCCATAACAATCAAACCTTTCTCAAATGATCTGAAGATTACCCTCCACCTCTATATCTTAAATTGTACTGGAAGCTACTCTTCTCCTAACTGAGCATTTGTAATAATTAAAAAGGTCTCCTTTGTATTGAGTTAAATATACCTCTATAATTCCCATATTTTCCAAACTTTATCTTTCAAGGCCAAACAGAATATATAACTATTCCTTTTCCTCCAGCATAGTTCTTTAGATATCTGAAGGTAAGAGTCAAGTTGTAATCTGATCATTTTCCACTCCTCCCTTTTCTCCAGCTAACTATTCCAATCCCTTCAAAATATCTTGATTCAACATGATTGTAAAAAGCTTCATCATATTGGCCATTCTCTTTTATATACATTGTATTTTGTTATTATATTTTTTAAAATGCGATAATCCAAATTGGGCACAGTGATTGTGGTAATGAATGATTAAGAACTATGATTTAGACCAGAGTTCTCTTTAATCATTGAAGAATAAAGTCAAAGCTAGGAGGAACTCAGGTAGTAGAGTGGATAGAATGCTGAAACTGGCATCATGAAAAACTAAGTTCAATTCTTAACTCAGACATTCACTGCTTGTGTGACTCTGGACAAATCATTTAAACATTTTTTGCTTCATTTTCTTCAGCTATTAAATGGAAGTAATAAGAGCATCAATCTCATAAGGTTGTTGTGAGGAGAAAAAAGTTCCAAAGCTATTGGAATATTCTCAAAAAGTCAATTTCCATTGGCATACTTTTTTGAGTATATATTTGCATGAGTGCCTAGTATTATATTCCAGGTATGTAATAGATGCATCAGCATGAAATTTTTATATATGTATACATGCAGTCTATAGTTGCCCTCAGGCTAAAATAATATCATCATCATCAAAACTGTCTTACTCCATGTCTACATTTTTGAAGAAGTAATGGTATGTGAATGAGTGCTGCACAAAGTCAAATGTCAGCTCTGCCAAAAATTCTGGAGAGTCAAATTTTCTGGGTAATTTGGATTTTGATATTTTTATTGTTGTTATCATAATAAGAACAACAATAACACAATTGTTTTTGACAGAACCATTGATTTCGTTAGAATGTGTGACTCTTGCTGTGGAATTCCCTCTAGCAATTCAGATCAGCACCCCTCTTCAATTTAGAGTCTAGGATATTAGAACAGTCAGGATACCATCAGAATTAGAGGTATTACAAATCCTCTTCCTCCCATTTTAAAGGAAGAGAAATAGAGGCATTTAATGACCTCTCCAAAGTACTAGTCAATACTGAGAAATAAACCCAATTCTCTGATTTTCAGAGACAGAATTCTTCCCATCTTACACTGCTCAGATTTCCAGAGCACCTTAAAACTTGCAAAATGCTTTCCTCTTAATAGCCCTTGGAAATGACTAAGTGAATGAAAATCCCCATTTATAGTACCTTTTTGCCTCTTCTCTAAATGAGGCTCAAAGAAATGAAGGGATTTGCCTAAAGTCACTTAGTTAACAAAGTGTTGGAACTGGGAATAAAATTTAGTTTTATTCCTACTTCTAGTTCTTATACTCAATCCATTACAACTATCCTGTCTCTGAAGAGGTATTTTCTTCTTCTATGAATAAAAATTAGTTTATTTTTTTAGCCACTTGAGAAAAAATTTTCTAATATGCATTACACTTATTTCTCTTCTTTCTTCCATAGAAAATATATCATCACCTCCACCAAAGCAAGTATGTGACTTTTTTTTGACTCAGAAGATAGCCTTAGTATCTATTGATAGTGACACAATTATTAAGGATCAATAAGATGATTCGAACACAAATTTTCTTGTCTCCAGATTCAGAATACCATGTTCTTTTTCAAGTCAGGTCAGCAAAATAAAATTAAATCCTCTATTACTATATTCTAGGCGCTGTGCTAAGTACTGGGTGTTAAGTGAAGGCAAAAGAAGACCTTGAGTTTAACCAGTTTACACTTGCAGAATACAACAGAAAAGAATTATGACAAACAATATACTTATTGGAAGAATATATCTCAAGGAGAGTGTATTTCATATTCTTCCTGAAGTCTTATGGTTATAGTGATGGATAATAATCACGTTAGTAGCTTATGATTATATACTACACTTATGGGAATTTAGGGTGTTTAGTAATTTCCTTTTTCACTAAATAGACTTGGGTTTTGTGAAGTCTCAATTCAAATCCTTATGAGCTTCCTTTGTGCTCCTGTGCCACCAAGTTTTGTGAGCTGTCCCTATGCAGACTATGATAGATGAAGTAGTTGATAATAGGAAATTTAAATATTGTTTTGCTTCCAAATGTCATTTAAGCCATGGAGCACCATGTCAAGCAAGAAGCGACTGTTAAAAGTGCAGTCAGTTAATAATTAAGTTCAATTTTTTAAAAAAAGTTAGCTGAATGGATCTTCTCTTTGAGGAATCTGACTCAATCAGGAGATTGAAGAGATTGAGAGATGTAGGGAAAAGAGGAAGGGAGCATTTGATGTGTCTTAATTGTTTCAGTTCTGTCATTTGCTTTGAACCACACTTTGAGCAAGCCACTGTCCTTTACTAGTCCTCAGTCTCATCTTCTATAAAATAAATGAGCTGGATTCAATGCTCACTAAGTTTTCTCCCAGTTCAAATAGTTTGTATTTTTGAAAACCTTTCCAGCTCTTTTATTCTATGTTTTAACATTCTATATTCTAAGGAATCTTCTTAATTAGTCAGGCTTATTTCTAAGAGGATTCCAGAACTAAAATTCTGATGGAAATGGGTAGAGGGTGCATAAAGTAAGCAAAATCTAATATTGTACATGAGAGTTTTCAATAAATACTTCCATTTTGTTTGGTTTAACTGGAAATCGTTTCACTGCCCTTCTGAGGTAGACATTGCTTACTTAGAAATTTTCCCCATTTTCCTAACACTGAAAAATCCAATAAGCCAATATATTTAAGTAAATACTTTCTCTCCACCTCCCCCCACACATGCACACTCCTATCTCTAGTACCACTGCCTCTATATCTTCATATATGTGTTAGCTACTAATAATAACCAATTCTTCATTATATACCAAAAGATTGAAACTAATGATATTTAGGAAATTTCCTGCCTTTGGCATTATGGCCTAGGAAGAGGAGCAGTAACATTCTTTCTTCCTTTTTGCTGTTTATCCTACACATTCCTTATTTCATGACTGCTCTGAGGTTCAACGTGGCCCTTATTTTTGTTTCAGGATCTGGATTAGATCTCAGGGATGTTTAATCTGATTTCATTTGAACTACTAAATAATTGTTCATGCCCACAAATTGAAAACCCTATCAACTTGGTTTATCCACATCCATAGAACATTATAAAATAATGTGTGTTTGTCTTTACTTTCTCACTTGACTTGATTATCTCATCTCCTTAGCCTGTTGGCTTCATTGATTCTGATTTATGGCCATTAGCTCTGTTACCTTCTGTTGCACATGCCCAAAGAGGGAAAGAAAAACCATCTGTTTAGCTATTTCATTTCATTTTCTTAGACTTGGGATTTAGCATCTCCTGTGTCTCCTGTCCACTAAGCAAAGTCAGGGCCCTTGGTGGGTAGCCTTGCAAAGAATAGGGGCAAAGACTTCTATGATCTATGCGAGTGCCCTTATGATTGTATAATAGTTCTTTCTCAAGGCCTCAGGAGTGTGTATTGGAACAAATCAAAATAAATGACAGAGAAGCCACCTGCAGTGTTATTACTTTTAACATGGACAGTTCCTTCCTCAGAATGTTATTCATCATTCCATGGAGGTTATAAAAAGCACTACTCAAATATATAGCTGCCCAATGCTTTCTTTATCTCAGGATCTTTTCTGCAGTGGACAATAGGAGGCTTATCAGCCCGAACCAAAATGACTAAGTGGACTATTTTATTGAAAAAAGTTAATGAGGATTTGTGAGCAAATTAATATTTCAGCTTAGTAAAATTATAAAAATCCTTTTCAAAGAGTATCTCTAAATTAAGAATATAATCTTTAATGGTAATCCCTAAGAAGAGATAGGTACACAATATTTCTGCAAAAAGGATGGCCTATATGAACCTATTCTGACAGCACATGATGTGAACTTCACAGTTATAAATCAAGTTGGAAGAAGGATAAAGATAATCAGCAGAAAGGAAAGAAAGAAAGAAAGGAAAGAAGAAAGAAAGGAAGGAAGAAAGAAAGGAAGGAAGAAAGGAAGGAAGGAAGGAAAGAAAGAAAGAAAGAAAGAAAGAAAGAAAGAAAGAAAGAAAGAAAGAAAGAAAGAAAGAAAGAAAGAAAGAAAGAAAGAAAGAAAAAGAAAGAAAAGGGAAAAGAGAGAAAGAAGGAAGGAAGGAAGGAAGGAAGGAAGGAAGGAAGGAAGGAAGGAAGGAAGGAAGGAAGGAAGGAAGGGGAAGAGTAACAGGAGGAAAGGACAGTAACTTCATTTGGATCTTCACTTGGTACGAAATCAGCTTATTACTGTTTTGGCCAGAATGGGAAAATTAAAGAGGAGACAGAGAGAATCAGAGACAGAAAGAACCCTCCAGAGATTTCTTCCAACACTGGACATTATTTTCAATCGAGGCAGACCTATATTATTTAAAAGAAACATTAGCTTTTTGCATTTCAAATTCAATGACAGATGTAAAAACAAGAGGAGGTGCTCTCTTCTCTCCACACTTTTTTCAAATGACACGACCATTGTAGACCCAAGAAGGTCCTGTCCTGTTAGCAACTGAATCTACCTTCAGCATATTATCACCTGACTTACTTAGGCTCACACCCCCAAGGCTTAGAATTCTGTCTAGAAATAAATAGAGGAAAACATGAATTATTATAACTGTCCTTCCAAATAGCTAGAAGGTAATGAGGTCTCAAATGATAATTATGATATTACCAGATATGCCTAAGGAAGTTGGCGTATACTGATCCTGGCTTCTCAGAATTAATGCCAAAAAAATGGATGAGCTCCAACATGTTCTCAAAATTTAAAATACTTTAATCAATCAACTAATGAATCAACAAGCACATGCTAAGGACCTAATATGTGCCAGTCTATGTGTTAGGTATTGGGGATATAAAAGAAAACAGTTCTTGTTTTTGAGTAATTTACATTCAATTGAAAACAAAACTATGAGCCCCAATTAATTAAATATGTATATGTGTACATTTGGAGGGCAAAGTCATACAATGGAGAGAGCACTAGCCTTAACATCAGATTAACCCAGGTTCAACTTCCAACTCTAAACACTTACTGGATGTTTGATCTCATGTTCTAGGCAACTATAAGTCTTTAAATACTGAGAAATTACTGGTCTGCAAACAAAGAGGGTCTTATCTCTTCTGGAAGTTCTACATACCAATGAAATCACAGGAAAAAATCCCTAAATGCCTATATGCATTTATGTATGAATATGAGTATATATCTTTCTATCTCAAAAATGATTATTACAGTAAGGGATAATAAAAAATTTCCTATTCCAATTCTCAGTGAGGAAACAAAAGACATCAAGCTGAGTGAGTCATTCTAAAATTTAATACTCGATTCCATCTTTCCGGACTCAAAGCCTTTGTTTTTTCTGTAACACCAAATTTTCTCCTTTATATTTCCATTTTAAGAGATACAACAAACTAATAAATGCTTCCTCACCTCATTCTATTGAATATATCAGCTGTCCCTCATAGGTTGCATCAACCTAAAGTTTGGAGATTGTGTATCCTAGATGTCAGGGCTTATTTCTGGTCCCAAATTAATAAATCTGCGGAGAACTCCCATTATGTTAACAACATGGATGCTCCTGCCACCCCACAACTCAATTACTCTCCCTCCTTTTCCCAAGGTTTGTTGGAATTTTCAATAAGACAGGAGAGAAGCTTTCTTCTCTCTTCATCATTCATAGGGTTATCTGGGTATTTTTCCTGCTCCTGTATCCCAGTATAATCAGAAATCTTTAGATAAAATAAGAGGAGGTATTGCTTCTATGGAAAAGGGCCCTTTTTGGTAACATCCAACTTAGAGAGAAAGAAAAGAGTAGAGCAGATAGGACAATTGATGGTTAGGGTTTGCTTGCAGAACAAGCAGTTTTCAATGTTTTCTTCTTAAAGGTGCAGGTGGCTGGAATCTGATGGCTTCAAGTCAAATCATAACATTCCATTTTTATTTCTTGGGTCTCTATATGATTGAAAATAAATCAAAGCAAGCAGATATATGGCACAGTGGATAAAATACCTGCCCTGAAGTCAGGACGATCTGAGTTCAAATCTTCCCTCATGCACCTAAAATTTACTAGTTGTATGACCCTGGGCAAGTTACTTATCTACAATTGCTTCACCACCCAAAAAAAAAAAAAAAAGTATATTAAAGCTACCATCTTTTGTCCAGGGAAGTCACTTACACTCATGTAAGTGTAAGTTCTGAGGGGTGATGGCTTTCTCTAGTGGAACATTTCATTAGTTCTTGGATTTAAATGAGAATTACCAATGAAAAGTTATCTATTTTGCTTACTCAATTAAAAAACCTAAGAACTTTTAAAGTTAGCGCATGTCTAGATATTTAGTTGCTCACTGTTAATATAGCTAGTCAAGAAACAGCATGCACAAGATAAACATTTAATAGGGACAATAATGGATAGAAAACTGCCAATACTATATCAGAACATATTTACTGAACAAATAGTTTCATCCCTCCCTTTACCCCAAAAGCTGTTTTTAAATTGAATGAGCTCTATTCCTTTTCCATTTTCTCAAGTTTTCTTCATATTCTACTATTTAGATATGGGCCCATGATCTCATAGGAAATGAAATCTTTGTTTTCCTCCAAATGTTATTTTTGTGTGCTGGATCCAAGCTTAATAGGAAATGAAGGCTTCCCTTACCTGACCATATTTTCAACAATTCATTGAAAGTAATAGGTTTACTGTATAATTCACATTTCTATAATAATTTAAATTATATAATGTATTTCCCATTGCAGTTCTATATCCTGGAAAAATAGATGGTGCAATAGACAGAGCAACAGGCCTGGATCAGGAGGATTCATCTTTGTGAGTTCAAATCTGACCTCAGACATTTCCTTGTTGTGTTATCCAGGCAAGTGGTATAACCATTTGCCTCATATATAAAATGACCTGACAAAAAAGGGCAAACCACCCCGTTATCTTTGTCAAGAAACCCCAAATGAGGTCACAAAATCAGACATGATCCAAAGTGTCTGAACAATAATTATAAATCCCATAGAGTAAGCGTTGTCTACCCCTGTTTTCTGGACAGGTAAATTAGAAAAGCAGCACAGTGGAGATCATATTGGATTTGCAGTCAGAAATCTAGTATTTGAATCCCAACTCTGTGGTTGACTAGATATGTGACATTTAAGCAAATTTTTAGGTCTCAGTTTCCTTATCTTAGAAATAAAATGGTTCTATCAAATTTGCTTCAAAGACGCTTAGCACTCTAAATCTATCATTCTAAAAGTCCTGGATAAGATCTGTCTTCATAAAAATCAACAATTTAAGAAGTGGTAGATCCTAGAGTCAAAGAGAAGCCTTTAGGCCATGAATTTAGAGTTAGGAGGTGGCTGAAACATTATGATATTCAAAGCTCACATTTTATAGAGGAGGAAACAGAGACTGGGACGAGAAACCTTACAATCAAGATCATGTGGGCAGTCAAAATCAGAATCAGAAATTAATCTAATCATCGTATTCTTAGGCTACATCCTTTCCAATTTAGTATTCTGCTTCTATAAGGCAAGACATTTCATCATGTTATGTATCTTCTTAAGCAGGAGACAAAGAGGAGTAAAGCCAATTCTGGAATGATGTATGTATTTGATGTTGAAAAGTCTTGGAATGTGGATATTCCACAGAGAGCAGGTATAAGGTAGGTGAGGAGAAGAACATCCATGTTGTCAACATGAGGACTCCAAGGTAGTACATTTCCAAAAATAAACTTGTATTTGTGACATAAAATACCACACTGTTTTACATTTATTTTTCTATTGCCCCAAGAGGCCATCAACTTCATGGCTTGATTATCTTCCTATAATTAAATCCAAGTACATAAACTTCTAATTTAAGAGCTTTGGAGCACTAGATTTAAAAGTAGACTGTGTTAGAGGTCAGGAAAGGGCATCTATAGTGGAAGTATCTTTTTGAGGAGACAAATGGAAAAGAGACAGTAGAAAAACTAAAGAAAGTTTTCCACAGAGTCAATGGGAATAAATGCTCCCCAACAGAGAAAGCTAGAGTGTGATTTTGAAAAAAAGTGTCAATTGCCAAGGTGCCTACTGCTCCTCAGCAAATGTCAGAGAGAGAACATAGATGACCTATTCAATGATGGAATGTGTACATGATCCAGAATTTTAGAGACTAAGAGTGATGACTTCTAAAACATCACAAAGACAAACCAAAATAGCAAAAAAAAAATCTGAACATGAAAAAGAGAACTCTTTTGGACATTTAGGGACTAAAGTTGGTTGGATCACATAAATTCTAATCATTTAAAGAAAATAATTCATTAATATTTGGAAGAGTTGTAATCTATACTCCTGGAAAGAGTAAACTCTCAGATCTTCTTGACTTCAAATCTAGCCCCTAAACATTATACTCTAAAATAACATGTCCTCCACTGGGTTAGCCTTCCAGAGTTCAGGATCTTTTACCCACCAGAAGGAAACATTGGAAGAAGTCTAGAAGAAACAGGAAAGACTAAAACACACACAGAAAACCAACCACAGAATAATTCAGTAAATAAGTAAATGCAAAATTGTATTGCAAAAACTCTAAAAATTAGAATTGCTTAGAAAACAATGATGTGTTTCTGTAGGAAACTAGACTAATTGAACTCCAAATTCTTTTCCAGATTAAAGAGCTATGAGAATCATCAGGACTGAAATTGTAAGTGAAGTCATACTTCATTGCAGAAGTATGACTTCAAATAAGCTTCAAAGTATTGATATAATTTGTCAGATAGCAGGTAAATGGAAAGGAGAAAGTGACTCCAGATGAAAGAAGGGACATTAGTGAAGGCATAAGAGTGTATAAAGCTACTATACAAATAGATTGGTTGGGGGTAGAGTTAGAAAGGCAAAGTCAATGAAAAGACAAATTTGGTGAATTTTAACAATAATAGCTAATTAAATGCCAGGCACTGTACTAATAATTTCACAATTATTATCTCATTTATCCTCATAACTTTGGGAGGTAGGTATTATTACAATCATCATTTTACAGATAAATAAGATTGAAACTTACAGAAGTTAAATGATTTGTCCAAATTCACATAGCTAGACAGTGTCTGAGGTCAGATTTGACCAGGTGTTCCTGACCCCAATTGCATCACTTATCTACACCCATATTACTGCCTACATTAGTCACTAATAGGACATGTGCATATACACTGGGACAGACCTAGTATATGAGTCTTTAATGCCAGGAAGCATAATGCAGGCTTGCTGCTATAGGAAACTGGGAACCATGACAGATTTTTGGAGTAGGGATATGATATGGGTTTACTGATTATAACCATAAAATAATCCTTAAAGAGACCTTAGAATATTAGAATGCAATAGCATTTTAGAATCTTTGAGTTGTGAGGGACTTCAATTTTATGTAGCTCAAACCTTAAATGGGAATGCTAACCACAATGTCCCTAACAATTAGTTTTTATTTGAAAATCTTGAAATATGAGAAACTACCTTCTGAGAAAGCCCATTACATTTTGGATAGCTCCAATTATACAGGGAATGTAGTTACATATACACATACATACATGGATGTATGAGTGTATATAAATAAATGTATGTATAGTTAATGTCTAATATCTTTTCTGCTTTGTGCTTCCCAGGTTAAAGACCCCATATTCTTTTAAAGCCTACTTGTGTGGAATGGTTTACAATCCCTTTGCCATGTTGAATGCCTCCCTCTGTGCTCATGCACCAGATTTTAAATATATTTATTCAATATGGCACTCAGAACTGGACAGAATACTCCAGATGATGTCTGACAAGGGCAGAGAGCAATGTGACTTTCACTGTTCCTGTTATGTTCATTAAACCATATGTCTTTCTGACTCATCTTTCTCAGTTTCCCACTAGCCAAACCTCACAAGTGCCCCAGCCCAGCCAATGGATGCAAACAACTTCTGGAGCTTTTATATTGTTTGTTTCTCTGGAAGCATAGACTGTCTGCCATTCCCAGAATTGCAATATCCAGATCAAAGTGGGACTCTAGTTGGAAAGAGATTCAGAATCTAAATTGTTAGAGATGCAAGAAATCTTAAAATATGCTAGTTTACATCGTTAACAGTGATATGGATAAAGGCATATATAACATTCTTACAAATAGATGACACAAAACTAAGAGGAACAGCTAACACATTAGATGACTGTGTCAGGATCAAGAAAAGAGCTTGATGGGCTAGAAGTATGAGTCAAGTTAAACAAAATGACATTTAATGGTGATAAATGTGAATAAAGCACTGTCTTCAAAGTCTTGGTTCAAATCACGCCTCTGACTCATATGGACTGTGTCTTCCTGAGGAAGTCATTTAAATCCTCAGTGTCCAAGATTGATCACCAAGACTTTTAAATTTCAGGGAAAGTGCAGCCTTGCTTACTCATTTAAGAGTTTATACATCAATGAAATTATAGACTTGGTCCCTATCTTTTTCTTTAATGTAATTTCCACCTCCCTCCACCTCAAACAAAAATCAACTCTACAATTAAAAGCACAAGAGTGTTAAGACATGTCTAGGTGACATTTCCTGTTAAATAGAATAGGAGTGGGAGTGGGATCAATAGATTGCAAATTCAGTAGGAGTAAACAATGTGATATAGCAGCCAAAAAAAAAAAAAAAAAAAAAAGCTAATTTCATTTTGAGCAGAACTCAAAAAGGCATGTTTTACAAAACACAGGAAGAAATATATCCACAATACTCTGAGCTGATCAGACCACATATGGAGTGCTGTGTTTAGTTCTGGGTAGAAGGTTTTAGGATTGAATAAAGCTTGTCATTAAGATTGGAACATCTCCAAAGCAATGCACTGAGGGTGTGGAGTTTACTATAGAGGAACAAAAATAGTGAGATAACAGGAGATTGTATCTTGTGTCAGTTGATCAAAGAAATCAATAATATTCACCATGGAGGAAAAAAAAGTAGAGGCTGGTGGTGAGGATTTTTGATTCCTTCAAATATTTGAAAGCTTATTACAGGAGGAAGGAGATATCAGGCTTAATATCCACTTGATCACAGAAGAAAGACCTAGAGCTAGGAATGGGTAGAAGTTGTAGAGATACAGAAGAGGGAATTAAAAAAAAGCAATAGCAGTAGCCAAATAACAATCTCAATACTAAGCTTCATCACAAAGATGAATGGGCTGTCTCAGGGGAAAAGAGAGTTTTCCCTCAAGAATATTCAAATAAGACTGGAATAATATTTATCAGAGCTTTTATTTTCAGCTAATTATAAGTTGGATGAGAAGGCCTCTGGAGTTTCTTCCAATTTTGAGATTTGTGAGCATAGAATGTGAAAACAAGACAGTTCCTTTGAGGTCAATTTCATATCACACCATGCTTTCAGGTCACATTATGAAGGATGCCTTAGAGAAGAGAGGGAGGGAGGGAGAGAAAACTGCATTTTTATGTATGTGTCTGAGAAATAGGCTTCTCTGCATAATTTGATAGGAGGACATAAGATGAGCAGCTGCCTGGGTAGCATTTTGGCCAAATCTCTTCCTAATCCAGTTCACAGCTCTATGAAGCTGTGCAGAAAAAACTCCTACATAAACTCAACAAAAATCAACCTCTTCACACCAAACTTGGCCTTCCTTTCAGAAGTCCTAGGTCAAGGATTCTCAACTTTTTGCAAAGACACTTTTGGCAGACCCCCTTCTGAAAACTGCCTTTAAGTTCATAGGATTATAAAGAAAACCAATTGTTAAAATACATTTATCAAAATATTTAAAATTAATTTCATAGCATCCAAGTTAGGAACCCTTTTCCTAAATAATCTATCAGAACATCTTCCCAATTACTATCACCACAACCCTCTGTGTTCTAGTTGTGTTAAGCATAAAAATTACTAAAATTCTAGAAGTCTCTTCATATATTCAGAGCACGTAATATAAGCTATTGGAAAAAGTTCCACTTGGGCCTGGGAAATGGGATCCTGACAACCTTTAGCTTGGCAGAGCAAGCATATTATATGTTTTAAAAAGCATTGTTTTGGTAATTAGGTGAATCGAGAAACCTGGAGCCTGTTTCTGGCTCTTATACTGACTCCCAGTATGATTTTGGATAAATAATTTTCTTTTTCTAGGCTTCTGCAGAGTGTAAGTATATCAAGTAAATGATTCATGCTTCATTAGAACTTTAATATTTACAAAGCACTTTCCTCAGAGTAAGCTTATTGTATAGAAATTATAAATCTTATTATCCTCATCTTCAAAATGAAAAATCTGAGCCTCAATGAAATTAAAAGGACTCACCATTCTGAAGCAGAGGAGCCAAAACTAGAATCCAGGTTGGTTCTTTGGCTCCAAATCAAACAAACTCAATTTTCCCCTCCATATTTTGCTATTCTCTAACACTCCCATTGATCCTATCCAGCAGAGGATCAGGGTCAGACCACGCCAAAGAGTTGGATCATGGAGGTCCCCATTGAACAGATGATGATATTGGCAGGGTAACCTGGTCTGTATAATGCCAGCAGTATTGGTCACAGTTATGGTGGTGAGGATCCAGAAACAAGTAGAGATTATATGAGGTAATAGAGTCAGTCTTTTCATAAAATCATAGATTTAGAGCTGAAAGGGAACACCTAAATTATCTAATCCTACCATTTTCTTTTTATAGATTAGACAACAAAAGTTCAAAGATGTTAAGTAACTTATTTAATTTCACAAATGTCCCAGTTAGTATAAATTTGCTCCCCTGAAGGAGTTGCATTATTTTAAAATTATACTTCATGTTTCCATTGGACTGGAACCAATCACCATATTTTCATAATATAACTTCATATACTATAAGTTAGAATCCATGGACTACTTCAGCAGATTCATTATTCACACTAGTTAGGACATCACTGAAACAAGATCCAAATGCAAGTCTCATGACACAAAATTTTGCACTCCAGATTCAGAATTCAAATAGCAAAGAGGTGAGACTTAGAGGCAGGAAGTTTTATCCAAACTATATTAATACGGGGCAGCCATGGAAGAGCTGATTTGTATTCCTTGGCATCCAAACTGAAAAGGATGGACCAAATTTCAGAGTACTTTGAGTTTATACCCACCTGGCTTGATTCACTCAGCATAGTGAATATATTTATTTCCTTTTGCTCTCTAGTATTTTTGACTATTTCCATCTCTATCTTGATCTTTTATATGAAGTCTATATATGGACAACTTTGTGATCTTTATTAATGTTCTGTACATGAAAAACACATCTGCATTTACAGTCAACTAACATTATATTAACTAGCATTATATACATTTCTCTTGATCCTCACAAAAGCTCTGGGAGATAGGTGCTATTATTGTCTCCATTTTATAATTAAGGAAACTGAGGCAGAGAGTGGAAAAGTTACTTTCACAAGGTTATATAGCTAGTGAGTGTCTGAGGCTGGAACTGAATGCGGGTCTTTTTAAACCTGGTACTCTATTTGTTGAGCCACCTAGTTGCTTTCACTAGGTACTTAAGAAATGTTTGCTAACTTAATATGTCTTTGTTTTTCATTTCAAAATTGGGTAATACTCCTGAGGCATTTAGCTAACAATGATAAGGAGGAGATGGAGCTGAGATGGTGGAATCATCTGAACTCTTTTCCAAAATCCTCCAATACCTTTAAATAATAACTCAAAACAAATTTTAGAGCAGCAGAACCCACAATATGATGAAGTGAAATAATTGTCTAACCCAAGGTAACTTAGAAGGTCAGCAATAAAGATCTGTCACACCTGCATGAGAAAGAAAGGAGCACAATCCAGCTTAATGGTAGCCCCAACAAACTAGGAGCAGACCTTAGGAGCACTGAATTATCAGTAGCCTCAGCTGCTTCTGAAGTTCTCACCCCTCAGATGGTAAGGAGGGTCAACAGGTGATCAGAATGAGATTACAGAGGGTCTCTGCCAGCAGTGCGGCTCTGTTGCTTTATCCATACTTGGATCCAAATTGCATCCCTGTGAGGGGGGGAGTTCCAGAGTGAAAAGGAGCACTAGTATACTAGAGCTTGTGGCCATAGTTCAGCAGGGCTCCTCTTCAGAAGAGTGCTTATAGTCCCTCACAACATACCATCTTGAAAAAACTTACAAGTCCCTAGAAGCATCTCTGAAAACAGTTGCACAAAACCTCTGAAGCAGGAGAGAATTGATCCTTCTTTCTGGAAGCAAAGCCCTACTTTAACAAAGAGTTAAAAGTCAAGTAATAAGCGGGAGAAATGAGAAAACAACAGAAAAAATCTAGCCATATAAAATTACTATGGTGACAAGGAAAATCAAAACACACACTCAAGATAACGTCAAAGCTTCTACATTCAAAGCATCCAAGAAAAATATCAATTTGTCTCAGACCATTGAAGAAGTCAAAAAGGATTTTGAAAATCAAGTAAGAAAAATAGAGTGAAAATACAGAAGAGAAATGAAATTGATACAAGAAAATAATGGGGGAAATGAGTCAACTGTTTGGTAACAGAAACATAAAAGAATACTGAAGAAAATAATAGTAAAAACACACTAAGATCTAAGAGAAATATATATTTTTAAATTAATGGAATACCAGAAAATTATGATCAAAAAAGAGCCTTAGACATCATTTTAGAAGAGATCATCAGAGTAAACTGCTCTGATATTCTAAAATCAGAGAGCAAAGTTATCCCAAAATGAAAACTTCCTAGAATGGTTAGTCTAATTCCAGAGCTCCCAGGTCAAGGAGAAAATGTTGCAAGCAGTCAGAAAGAAACATTCAAGTTATCTTGGAGACATAGTCAGGATAACATAAGATTTAGTAACTTCTACATTGAAGGATAAGAGGACTAGAATATGATATTCTAAGTGTCAAAGGAATTAAGATTAAAACCAAAAATCGCCAACCCATTTATAAGTGTAATACTTGAAGAAGAAAAAGAAATTCAATGAAACAGAAGAATTTTGAGCATTCTTGATAAAAAGACCAGAGCAGAATAAAAAATTTGACTCAAATATAAGGCTCAAAATAAGCATTAAAAACAAGAGAGATAAATCATAAGGATCTTAATAAGGTTAAACTGTTTACATTCCTACATGAAAAGCTAACACTTCTAACTCATAAGAACTTTCTCATTATTGGGGCCATTCGAAATAATGTATATAGACAGAGGACAGAAGTATGAATTAAATATTAAGGGATATCTTTAAAAATTAAATTAAAATATGATAAATAAATGTATTGGGGCAAAGGGGAGAGGTGGAGTTGAGGAAATTCACATAAGTGACGCAAGAAAAATTTTTACAATGGCTGAAAAGAGGGAGGAGTTAAAAAAAGTGAGCAAATCATTGGCTCAAAGAGGGAATAATATACACAAATCATTTGGGCATAGAAATCTAGCTTTCTCTAAAAAAAAAAGTAGGAAGAGAAGGAGATAAGAGAAGGGGAAGTGATAATAGAAGAAAAGGCAGATTAGGGGAGGGAATAGTCAGAAGCAAAATAACTTTGAAAAGGAACATGGTGAAAGGAGAGAATGTAATAAATGGGGGATAGAACAGTGGGATCTACAGTTAGCAATAGTACTGTAAAAAAATATTTGATCCAAGTTTCTCTGCTAAAGGCTTCATTTCTCAAACAGACAGAAAGCTGAGTCAAAATTATAAAAATAAAAGCCATTTCTTAGTGAGAAATGATCAAAAGATATGATCAGTTTTCAGATGAAAAAATAAGAGCTATCTATATTCATATAAAAATGCTCTGACTCACTAATATTTGCAAATTAAAATAACTCTAAACTACTACCTCATACGTATTACATTGACTAATAGGACAATTTTTTAAAAAGAGAAAATGACAAATGTTGGAAGGAATGTGAAGAAAATGAGATATTAATGAAATGTTGGTGAATTTGTGAACTTATCCAACCATTCTGAGGGAAATTTGGAACTATTCCAAAAGGACTATAAAGCTCTGCATACTCTTTAACCTAGCAACACCACTATTATGTCTATAGACCAAAATCACAAAAAAGATACCAACAAAAATATACAAAAAATATGTATAGGAGCTCTCTTTTATGAACAAAAAGATGAAATTGAAGGGATACCCATCTTTTGGAGAATGACTGAATAAATTGTGATATGTAAGTATAGTATAGTATAGAATACTACTGTACTATAAGATTAGAATGCTCTTAGAAAAAGCCTAGGAGGACTTACATGAGCTAATGCAAAGTGAAACGTACTGTGTATAAAGTTAAAGCAACACTGTAAAATGATCAGCTGTGAATGATTTATTCTCATCAATAATGTTCCAAGACAACACTGAATGACTTGGGATGAAAAATGTTAGTTATGCTCAGAGAAAGAACTGATTGTGTCTGAATATAGATTAAAGCATACTTTTGTGTTTTTTACTATATTTTTCTTGAGGTTGTTTTTATCTGTTTTCTTTTTATAAAGACTAGTATGGAAATGTCTCACATGACTATGTATATATAGCTCACATAAAATTGTGTGCCTTTTGAATGGAGGTGCAGGAAGGTAGGATGGGAGAGAATTTCGAACTTAAAAGTTTCTAAGACAAATGTTAAAATTTGTTTTCTATGTAACCGTAGGAAACAAATACTAAATAAGTTTTTAAACCATGGATTACAAAGAGACAGATTTATTTAGAAAGGCTGGATTTGAAATTAGAACTCATGAGTTCTAACATTAGCTCTCCTCTTCCTACTTATAAGACCTCAAAAGATCGTTTATCCTTTTTGTGAATCAGTTTCCATTTAGGTAAAATATGAGACATAATAGATCTCTGTGCATTCCTATGATCCTTGTCTATGTAATATTTATAGAGGAGATTCTCAGATTCAGCTGGTTTTAAACCCAGAGTAGGCTATGAAGCACCCTCACTAATGTAGCCTTAAATAATGGCATCTTCTAGGGTTCAAAGACTCTTAAGCCAACATCCCTAAACATATTGTTAGCTTCCTTTTTTTTTGTGATCACATCCAATGTGGCCATTATCAGCTAACTGGCCTAGGAAATGTTTGTTTGTTTTGTTTTGTTTTGTATGAAATGTTGATAAACTGGGAGTTGTCAGCACATGTAGCACATTCATTCAATGTCAGAAATAGAGAAAACCTAGATACAGAAATCAGTACAAGTATTTCTTCTTCATGGAAGCTTTTTTTTCTCTTTTCCCCCTGAAAATTTGTGTTGTTATAGTTTACATACACTTTTATTTGAGCCTCTTGGGCTCTGGGACTTTTAAAAACATGAAGCTTCAGTGATTATGTGGTCCTTCTCTTTAAGATTAATTGCTGATTTCCACCACATATCAAATAGTTCTGGATTGGCTAGCAACTGATGGTTGAGAAGTGTATGATGGGTAACAAGCTGACTATTTCTGTGGCCTGAGTAAAGGCTGGAAAACACGTAGCCAGCAATATAATTTAAAAAGCATTCTCTCTCCCTCCCCCACCCCACTTCCTCCTTCTTTTTCTTCTCCTTCTTTCTTCCTCTTCCTCTTCTTCTTCTTCTTTCTTCCTCTTCCTCTTCTTCTTCCTCTTCTTTCCTCTTCTACTTCTTCTTTCTTCTCCTTTCTTCTTCTTCTTCTTCTCCTTCTTTCTTCTTCTTCTTCTTTCTTCTTCTTCTTCTTCTTCTTCTTCTTTCTCCTTCTTCTTCTTCTTCTTCTTCTTCTTCTTCTTCTTCTTCTTCTTCTCCTTCTTCTTCTTCTTTTTCTCCTCCTCCTCCTCCTCCTCTCCTCCTCCTCCTCCTCCTCCTCCTCCTCCTCCTCCTCCTCCTCCTCCTCCTCCTTCTTCTTCTTCTTCTTCTTCTTCTTCTTCTTCTTCTTCTTCTTCTTCTCCTCCTCTTCCTCCTCCTCCTCCTCCTCCTCGTCCTCCTCCTTCTCCTTCTCCTCCTCCTTCTTTTCCTCCTTCTCCTCCTCCTTCTTCTCCTCCTTCTCCTCCTCCTTCTTCTTCTCCTTCCTCTCCTTCCTCTCTTTCCTCTCCTTCCTCTCCTTCCTCTCTTCTTCTTCTTCTTCTTCTTCTTCTTCTTCTTCTTCTTCTTCTTCTTCTTCTTCTTCTTCTTCTTCTCCTTCTTTCTCCTTCTTCTTCTTCTTCTTCTTCTTCTTCTTCTTCTTCTTCTTCTTCTTCTTCTTCTTTTCTCCTCCTCCTCCTCCTCCTCCTCCTCCTCCTCCTTCTTCTTCTTCTTCTTCTTCTTCTTCTTCTTCTTCTTCTTCTTCTCCTCCTCTTCCTCCTCCTCCTTCTCCTCCTCCTCTTCCTCCTCCTCCTCCTCCTCCTTCTCCTCCTCCTCCTCCTCCTCCTTCTTCCTCCTCTCCTTCTTCTCCTCCTTCTCCTCCTCCTTCTTCTTCTCCTTCTTCTCCTTCCTCTCCTTCTTCTTCTTCTTCTTCTTCTTCTTCTTCTTCTTCTTCTTCTTCTTCTTCTTCTTCTTCTTCTTCTTTCTCTCCTCCTCTTCTTCCTCCTCTTCCTTTTCCTCCTCCTTCTCCTCCCCCTCTTCTTCTCTGTCCTCCTCCTTCTCCTCCCCCTCTTCTTCTCTGTCTTCCTCCTCCTCACCTTCATTTCCAACTTCTCCTCCTTCTCTCTCTCTCTTTCTCTTTCTCTCTCTCTCCCCTCACTATTCTCCCTCTTCTTCCCTCACCCTCTCTTCCTCCTTCCCTCCTTCCCATCCTTCTTTCCTCTACCCTTGTTCCTCCATCCCTCCCCCTTCCTCCCTCTCTGCCTGTATTTTTCTGTCTCTGTCTTTGTCTCTTTCATTCTCTCTTTCTCTGTCTCTCTTGCTCTCCTTCTCTGTCTCTCTCATTCTCTCTCTCTCTCTGTCTCTCTCATTCTTTCTCTCTGACTCTCTCTGTCTGTCTCTGTTTCTCTATGTCTCTGTCTCTCTCTGTGTTTCTGTCTCTTTCTCTGTCTCTCTCTCCACCACTCTCTCCTATGCCTGCCTATCTCTCTGTTTCTTTCTCTGTTTCTCTCTATTTCTGTGTTTCTGTCTCTTTCTCTGTCTCTGTGTGTCTGTGTTTCTGTCTCTCTATCTGTCATACTTCCTTAAAAATCTATAGGAATAAAGGTTTATTAATAAATAATAATATATGTGTATATACAAATGTATATATAATATGTGTATATACAAATGTATATATAATTTGTGTATGTATATATATATATATGTGTATATACTCTATTACTTGTTTCTCCAAAAACTTTGTGCTGTAGATACTATTATCATCTATATTTGTGATGAAAAAACTTAGGCTCAGAGAGGGCAAGTGATCTCTGAGCTTACACAACTGAGAAGAGATTTAAACATATTCCTTCCTGACTCAGGGTCATCCAGTCAGTCAATAAATAGTTATTAATCATTTACTATGGGTCAGTTATTATGCCAAGTGAGTAAGTGACAAAACAGGGGTTAAATATAACCCCTACTCTCAAGGAGCTCCCAATCTAAAGAACTAAAGAGTTCACAGTCTAATGGTCTTACATTCTGTCTACTATGCTAGATTGTCTTCTTGTCCAAGACATTTAATAGTGTATTATTTATGCTATGAAAAAAAAAAACAACTGGAATTGAATCCACTTCAAGTACTACATCTGATACTTGAACTTCAATTTCTTCATCTATAATATTCTCTTTTGTTTGAGAATAAAACAAATACTACCTATTTCTAAGGATTGATTTAAGCTTTGTTAATTCCTTCATACTGTATAAAAGGATTATTGTTATTATTTTTTAAAAAATATTTCCATATTTTACAGATAATAAAATGAAGATCTAAAAGTTCAAGTAATTTGATAAAGTTAGAAGAGATAGGTAGCAGTAAACTTAGAATAATGTCAGCCAGTCAAGAAACATATGTTAAGCGCTTATGTTGTGCCAGCATTATAGTATGTAATGGGAACAAAGAAAATCATCGAACTCACATTGTATTTGGGAGAGACAACATGTAGGACAACTATGTTCCAACAAACTATATCTAGGATAAATTCAAGATAATCAATAGAGGTAGTTTTTACTCTATAAAGGCTTCTTGCAGAATATAAGATTTCAGCTGGGAAAGCCAGAGAGTCAGATGAAGGAAGAATTACAGGCACCAGAGACAGTCATTTAAATGCCCTCAGTTGGGAGAAAGAGGCTCCTGTGAGTGGAATCTGAGAGAGGATCATATTTCTCTTCTAATACTTATTTCTCTTCTGATACTGCAAAATGAAGTTATATATTAAATTTGGAGTTAGGTGTCAGGAGAGAACTGGCATGGAATCCCATCTTGAGCTGTGGTCACTCCTGGTGATCCTGAGATTCCACTTCATCTTTCCTCAGATAGTCCCCTGTAAAATGGAGATAATAAACTTAGACCATCTATTTTCCAAGGTTGGTTATAAAGAACATGCATTTTGAACTTTAAGTCTCTGTAAAAATGTAATCTGTTTGTTATTAAAACTTCAAGATCAGTCCAGTGTAAGGTGAATGACTCCTCTATTTCTTATTTCTAAGAATTATCAAAGGCAGACTTTCTCATAAAAATTTTTACCATTTTTATGAGAAACAATTCACTAGAAGCCAGTTATTCTACTTCCAAAACATTTGGAGGATAAACCTGTGAGAGGAGCAAAGAAGAAACAAATATTAAAATTAATGGACAAGAGGAATTGATATGCTCTATTTATATGTGAGCAAAAGTTAACTTTTCTTTTAAAAAAATTGATACCGCAGTCATTTCTGAATATCCCTATTCTCTTCTTTCCATTTCTTTCCCAATTTATAATTGAACATACAATAATCACTTTGGACAATCTCCCCTCAGAATTTCTCACAAAAGGATTGTTCTTTTTGTCAAATATTAAAGGAACAGGTCCCGGCATA
Organism: Sarcophilus harrisii; assembly: GCF_902635505.1. Lineage (NCBI taxonomy): Eukaryota > Metazoa > Chordata > Mammalia > Dasyuromorphia > Dasyuridae > Sarcophilus > Sarcophilus harrisii. The sequence continues at coordinate 59,754,100 of NC_045427.1, read as the reverse complement.
TACTAGGTACTTAAATATTTATTCACTAACTAAAAATTCATTTTCCTTTTATTTTTTTTCATGCACATTGTAAAATCATCATGCAGACTGTTCTGGATTCTGCTTGCTTCTCTTTGAACAAATTCATCTAACTATCTTCATCTTCTCTTATTTCCTCCTCTCTCTCATTTCATACCATATATTATTTTTCCATTAAACTCATATCATTATTTGTTTTCACCCTGTCCAAATCAATGGATACTAACTTTGTTTCTAGTTATTTGTTACTATAAAAGAGTTGTGCTAAAGTACTTTGGCACATAATCAGCTTTTATTTCTACTTTTTAGCCCTTTAGGCTATGTCTATTAATGGGTTAAAGGGTATAGATATTTTAATAATTTTCACACATAAGGCTGAATTGTTTCTAAAATAGCTAAATAAATTTATATCTGTACCAAAAGTTTACTAATATACCAGTCTTGCCATACTCCCTTCAGTATAGATTATTTCCATGTGAACTTCCTGTTTTTCCTATCTTGATTCTGTCTTGTGAATAGGATATAATTCTGTAAATACACATATATACGTGCATGCACACATATACACATACATACATATACCTATGAAAATATATGATCACAATATAACGAGGGGGTGACAATATGCAAACACTTATGCATATAGAAAACCTATACAAGATAAATGGAAATCAAGAAATTTTAAAATTAAAAAAAAAAAAACCTGAAAGGGAGTGGCGAAGGGCTTGGATCTAAAGCCAGATATGTTAATTTTGAAGCCACTATTTTTCCTGGTTCAGTTATCATAATACATATTCAATTCTATAATTTCAATTGATTCTTATACAGGAAGTTCTTCATTGAATTCCTTCCCATTTCACTTTCGCCTTTAGATAAAGAAAACAAATCCATGGTACAAAGTTAAATCAAGTTGTTATAAGGCAATCAACCTTGGTACAAATCGAAAATCCACTCTAACATTTTTTTCTATAGTAGCTGCAATCACACTCTAGAACCTCCCACAACACCTGGGACCTCCTCACCTTGGTGCATTAGTCTGTCTCTGATCTCTTCTTAAATTAAAACATCCCTCTCCTATTCCAGCCCCTTTTCTTACTGTTGGATTTCCACTAGAACTTCCATATATGTGAGAAGACCAGTCAAGCCATTATTCCATCTTCTCCTGACTGTATTTCTGACTTTCTAGGAATCTGTCATGACCATATACCAGCTATGATCACCTCCTCACAAATATGTGTTACTTTATTTTATACGTTCCCTTTGCTTATAAGATTGTAAACTTCTTGAGGGAATTGATTGTTCATTTGCCTTGATATCTGCCATTTTTCTTTGTAATCTCTGTATAAGTTGTCAACCCAACTGCCTTCACATTAAGGAGAATTCCTCACTTTCTGTGATAATCGATTCCACTTTGGAATAGGTCTAATTGTTAAAAAGCCCTTTCCTCCTCCTTCTCCATCTCTCTTTTCTTCTCTCCTCCTCCTTCCTTCTTCTTCTTTTTCTTCTCCTCTTCCTCCTCCATCTCTCTTTTCCTCCTCTTATTCCTCCTCCTACTCTTCCTGCTCTTCCTCCTCCTGTTTATATGTTTGTTTGTTTTTTCCTCCTCCTCTTCATCCTCCTCCTCATTCTATTTTTCCTCCCACCCTCTTTCTTTACTTATATATGTGTGTTTAAATACATATTTGTACAAAATGTATATATATATATAATATAAATGTACTGTATTCAATTTTATTTAATATGACCTATTATTCAACTTCTTGAGATTTATTTGGATTTTTGATTCCCTCCTTCACTATTAACTATGCCTCCCAGCACTGACATCTGTATTATCTGCATAATTGATAAGCATTCCATTTATACTTCCATTGAAGTTATTGAGAAAAATGTTGAATAGTATAGGAGCAAGGACAGATCCCTAGGGTATACCACTAAAGACTTTCTTCCAGGATGAGATAAGGTCCATTAATTCAATATTGTCCTTCATACAATTTCTTTACAATGTCATGCTCACATTCTAAATTACTTCCATGGCTATCCCAACTATTCTGGATTCTGTTTTATTAAATGATGTCTGACTAACACCAGACTATCAGAGTTTCATTAAATCAGTTTTACAGAGTCACCAGCTAGATTGTTATCTTCATGAAGGCAGATTTCTGTTTTTATCTGCAACATCCCTGGGACCTAATAGAGTACATTGTACTTAGTAAATAACTGCTAAATTCAACTGACTGATTGTAACTAGATGGTGCAGTAGATAAAGCACTAGACCTAAAATTAAGAAAACAGAAGTTCAACTCTAGTCTCAGACAGGTAGTTAGTTACTATGACTCTGAGAAAGTCACTTATCCTCACTAAGCTTAAATTTCTTCATTTGTAAAATGAGGATAAAAACTGTACCTATTTCCAAGAGTTGTTGTGAGAATGAAATCTAAAGCACTTTATAAAACTTAGAGTACTTTGTAAATGCTAGCTATCCTTATAAATGAAGGAATAAATGATCATAGACAAAGTTAAATGGAGATCAAAACAGAGCATTATAATTGACAGACCTTTCTGTTGCTGTTATGTTGTTTTCAATTTCCAATCAATAATGTATTAGTTTACGAATAGATTCAACCATTATGGGAAAAACAAAATTCAATTTGCCTGTATTTCTCACCAGATTATCTCATCTGCTTAAGGAACAGGATTGAAAGGAAGGCTGCCTCATATTGAATTTTAATTTTGAGAAAATACTACCAATTTTCAGGCCTTACACAATGGGTTAGATCATTCATTTTACAGTGAAGATGGGATGTGACTTGGACTGTGCATGAATAAAAAGGTTTCAATAGATAGGGAGTAGGAAAGGACAAAAACACTCTAGGCAGGGTACACTGGCAGCCTGGACAAGGTCAGCAATGTGATCCTGGGTAAGTCACATCATTAAATCCCTCTCATCTGTTAAATGAGGGAGTTAGAATATATTACTTCCAAGTTCCCTTGCATTTTAACAGTCTGTGTTCCAAAGTCTCTGCCAGCTTTCTGACATTCCAAATTCTAAAGCCTCTTCCCGTTCTTACATCTATCATCTAAAGTTCATCCCAGCTCTAACCATGTATGTGCCTAAGGTCCCTACCAGCTCCAACTTCCCATAATTATGTGATTCTTTAACTGCTATATAGGAGCCAGATATGAGGTCTCATAACTCCCTTCACTAAGGCAGAAGCGAGAAGTCAGTACTCCAGCTTTCCATGCTTCACAGAATTGGTCTGTGCAGCTCCCTGTAACTAGTATGTTTCTGCCTAAATACTAAGGTCTGGAATGTGTCAGAGTGAAGATATGTGCTTGACACTGTTCTAGTCTTGAAGAAATAGAGTTTAAAACAATCCCAGGAGTGACAGACAAGCCCCAGATGGCTAGATGTTACAATAAACAAAGTGCTGGGGGTCCTGTCATCAGCTTTCCCCTTATCTCCTGCATTTCGCCATCAGCCCTCTGCCTCTGGACCTCTCTGTCTCTGCAACCACGTGCTTCTCCTGCAAATTGGGCAGTGATGTCGACAGAGGCAACCCTTACTGAACACAAATGACTTTCCAGCTTAGAAATCGAGCTCACTCAGCTAAAGAAAGCAATCAGCAGGCCTCCTCCCCTGGTGGTTATCACAGACAAGAGCTAGGATTCAGGTTGCCCAAGAAGAAGCCAAATGTTTAGCAATGGTGTTTATTGATTCTTGGGAGAGGGCAAAAGGCAGCAGTGGGAAAATGTGTAAATATGGGAAATAGGTTCATAGTAATTGTCATAACAATTATCAGAGACTTAAGATGTAGCTGAAGATGTTTAGTCTAAGATGATGAAACATGCTACCCACCTCTTGACCCAAATGTGATGGACTAAATATGCATGATTTCTGTAGATGGTTTCAAAGAGTTATTTTTTTTCCTTTGCTTGACTGTGCATCTTTGTTATAATGACTTTCTTTTTTTCTAGTAGGTGAAAGAGAAATAACATTTAGTAATTGAAATAATAAAAATAAAGCTACTTGATCTAACCTGGTTGAAGAGAAGCATCACTTATTTCCTGAAAATTATAAAACAAATTGCCCAATTTCAAAAGCTTGAAATGTTATTGAAGTGATATGTATTAAGGGTATTAAGTTGTACAGACAAGATTCCAACCCACATCTTCTCCCTCCAGAAACAGTGTTCTTTATAGTTACCAAAGTCTATTTTTCATCTACCTTTCATCTAGGTGACATAAATCCTTCTCCTGAAGGATTGAGCTCCAGCATGAATTCAATGGAATGAATACTACTTTCTAAGCAATAGTAAACCTAATTCAATAGCTAAGTATTATTTGTGTAAGTCTCAGTTTCCCCAATCTATAAGATATTGTGTTAGTCCTTCATTATCGAAGAGAACCTGGACATCATGGAGGTGATACCATGACAGACAGATGAAAAATTAGTTATTTTTGTGTGTTTTCATTGCTATATTCATTCTATTTAGTTTTCTACCACACATTTAAAAATACAATTAAAAAATGTTCCTAGACTTCACTAAGCTGCCAAATTTGACTATGTCACCAAAATGGTTACAAACCTCTTCCAGCTCTGATTCTATGTTCTCACATTATATTGTGAGGTTCCTTCCAGCTCTGACAGCCTTTGTTATAAAATCCCTGCCAATTTGGAACTATGCCCAAAGGGCTATAAAACAGCATGTACCCTTTGATCCAGCAGTGCCACTACTGGTTCTGGATCCCAAAGAGAGCATAAAAAAGGGAAAAAGACCCACATGTGCAAAAATGTTAGTAGCAGCTTTTGTGGTGGAAAAGAAGTGAAAAATGAGTAGATACCAATCAATTGGGGAATGGCTAGGTAAGTTATGGTATATAAATATAATGGAATATTATTGTTCTATAAAAATGATGAACAAGCTGATTTTAGAAAAGCTTGGAAAGATTTATATAAACTGATGCTGAGTAAAGCAAGAAGAACAAGGAATAAATTGTACACAGCAAGGAGAAGGTAGTGTGATTAACTATGATGGACTTTGTTCTTTTCAGCAATTCAGTGATCCAAGGCAATTCCAATAAACTTTGGATGGAAAATGCCATCTGCATCCAGAGAGAGAACAATGGAGGCTGAATGTGTAGCAACGCATACTATTTTCACCTTTTTGGTTCTTCTAATTTTTTCCCTCTTGATTTTTTTCCCTTTTCTCTTCCAAAAAGATTCATTTGAAAATATGAAAAAAATGAATGTACATATATAAGTTTAAAAAATTCTTGACAACAAGAAGAAACATATGAATAAATAAACATTCCATGAAATAAAAATCTCATGATCTCCCTCCTGACAAATAAGCAATGAATTTAAAAATGCATAATAGGACATGCATTTTTAGAAATAACCAATATGAAATTTGTTTTGCTTGACTGCATATTTATTACAAGGGTTTTGTTTTTCCTCCCTTTTGAGAGGCAGTAGAGGATGAAAAGGAAAGAAATTAAATGTTTGTTAATTAGGGGGGATTAAAACTATTAAGAAGCCAGATTTTTCATTGCATGATTCTTTTTAGATCCTCTATAAGCACAAACATGTATCTTAGTTGCTTAGACAGACACCCCAGGATGAACTTAAAATTTAAATAATCTTGCTTTCTGCAGAAAAGTGGGTGTACCTGCTGGCTGTTCACTGTGGAGACCTCCACCCTGATGGCTACCCTAGCCTGGGCTCTTAATTAGAGCTAATAAGGTATTATCAATGGGTTATAGTAAAATGCTGCTTTCTCCTCCCGCAGTGTATATAGAGCAACCGATAATTCAAATTGTAGAAAGATGTGCTGATGAAATCATAGCCACTGATGGCCAGCTTAACACACCCATGTATCAAGGACACAGTGGGACAATGAATGAGAAACCACCTATTATCACTTTACATCGTTCATAATTGATTTCTCATAACTCAGCAGGCTAGAGCCTTGGCTGGAGCTCAAGTTACAGCATTATTGTTCAGGATGTTATTCAAGGGACAGGAAAGGAATAGAACATGCATATGAACATAACTCAAGAGCTTGAAGCACATCCAGTCTCTTCACTTTGGAGAGGAAGAGACTGAAGCCAAAGGAGTCACACAATTAATAAGCAAAAGAGGAGAAATTTGAATCCAGCCCTTCAAAATCTAGAGTCAATGCTCTTTCTACTATACCATTCTTCCCCTTCCCTTCTTATATGCTCCTGACTCTAATTACACTGATCTGCTGTTTGTCTTCAATAATAATGTACAATAATCTTCATGATAGCTTTTTTTTTACATATCACTTTAAGATTTGCAAAGTGCTTCACTTTTATTATTTTCTTTGAATATCACAGCAACTCTATAAAGTAGATGCTACTATTATCCCCATTTTATAGATGAAGAAACTAAGGTTGATAGCCCTTGTGACTTGCCCAGAACCACACAGCTACTTAGTGTCTAAGGTTGAGTTTGATCCAAAGCTTTCCTGAGTTTCAGCCTTATCCTCTATTTACTATGGCACATAGTACCTTCCAGAAAAGATTGTGCAGTAATATGGAACTAGAGATAGGCTTAGAGTCAGAGAGACCAGATTAGTGTCTGCAGGAAATAAGTATGTGACTTGGGGAATGTCAATCATTCTGAGTCTTAGTTCTATCTTCTATGAGAGGAAAAAATAATTCTTGGTCATCTACAACTATTATGGAACTATTACGAGGGATATGCTCTACTAGAATTTAAAGTGCTAGGGAAATATGAATTATTGTTTCTGTCCAACAAGGAATATGCATTTGCATAGTTGTGTTGTGTTATATTGTTGTCCTGCCATCTTTTGCCATGCTTCCTCCTCTGCTTTCTTAGATAAACTGAATCCTGCTTTCTCGAATCATAAAAGATTTTTGCATTTCAGGTTTTTGCAAAATATTTCACAAAATGCTTTATGTTATTGTTGTTGTTTTAAGATTCCTTCAAGCTGACACTCTATTCTAAGATTCTCCTCAATTCCAAATTTCTGTGCTCTAAGATCTCTTGTCTCTGACATTCTATGTTCTAAGATTCCTTCCAGATCTGATATGAAGTCCTACAACTGTGATATGCTAGTTTCTCTTTAAAACATAGTCAAAGATCAAAAATAGAGAGAATTGGTTGAGAAAAATCCAGCTCAATGCATCTTACATCTTCACAGAAAACTGGGCTATCTCTGAAAGTCTTAAAAAAGGGATCAGATGTATACTGACTATGGACACTATGAGGATATTGTGTTTTTTAACGAGGTATAGGTTGGACTAAATGGCCTATAAATTCTTGCTTTGGGATTGTATGACTCTCAAATAGCATTTTCTGAGAAGAGCAAAGCAGAATTAGATCCCTACCAAGAGTTCAAAAATAGTTCATTTCCCAAATAATTAAAAAAAAAATACCTTGCAAATATAGAGTACATTATAAAGATTGCATTTCCTTGAATTTGACAAATGTGATGAGAGTTGGCAAGTTGAAAATATAATTTCACATACTTTTTATTAAGATTTTTCTTTCTAGAATCTTTGCCTATGTCAAATTAATGATCCCAGATCATTGAAGCATCCCATTTTTTCCCCGTGTAATTTCTGACCTCGACTTGGGTAATGTCTAAAACAACCTCATGGTTATAGCTTCAATTTTCTCACAATTGTGACAGCCAGCAAGGCAAATTCAGTAGGAGCAATGTTGTGTTGACAATCATTTGTTTTAAAATTACTCAGGGATTACATATTCTAGACGTACAGTCAGCCTGCTAAAAGGCCTCCATTAATATTCAGTGCATGGTCATGGTGAAAAGCAGGGTACAGACAGACCCAAGTGCATTTGGCATTTCATAGGGGAAAGAAAAAATTGAATAAAAAGAAAGAAAAACCAGGGCCAATTTGTACCCAGCCAGTTTAACTGATAATTAGAGGTTGCAAGAGATTAATTTTACCTTTAATATTTGTAACTAGATGTAGCAATGGGCATTTAAGAGATTTCACACAAATACCTATTAAATGGCAGGCACACTAATGGGATAATATTGTAGCTTGCTTTTCTCTGTTTATAATTTAGTCAATCTGTCAATAAACATTTATTAAGCACTTACAAGATGCCAGGCATTGTACTGAGTATTAGGATTACAAAGAAAGGTAGATAATGCTTGTTCTTGAGGAGTACACGTTCTAATGGAAGAGATAATGTATAAATATATATATGTACAAACAAGCTATACAGAGGATAAATAGGAAGAAATTGGTATAGGGAAAGCACTAGCATGAATATGGATTGGGAAAGGTTTCCTGTCAAAGGTAGGATTTTAACTAGGACCTGAAGGAAGCCAAGAAAGATAGGAGATGGAGATGAGAAAAGACATTTTAGGTGTAAAATCTAGCCAGAGAAAATGCCCAGAGTTGGGATATGGAATATAGAGTTCAATGAATTGCAAAAGAGTCTGTGCAGGATCAAAGAATATATGGCAATGTGTAAGCTACCAAAATACTGGGAAGATGCATGTATATGTGTGTTGTGGATGGTGCAGAGATGAGGGATATTAAACATATCAAACAGAGGAGTTTTTGCTTGTTTCTGGTGTTATTAGTGAGTCATTAGAATTATTGAGTGGAGGAAGAATTTATAAATTGTAATGCTCTTCAATATAGCTCTCTATAGATGAGGAAAAATGAAATTAAGAGCCATAGGGGGATGTTCCCTCAGTAGGTAAGATTGCATTGGATCTAAGACTTTGGAATTATGTCCTCAGACTCCATTAATACATTTGGTATTAATTTTTGCTATGATGAATCTGCTACTTACTAGTTATATGACCATGCAAAGTCACTTAAAAGGAAAAGTCAGACTACAAAATATTTAAGGTACTTCCTAATTTCAAATCTTATTGTCAAGTAAGATCATAAAGTATAATTTCAGGGTTATAAACATGCTTAATTATTCTTGGTAAATTAAAATACCTTTATAATATATAGACAAAAAAGAGAAAGACAACATAGTAAAAATCAGTTGAATTTTAAAACAAACATTTTTCCCAAGCAAATGAATTAAAGACAAGTTCTAAAAACAGACTGATTTGAACTACTTACTTTGCAGCAATAGTGGTTGGAATTGAGGGGGGAATGAGGATTACAAGAGCAATAGAATTTCAAGATGCATGTCTGTGAATGCACACATACACATTGGAAGTGGGACTGACCTAGGGAACAATTCTTTATAATACTTGATAGGACTGTTCCAGAATAAAATCATTCAGAGCACAAGAAATGGTTCCTTCCCTATTTGTGTATTCAGCAAGGGTGATGAGGATGTAAAGCATTGAGCCTGATGGTCTAATAAATAGTTAAACTGTTCATGTTTAACCAATTAAGGCAGACAACCATGCAACCAAATGAATGTGTCACCTTCAAAGTAATCATCCAAGGAGAGAAACCAGTTCTAGCAATACTGCAATACTTGTCTGGTTTTTCCTATAAATCTTTCATAAAGGATGTACTCAACCAGTTGGAAACTTTTCTTGGGGATTTTTTAATGTTCTGGTGTCTACACCAGTAGATCATGTGGGTAATTAGCCAATCAATCAACAATCCTTTATTAAGAGCCTAGTATGTGTATCCCAGTCACTGTGGGAAGCTCTGGAGGTACATTGACAAAAATGAAACAGAGCCTACCCTCAAGGAGCTTATATTCTGTTGAAGGGTAGCATATATATGTCAATCAACAAGATAAACTAGGTAGGGAAAAGTTTAAATTATTTTATTGTGAATGTGGTCAACTGGCTTTTCCAAATGTATAATTTGCAACTGACACAGAGGTGAAACCTTGGAGTTTCCCAAACTAGGTCCTTGTTCAAAGTGGGCATTCAACAATTCATTTCAATAATAGGAATTGTATGTCTTTGTGTCCTCCTTTCTTCCTGGTGCCTAGCTCAGGGTTCTGTACTTACCAGATGTCTAATAATAAATTGAGCTCAGTTAATTTATGTATGTCCTTACAAGCTTTTATTAATAATAGCAACAATATTAATAGCACCATTATATTTAGAACAGCAATATGGTTGTTGTTCTAGATTTAGATTTAGAATATTAGATTTAGAATCAGAAAATATCTGTTGTTGTTTGTCCTTCATTTTCAAAGGAGGACCGATGATATCACAGGGGATTGCCTTGATTTGTGCAAAAATTAGATTTAATTAAGGCAGAGTTGCACAATCATTATCTTCATTCTCTCTTCCAGAGCTGTTGAAGTCCAGTGTCAAAGCAAAAGTCAAAATCATTGACAATAGCTCAGGAACACAGCAGGGGAACTTGATGTATGACCAAGCTCTAAATACTCTAGAGTGCCTACTTTAGCATCTTCAAGATTGTTGGAAAAAATTGTTCTCATCAACTCATAACACTTGGGGAAATCTTTACATTCTTATGGTAGATGTCCCCTAATTCACCAATGGGCTTGAGTCCCATTTGTCACTGTGAGCTAGGTTTAGTCCATCTACTGAGATGATTTTACCAGAGTATGATCACTGTGCATGCTACAGCTTCTTGGAGCCATAGGTGAAAAGTAAATGTCAGGTGGATCCTGACAAAGGTAGATAAGCAGTTCTAAAAAGGGCTTGGCAAGTCCTCACTCCATATGCACTCCTTCTTCCTGAATACATGTTAAAAAAAAAAAAAAAGATTTTTTGTTTGCTTGTTAGAGCCAGATGATGTGGGATCCTGTCTTAGCTCTGCCCCTTATTACTGGGTTACCTTAAGCAATTAAACTTCCCTCTCTGTCCTCAGTTTGTTCATCTGGATAATTGTGGTATAGAAGTAGATGATCTCTGGGCTCCCTAAGAACCCATTAAAATGTGATCTCTTTCAAGGCAGAGACCGAAATTTTGGATTTTTGTTTTTATTTTTAATCCCTAATGCTTCAGTTCCTGACACATGTTAAATGGTTAATAATACCTGTTAACTGACTAGTTAAAATTATGATTCAGAATTTAAATACCACTCTTTCAGTAGTTATCTCATCATTTTCAAGTCAATTAAACTGCCTGAGACCACATTTTCTTCATTTGTAAAATGGGGATACTAATATCTTACAGCATTTATAAAAATCAAATGAAATAAAATAGAACTTTTAATAAAGTACTTTGATATAACTTTTGTTGTGTAGTATTTTAAGGTTTACAGAGTTTTCCACTGAAGTACCTCTATTTTACAGATGAGGAAATGGAGGCTCTGAAAACAAATAATTTTATCTCATTTGATCTTAGTCCCATAGCTTGTCATCAATATGTGATCTGGGATTTGAACTCAGATTTCTTGGGCAAATCCAATGGTCTTTCCAATATAGCAGGTGACATATCTTTCCATATTCCACAGTTCCCACCATAAACAGAACCATATAAGGTAAAAAGTAAGGATGGAATATATTTTTAAATAGAAAAATAACAGGAGAGAATGCTATGAGTTGTGTTGTTTCTTGAACAGATCCACTTCCAAAAGAAGCAAATGTTTTAATGGAGGGACTTATTAAACTGGTCTTACTTTAGCAAAACAATAGGTTGATGGGCAGACAGCTTAGGTCAAAGAACAAAGCCATTTTGCTTATCAAGGTAGCAATTTTTTAACCTTCAGACTTACTTCAGATTGGCTCATATCACCTGATTTTGCTTTAAATTTCAGGTTCAAACAAAACTCAAAGGTACACTCCATAACTTTGTCTTTCTATCCACATTTCTGTAGAAGATCACAACTCCCTTTCAGCCACCCTCAGGGAGAAACCATTCTGCTTACCAAACTCCCATGGGTTCCTTTTCTTGTAGGAATCCAACACCTTGAACTTGAAATAGATATAGAGAACCTTTCTTGTGAGAAGTTTAAAGTATTTTCTACAAGACTCCTAGGCAACAAGACCCCTGTCATTAGGTCAGAAGGATTCTGCTTTCTGCAATATGAGAGGGGCAAAACTAATGTTGGGCCAATGAGGCCTCCTCTAGGAGAAGGCAAAGAAGTACCCACTGGTTAATGAATTCCACAGTGCTATACATACATGTGTGTGTGTGTGTGTGTGTGTGTGTGTATAGTCCTGTAATTCAATGCTCATCTTTGTAACCAGTACATCATTGCTGTTAAAATTTCCTTACAACAAATAGATAGCTCTCCAAATTTTATAAATTAGCACCTCATACAGATCGTTTCCTCAACATCACATAAGGGACAGAACTTGGATTCAAATCTCAAAAGGCAATTTTGATTCATTACTCCATGATGCTACCAATTAAGGCGGCAGACAAATCAGAAGACTATCTTCTCTGACTTTATTTACCAACTATTAGTCACATCACTTATAATGGTTAATCTATTTGGTCAAGATCTCTCCCAGATCAAAATCCTGTTATGTTGTTATCCAAATATCGAATAAGTGCCTCCCATGGATTAAAGATATAACAATAAATAAAACATAACATTTTCAAACATGGAATCTACAGTCTAGGATGGGAAAGAGAATATACTGGAGAAAATCAGCTTTATTATTAGACTCCAGTCAGTCTTCCAGGATGTGTGTGTGTGTGTGTGTGTGTGTGTGTGTGTGTGTGTGTGTAAGATAATAAGCCTAAAGATTAGGTATTAATCTCTTCCTCATGATCCATTGTCACAATAAGAGTTAAGCATCCTATATTGCTGCCCCTTATTACTCACTCCTTATTGCACAATCGAGAAAATGCCCTCACTTTACCTAACCTATAGAGCAGTTCCCATATTGTTGGTACCATACTGGCTCTTTGTCTTAAACTTACATAAGTGTAAGCCTCAGGGAATCTGAACTTTGGACTAAAGTGTAAATGAACACACAAGATCACAACAAATAATTGAACCCTCTAAATTTGCAGATGAGAAAGTTGAATCCTTATATAACCAGTATTAGAAGGTTGGAAACCAGGTCTTGAGACACCAACTGCAAATGAATTTGAAGCACATCACATTGTCTCTTCAGAGGATATTGAGGTCTCTGTGACCTGGAACTCTGTTATGCAGAGATAGGAAACAATTATTAAATTTTCAACCTAAGCACTTACACCTCATAAATGCTATGTACACTAGGTCAGACCTTGCCGATTTTCTATACTTAACATATAATGGAGAAAATGTTAATAAAGCAAATTAATTTAAATGTATGTCCTGTATTCATTCTTCTTTCCCCTCCCCTTCTCCCTCTCTTCTTCCCCCTCCATGTTTCCCTCCCCCACCCTCCTCCTCCTCGTCCTCCTCCTCTTCCTCCTTCTCCTCCTCCTTCTTCTTTTTCCCCTGAGAGTCAGTTAAATATTTCCCATCTTCCTTCACTGAGATGTTCATGGAAAATATAGAATAGCTAGGATTTTAGCTGTGATTATATGGTCCACTTATGAATCTGCACTAGGAAAAGTTCCTAGGGATTTAAACTCAAACTTCCTAGACTCCTTTTTCCCCCACATCATCTGTGTAACAATATCTGCCTTGATTTTTTTTTTCTCTATCCTATTCAGTTGTTTGCTGACTTTTGTTTCTCTGTCTCATTAACCAAATCCAGAACAACTAGAGAAAGGGGGAGGGTCGGGGGGAGAAAGGGAGAGAGGGGGAAAGAGAAAGTTAAAGAGTTTTATCATTACTCCCTGCTTAATTCTGTCTCTGTTTTATCTGTAACAATTGCCTGAGATATCTCAAACATTTTAATTTTAATGACTAAAAGGAAAGTAGTGCCCTAAGAGCTCCCATACAGGTGCATATATGCACATATGTTTATAACTGTATACATGCATGTGTAAATTTGTAAATTTATCTATGAATATGTGTGTGTCATTGTTTGTCCTTTGACCTCAAAGAGGACCATGACATCAAAGATATCATAACATCAAAGATGTGACTTGCAAGTAAATTGGATATAAGTGAGGGAAGGCTGTGCAAAGTCACCTGTCTCACTTTCTTCTCAAAAGCCATCTGGGTCCAGTGGTCAGATATAGGTCAGGATGTAGAATTGGGTTGGTAGAAAATTAATGTTTCTTTTTTTGTATGAGTCTGAATACATATACAGGAATATCTGCATGTATGTATACATTATGCATGTTTCATGTATAAACATGTATATAGGTACTTGTCCATCCATGCAAAATAAAATTGCATTTGAGCATAATATATAATAGATTATTTTTGTTTATTATATATATATTTATATTCACCCATACATATGCATATATATGTATGTATGTATATATATACATACATACATATATATGTATGTGTGTATGTGTGTATGCTGATACTCTAACTTAACATATTGACTGTTCAGCTATATATCAGAGTCATAATCAAATTACTTTTCATCCACTTGGTTTTTTGCTGGAAATGATTAGCTGCATCTCTTTATTTTTAGACCAAAATCCTGATTTCATTAGTAGAGAATTTACTGAGTAAATTCCCTTTTCCAATATGCATCAGTATATGGTCTGTGATTTAGTGTTTTACAGAGTTTCCTGGAAGATCCAAAAATGATTTTCAAACTTGCCTGGGGTGACACTGCCAAACACAGGACTCAAATACAAGTCTTCTGGAGTAACAGGCCAACTATTCTCTATGTCACACTATCTTTTATATAAAATATAATCTCTGTTTCTCTCTGTTTCTGTCTCTTTCTCTGTCTCTTTCATATAAAACATACAATCACTGTATATATGTATATACATATATGATATTCCATTTATATATCAGAGATTTTATTTAGGGTTATTTAATCATATTCTACCTTTCCAGGTTTCTTACACTTTATTCCTCTCCACTCTTTCCTTGCTCCAGCTGCACTTTCCTACCTGTTTTTCCTAAAATCTGACATTTTAGGGGGCTGCTGGGTGGCACAATGGATAGAGCACTGATACTGGTGTCAAGAGGATCTCAATTCAAATCTGACCACAGATTATTACTAGCTGAGTGAATCTAGACAAGTCATTTAATTCCAATGGCCTCCACACAAATAAAAATTCTCCTTCATCTTCCATCCTTGAGCCTTTGTACTATAACCATGCCTGAAATCTGCTCCCCTCTCATCTCTATCTCGTAACTTTCCTGATTTCCTTTAAGATTCAGCTCAGTGAAGATGTCCTTCCCGGTTTTCACAGCTGCTACAATTTTCTCCTCTCAGGTGAACCTTCCACCTACTCCATAGGGATCTGACATGTACCTCCTCAGCAACTCATATCCTTCATTAGATTGTAATTTTTTTTCATTTCTTGGTACCTTGCTTCACACACACACACACACACACACACACACACACACACCGTTTAATAAATGTTTTTTGGTTGATTTACTAATCATAATTGCTAATATTCATGTAGCACTTTAGGCTTTGAAAAGTGTTTCACTTCCATATATTAAGTGATTTAGCCCTTACATTAACCCTGGCAGATAGGGACCATTATTATCCCTTTTTGGAGCAATAAAATGAGGCTGAGAAAGATTGATTTGCTCAGAGACACACAGGGAAGATTCAAACTCAAATCTTAAAATCAAATCAAACTAAATCAAAACTTTACTGCCAATTCCATCTACCCTATGCCATCTAATTACTAAGTTAAGTAATACTACTGTGATACATCTTTGATTTTGTCTCTATGCAAGATCAGAAGCTTTTTGAGGATAGAAACATAATTATATTCCTCTTTTGCATCCCCCAAGATGCCTGGGATTAGACAAGGAACCCAAAGGTGCTTTATAAAGGAATGTTGAAGAGTTCTAGAAGAGAGAAGATTAGAGCTAGAGCAGACTTTAGAACACCTTAAGATATTTAAGACCAATAACATAGAATGTTAAGAGGGAAAAGTGTATTTAAGAACAATTAGTTCAACTCTATTTGGGGAGAGAGGAAACGGGGGAGGTGTATGCTCCTGAAAGCAACATAGTGACATTGCTATAATTTCATACTAGAAATAATATTTCTATATGTCAGCAGCAAGGTAGTATAGTAGATATTACTGAATCTGGAATCAGGGAAATGTGAGTTCAAATCTTGATTCAGACATTGGGAAATCCCTTAAACTTTATCTGCCTCAGTTTCCTCATCTGTAAAACTGGAATAGTAATCTCACAAGTTGGGTTGTTGCGTGGATAAAAATAAGATAAAGTTTATAAATCACTATACAAATCTTGCAACATCATATCAGCTGATGATACCATTATAATTGATCTCTGAATAATCACAAAACACTTTGATATCTGTGTCATTATTTGAACCTAACAACAATGTGAAAATAAGTAGTACAAGGATTAAAATATTTATTTCACAGATGCAGAAACAGAGGCTCAGCAAGACTAATCAATTTGACAGATTTATGCAACTTTAAGTTACAGGGTCTAAATTCAAACCTTGAAGATCTTGCTTCCATGTCCCCTGTTTATTTATTTGTTTGTTTTTTGCTCTACTGTATGTCTAACTTTGTTTCACATAAAATTAGGAAATGTCCCTGTCACAGATTCACCAAGTAAGTAGATCAGCAACAATATTACTAATATGATAGAAAGCTAAATGTCACTAATTCATATTTCATAAAAGGAAGAATATATCTTCTCAAGTAGCAGTTCTGAAGTAAATAATCAGCAAAACAAACAAAAGGGTTTTCATAGGAGGAGGATACATTCCTTCCTAAAGATATGGCTACAGACTCCACTTAAAAAGACTAAACTCATTATAGGTAATGGTCTGCAATTAATGCTACATTGAAGTATTGATCAAATCTCTAAACCACAAAAACCTGTCATAGTTAGGAACTTCTTAAAAAAGATGGTTAATTAAAGACAGAAAATAGAAAGACAAAGAGGCACAATACCAGAATATGTCATTTTTTAGGAATTAGAACTGGAAATCTCACGTGGTCACATTTTATAATTCATAAAACTGAGACTCAATGGGCACTTAGTTGGTTCAATGGAAAAAGCATAAGACTTGTCTTCAGAAAGACCCTTTTTCCTGTGTTCAAATATGGCAGCAGATACTTATTAGCTGTGTGACCCTGGGTAAATTACTTTGTTCTGTTTGCTTCAGTTTTGTTGTTGTTGTTGTTGTTGTTGTTGTTTTCATTTTTAAAATGAGCTGGAAAAGGAAATGGCAAACCATTCTAGTATTTTTGTCAAGAAAACATTAAAATGAGGTCACAAAGAATTGGACACAATTAGACAAGTATACAACAACAAAAACTGAGACCTAGAGAAGTGATATGAATTAATTGAAGCCACATAGCTAATTGGTGAGAAAACATTTTTGAAGATTTAAACCCGGTTCCAAATTAAGTAGAAGTGGGGTTCTTTCCACTGTATGATTTGAAATATTATGTAATATTTTTTTTAATGTGAGAGTACAGAAGACAACAGAGAGAAGATATTGGATCCCTGGGTCCTAGTTCTAACACTGAGGGTGATGTTGACATTTAAAAAGCATTTTAAAATGAAGGTCATGGTAAAATGAAATCACAGTAAACATGGAAAAAATGTTTCTTAGTACCAGGAGGGAAAACTGAGAAGGTATAAATCCCTTAAAGAAATATAAAGCTCTAAAGACTCTGAGAGACCATCTATTCCAACCCTCATTAAAAAAAATTCAATACGAGACAAACCAATCCAAAAGCCATTTTTTATTAAGTGCCTACTGTTTCCAAGGCAATATGCTAGGCTCTGGAGGGGAAAAAAACCATTAAATAAATAATTTCTGCCCTTAAGAAGATTACATTCTACAAGCTAGAAAGAAAAATAAACATTCAAGAATAAGATTCTTTGAGGTGGGAGAAGACATTAACAAGAAAGAAAAGAAGATCTTTATTCAATTTGATCTCTGAGAAAGGAAGTAACTTGTCCAAGGCCACACAAGTTGGCTGGGCCAGAACAAGCCAACAATAGTCTTTGAACTGGGAATGTGCATCGGGGACATATATTGGGGATGTATACTAGAGATGTGCACTGGGAGTGTACAGGAGTACATATATACATGGTTCCCTGACCTAGTGCTAATCTTATCTAAAGACTGGGAGGAAAATGACCAGTGATTTCCCCAATATCACAACTCACAGACTTTCCATAATAACTTGAACTTTAAATGATCTTTATGAGTACTTTAACAGGGTGATAATATTAAGAAATAATATTAAGAAGGGATTTTATTGATTATTTGGCCCAACTTTTTGACAGAGGGGAAAACTAAGGTCTCCCAAAGGGAAAATAACTAGGTGATTTCTTTAACTTTTTGAGGTTAATTCAGTGCTTTTACACAGCAATCATGTGAAGTTGATCCTGGAGAAGAGATTTCATTTTATAAAAGAAAATGAGTCTTGAAATGATTAAGTACTTAGTAAGGTCAAGAGAGCAGAAAACAATTGAAACCAAGATCGTTCAGTCCAATAGTGATGAGGTATCTCTCTCAGATACATAGATATAGACTTTTTCAGTTCTCAAGGCATTGATGGTATGATATTGCTATTCACTTGATTCTGAATTAGATCATATGTGAAAGAAAACATAAACATTGCAAGTGCCATTTTGGAGATATATGATCGCTTTCTCTGTCTCCGTCTCTGTCTCTATCTGTGTATGTTTGTCTCTCTGTGTCTCTGTCTCTTTTCTCTCTCTCTCTCTCTCTCTCTCTCTCTTTCTCTCTCTCTCTCTTCTTTCTGTGTGTGTGTGTGTATACACATATATCACAGTTTTAACAAAGAATTTTTTTTTTTTTATTCAGCCTTCCCAACATGAAGGGAAGGGTTAGGTAAGCTATACAGGATGTTGGGAAAAGGTGTCCAGAATAGTGTTGCCTATATAGTATACATCACAATGCTCAGAATAAAAGTCACTAGCCCCAGACTAATTATAACCCATGCTACTAGGATAACATTTCAGGAAACTGGAAAACTACCTTTCATTTTTTTTAAACTTTTCTCTACTATATAAAACCTGGAATGTCTTTACTAAAGAACAAAGATTTTCTTCTATTTTCCAAGAAGAGATGAGCCTTCTAATAGAAATCCTCAAGAGAAATATGTTCCTAGGACATAAGGTATAAATGACTAATAGTAGCTACTTTGCTGATTGAAAAATTTTATAGTTGCAAAGATCATGAAGAAAGTGATTGCTCTGGAGGTTTTGAGGATGGAAAAATATAAAGAATGGAAGGGTTAAAAATTTAGAATTGACTTCAAAAATTTCTTTAAGTTCAGAAATTATACACACATCCTTCAGAACATGTCATTCTCTCAAAATCAAAATAAATTAATTTAAGATCAGTTTTTTGCCTGATATTTTTTGTAAGGTTTTTGTCTGATGGTAAATTGTATTTTAGAGTTTTATTTACTTTTAAATATACAGTATAGAGGATTCTGGGAAGATGGCAGAGTAAATCAGAAAATTCCAAAATCTCCATGTCACCCACAAACAAGTCAAAGTAGTGCCTCAGAGTAAACATAGAAAGTAAAATCTAATATTTTATTTAAGATTTTCATATCAATATTCATTAGGACAAGTGGTCTAAAATTTTCTTTCTCTCTTTTGGCCCTTTCTGGTTTTAAATATCAATACCATATCTGTTATAAAAAGAATTTGGTAAGAATCTTTCTTCCCCTGTGTTCCAAATAGTTTATATGCTTTTGGAATTAATTGTTCTTTAAATGTTAGGCAGAATTAACTTGCAAATTCATCTGGCCTTGAAAATTTTTTCTTAGGGAAATTCATTAATGGCTTCTTCAATTTCTTTTTCTAAAATGGAACTATTTGAGTATTATATTTCATCTTCTGTTAATCTGGGCAATCCATATTTTTATAAGTATTCATCCATTTCACTTAGATCATATTTATTAAAATACAATTGGCCAAAATAGTTCCTAATTTTTGCTTTAATATCCTCTTTATTGATGGCAAGTTAACTTTTTTTATCTTTGATGGAAGATTCTTTTTCTAATCAAATTAACTACAGATTTATCTAGTTTATTGGATTTTTTAAAAAAATAAAACCAACTCTTATTTTGTTTATTGGTACAATAGTTTTCTTGCTTTTAATTTTATTAATCCTTCCTTTGATTTTCAGAATTTCTAATTTGGTATTCAATTTTTTTTATTTACTCTTTTTCTATCTTTTTAAGTTGTATGCCCTATTCATTCATTTTCTCTTCATTTTATTCATGTAAACATCTAAAGATACAAAATTTCTCCTCAGAATTACTTTGGCCACATCCTATATATATGCTTTGGCATGCTGTCTCATTATTGTCATTCCCTTGGATGAAAGTATAGATTGTTTCTAAGATTATTTTTTATTTCACCCACTCATTCTT
This sequence comes from Sarcophilus harrisii, assembly GCF_902635505.1. Classification (NCBI taxonomy): domain Eukaryota; kingdom Metazoa; phylum Chordata; class Mammalia; order Dasyuromorphia; family Dasyuridae; genus Sarcophilus; species Sarcophilus harrisii. The sequence continues at coordinate 59,733,740 of NC_045427.1, read as the reverse complement.
TAGCACTTGACTATCTAGTTTCCTATAAATTTTTGTTCTTTTTTCATGGTTTTCTATTATATGTAATTTTTATTTCATCATAATCTAAAAAGTATACATTTTCTGCCTTTCTGCTTTTGATTGTAAGGTTTTTATACCCTAATACATGGTCAATTTTTGTACAGGCGCCATGTACCGCTGAGAAAAAGGATACTCCTTTTTATTCCCATTCAATTTTCTCCAAATGTCTGTCCTACCTAGCTTTTAAAAAAAAAATTCTATTCATCTCCTTAACTTCTTTCTTGTTTATTTTGGGATTAGATTATGATAGTTCTCACAGAAGAAGGTTGAGATCCCCCACTACTATAATTTTGCTTTCTATTTCTTTTTTGCAACTTAGTTAAGTTCTCCTCTAAAAATCTGGATACTATATCACTTGGCACATATATATTTAGTATTGATATTTCGATGTAGTTTCCTTTCTTATCTCTTTTAAATAAATCTATTTTTGCTTTGGCTTAATCTGAAACTGGGGTTACTATCCCTATTTTATTTTATTTTTTTACTTAAACTGCAGTATAACATATTCTGCTTCAGCCTTTTACCTTTATTCTGTATATATCTCTTTGCTTTGAATATGTTTCTTATAAACAACATATTGTAGGACTCTGACTTTTCAAACTTTCTTGTAATGGAAATTTATTGCTTTATATTTTGTATCCTCTCATATTCTGCTGCACATTTGGCAATGTTTTTCTTCTCTCTTTTTCTATTTAAGTTCAAAATAAAAAAAATATGTTATATAAATATATGTATATATCTATATCTGTACATCTATTTGTGATAAATCTTCAAAACAGAACTGAGCTTTTTTGGACTCTTAAATGTTTGCTAATAGAGGAATTGTGGTTGTTGTTTAGACACGTCTGTCTCTCCAAGACCTCATTTGAGATTTCTTGACAGAGATATTTGAGTGATTTGCATTGAGAAAACTGAGGCAAACAGGGTTAAGTGACTTTCTCAGGGCTACACAATGACCTCATATCTGAGATCAGATTTGAACTGAGCTCTCCCTAAGTACGGACCTGGCACTCTATTTACTGTGCCACCTTGCTGTCCCTTTAGCACATATCTCTCATTCCTTTTCTGGTTCTCCTGTACATATAGTTGTCTTTCCCCCAAAAAAAAAATTGATAGCAGATATTTCCTTGTATTTGTATCTCTGACTCTTAGCAAAATGATTGTTGCATATTAAATATTTAATAAATACATATTTGTCTATTTATTATTCTTTCAATCTATCTATCATCTGTTTCTATCTATCTATCTACCTATCTGTGAATTTAAACCAAATCATGCACATAAAAAGTAGGATTACTACCATAGGACAAATTTCATAATCTTTTTTAAAGTAAAAAGTAGTAAAGTAAAAAAGTTTGTTGTAGATGACAATAAAATTATTAATTTCATCCCAATATGATCAGAAGTGTTATCTGCATCTTTGGTCTCCACTGGCCATCAGGAGACTTCATGAATTTCCTTGATCACAGTAATTCCCAAATATTACCATATCATCTACTAAGCTGTAAAAGTGAATATGATCTATTCAGATGGAGAAGATATTTCCACCTTTAAAATACCAAGTACTGAAATAAATGCAAGAGAAAAATCCAAATCAATGTGATGTAGTAGAAGGGGCACTGGAATGATACCTAGAAGATTTGGGTTTCTACCACCTACTCTGAGTGTAAGTACTTTCTTTATCTGAACTTCAGTATACTCTTTCATAAAGTGGAAGGGAAACTGCCCTAACCTTAATCTACAATTGATCTGAAATTTTCCTCAATGGAGCCATAATAAAGGAAAACTATTTTTGTAGGAATCATACTAGGAAAGAGTCAATGAAAAATGCACTATCTGATTAAATAAATAAAAATAAAAGGTAGTGAGAAGGCACAACAATCAAACTGTCTGATTCCAGCTGGAGTGGAAAGTTCATATGCAAATATGTTTCATTTTAAGCTTATCAAATACACTAGCCAAGGCATAAGGATGTAAACAAAATTCCAGCAAAAGAGGTTAAAACTTTATGCAAAATGTCTTTGACAGTTTAAGGTGCAAAAGAATGGTGGAGAAAACAGATTGAGGTCCATCCTAAACCTTGTCTCCTAGGAGAGAATACTCTCAATTACCTACATAAGAATTACCCAATCTTTCTTTTTCCCCAAAATCTTCCTCATGTTCATATCTATATTGCCCACCCTACTTCTGACTCTCCTTTTCCCAGCTGTCTAGTCAACTGGAATATAAGGAAGGAAACCTCATGTTAATATTATGATGACAGTTATGATACAAGAAAGTATCTATAGTTTGCAGTACAAAGTCTCTAATTTTACAGATGAGGAAACTGGGCCCCACACAGGAGAATGACTCTTGCTTATAGTCACACAACTAAGAAGTACTTGATCTAATCCCAAGATCCAACTCTTCTGATTCCTCTTCCAGTGTTCTTTATATTTTAGAATGAAAGTGATGAAGGAAAATTCATTGTGCCAATAATCCAAATAGTCATTCATTTTTTCATTCATTCATTCAATAAATAATTCAAGATTTATTAAGTAGGTATTGTGTGTACCATTATATTCTAAGCTAAGGCTGGGGTAATCAAAGTGAATAAAATATGATCTCTCTCAGCTACCTTACAATCTAATATTGAGTTTAAGACTTTAAGAAAAAATTGTCAAATAACTGTGATCCAGATAAAACATTAAAGTTTTTAAGAAATGTATAAATAAAGTGCTATTTAATACTTTTAGGTGGGGGGACCCAGAAGAGGCTGACAGAGAAGATGTTTTAGCTAGGGCTTCAAGAGTGAATAGGAAGAGCTGAAGAGGAATACTGCTGTTTCATAAGATTGTAGCATCTCAAAATTTTAAGGAGTCCCAGAGGTCAGTTAGTCTAGAGTTTACCTGAATGGAATACTCATTGCTGAATTCCTAAAAAGAGGCCATACATTTTCTACTTAAATATCCACTCAGTGGTTGAAATTATATTCTTTCAAAAAAGCAACCCATTCCATGGTTGGACAACTGTGTTAGAAAATCTTTTTTTTCTATTAAAGCACATTCAATAAATATTTCTTGATCCTTAATTTAGACAATCTTTTAGTGGGTCCTTTGAGGATTACAGAGAAGTAAAAATTAAATATCAGTAAAAGCATTGTGTGGGGGCTTGTTATTGTTAATAATTTTTCAATCATGTCCAATTCTTTGTGACCCCATTTGGAATTTTCTTGGCTAAGATAATGGAGCTTCTCCAGCTCATTTTTATAGATGATGAAACTGAGGCAAAGAGGGTCAAATGAATTGCTCAGTATCACCTAGCTAATAAGTGTCTGAAGATAGATTTGAGATCTCTAAACCCACCACCTATCTGCTTAGGATCAGAACTACAGAATTAAAACAAGAATACTTTAGTTGGAATCCTAGAATCTCCTCTGAGTGGATGTATTTTTTTAATCTCTACTTCTATAGTAAGTCTTCCAATTCTTTTCATTGCAACATCTTCCCTCAGCTATTTATTTTTAATTTATCCTACATATAGCTCATTTGCACATAAGAGTTTTCATGTTGTCTCCATCATTAGACTGTGAGCAACTTGACAGAAAGGACTGTCCTTTATCTTACTTTGTATTCATGGAAAGATGAGTAAACTAATATTAAATGGAATTAATAATAATTTCTGAAGAAAAATAAGGAAATCTTTGTGTGAGAGAGAGAGACAAAGACAGAGAGAGATATAGGGAAGGAAAGAGAAAGTGAGAGGGAGAGGAGGAGGGAGGGAGGGAAGGGAGGAAGAGAAGAAGGAAAGAGAGACAGAGACAGAAACATGGAGAAAGAGACTCTATGTGTCTGTGTGTGTGTGTGTGTGTGTGTGTGTGTGAGAGAGAGAGAGAGAGAGAGAGAGAGAGAGAGAGAGAGTGTTTGTGTGTGTGTGTGAGTGTATGTGTGTGTCCAGGAATGGGCAAACAGATTACAAATACTGAACATGGTAGGCAGGCCAGTTAAAAGCAGTTTTTGTATTTGTCACTTCTGCAAAACTGTTTTACCTTAATACAGAGAAGAGTTCAGGGAGAGAGAAGTATATGTTAAGGAATTGGGAATACATTGTCAGACACCGTAGGTATGTGAGTTTATTTTGCTTAAGTATACTTTGTTACAAGAGAGGAGTTTAAATTTGGTTTGATTTAGGGGTAGGCATGAGAAGTAAAAGTAATATATATTTTAAGTGTCAATGACAGGTTTATAAGTACCTCACGTACAGACTTTCTCCATTCTTCTGAATAGCAATTACCTCAGCCTATATAGAAGACTCCCAAAGGGCAAAAGGAAACACCTTTGCTTCTAGCTCCTATGTTTTTCTCAACAATTCTCGTTAGATTTATTATAGCATATTATAATTCAGATTCTTTCTCCCTCAGTACCTGACACAATGTGTTCATCTATACTCTGTACATAATGTGGAAATTTAGAGAGGGGACCCCTCAATTACTTTGTGACAGCTAATTGTTCTAACTGTCCCCTAATGCAGGACTTCTTAAACTGGGATTTATTAAATTATATAGTATTTGTTTATATATATATATATATATATATATATATATATATATATTTATGTTTTCAATATAATTGATTTCCTTTTGAATCATAGGTATTATGATTAACAGATTAACAGAAGAGGAAATAAATGAATTAAATAATCTAATTTTTGGAAAAAAAAAAAACAAACTAGAACAAGCCATTAATCAAATCCCTAAGAAAAAATCCCCAAGAATAGATGTATTTACATGTGAATTCTACCAAACATTTAAAGAACAATGAACTCCAATACTATATAAACTATTTGAAATATAGGCAATGAAGGACTCCTACAAAATTCCTTTTATGAGACAGACATGGTACTGATACCTAAACCACATAGGACTAAAACAGAGAAATAAAAGTATAGACCAATCTAAAAGAATAATTTACCTCTCAGATCTGTGGAGGAGAAAGGAATTTGTGAGCAAAGAAGAACTAGAGATTATTATTGATCGCAAAATAAATAATTTTGATTATATTAAATTAAAAAAGGTTTTATACAAATGAAACTAATGCAGACAAGATTAAAAGTGAAGCAATAAACTGGGAAAACATTTTCACATTCAAAGATTCTGATAAAGGTCTCATTTCTAAAATATATAGAGAATTGACTCAAATTTATAAGAATTCAAGACATTCTCCAATTCATAAATGGTCAAAGGATATGAACAGACAATTTTCAAATGAAGAAATTAAAATTATTTATAGTCATATGAAAAGATGTTCCAAATCACTATTGGTCAGAGAAATGCACATTAAGACAACTCTGAGATACCACTACACACCTGTCAGATTGGCTAAGATGACAGGAAAAGATAATGCTGAATGTTGGAGGAGATGTGGGAAAGCTGGGACACTGATACATTGCTAGTGGAACTGTGAATGAATCCAACGATTCTGGAGAGGAATTTGGAACTATGCTCAAAAAATTATCAACCTGTGCATATCCTTTGATCCAGCAGTGTTTCTACTGGGTTTATATCCCAAAGAGATCTAAAAGCAGGGAAAGGGGCCCACATGTGCATAAATGTTTGTTGCAGCCCTCTTTGTAGTGCAAGGAACTGGAAACTGAGTGGATGCCCCTCAATTGGAGAATGGCTGGATAAACTGTGGCATATGAATGTTATGGAATATTATTGTTCTGTAAGAAACGGCCAACAGGATGGTTTCAGAGAGGCCTGGAGAGACTTACATGAACTGATGCTAAGTGAAATGAGCAGAACCAGGAGACCATTGTACATTGCAACAATAAGACTATACGATCATCAATTCTGATGTTGTGGCTCTTTCCAACAATGAAATGATTCAAACTAGTTCCAATAATCTTGTGATGAACATAGCCATCTATACCCAGAGAGAGGACTGTGGGAACTGAATGTAGACCACAATATAGCAATCTCACTCTTTCTGTTGATGTTTGCTTGCCTTTTATTTTCTTTCTCAGGTTTTTTTTTTTCTTTCTAGGTCAAATTTTTCTTATGCAACAAGATAACTCTATAAATATGCATATATATATATTGAATTTAACATATATTTAACATGTATTGGACTACTTGCCATATAGGGGAGAGGGTGGGGGAAAGGAAGGGAAAATTTGGAACAGAATGCTTTACAAAGGCCAATGTTGACAAATTACCCATGCAAATATTTTGTAAATAAAAAGCTTTAATAAATAAAAAAGAAAAACATTAAATTTTACTTTTTTTTGGTTTTATGCATTAAAGGAAGAAATAGAGAAAATTCTAATAATAAATATTAAATTTAAAAGTGTATCCTGTATATGTATTTATATGTATATATATTTTTTTTTTCAAAAATAGTCAGCACACCCCCAAACCCTGGCTGTCTCAAAAAAAAAAAAAACTTAAGAAAGGAAGGAGGAGGACATATCCTTGTGAGATCTGCCAAGGGGAGAAGAGGATGAAAAGATACTAAGAAATTCTTCTTTCATGGAGATTGAAAAACTGACAAATTTTGTTGAATGAATAATAGAATAAATTAATTAAATTATGAATGAATGGGGTTATTTGCTTGTTTTTCAATTATCTGGACAATGGTTCCCCCTTCACTGATAAGATACTTGAAAATTAATAATGATAATAATAATTTATTTCATAGTAGATAATAAACCAACCTCATAATCTGGAAGTACTTGGTTCAAGTTTCATCCCTCATACATATTAGAGAAGCAATCCTAGGTATTTTATGTTCATTTTGTTGCATGAAAATTGTTCCATTACAAGACAGTTTGTGATGTGTACCAATAGAGCATACTCAAAGGGAGTTCCTATTTTGAATTTTAAGGTCAAGATAAAAAGATATTAATAATGAGAATAACAATAATGCAACAGTCAATATTAACAAATATTTTAATAATAATGTTGCATTATTAATGCAACAGCACAAGCAATTCACATTACACTTTCATATTTTTAGAGGCAATGTAAAAAAATGGCAGAGTAGAAAAATCACTCAATTAAGCTCTCCCAAAAATTCCACTCTAAAAATCTTTTAAATAATACCTCAAGTAGAACTCTAGAGTGGGAAATCCATCAAAAAGTCAGAGTGAGACATTCTTCCAGACCAAAATAATCTAAGAAATTGAAAAAATCTGGCCCAGAGCCCATATAAATGAAACCAGTGTTGGGACTAGGAGGTGGTGACAAAAGTAACAACAGTTTTTGTAGCTCTCAAACCAGAGAGAGGAAGGGCTCTATTAAGGGGTCAGGAAGATTATAGGAAACCCCATGCAAGCCACAGGCATTTTTTTTTATCAAATCATTGTCTATAAGCACTACTGGGTCATAGTACCAGTGTGGGAAGGATCATTTTCAGTCAAAAGGGAGTAAGATCACTGAGAAGCAATATCACTTCTGGGACCAGGGACCCTTAAGAACATTATTGTTTGTGGTCCCAAGGGGGCAGAGGATCTGAAAAGCAGTAATAATTGCAACCCCAAAGGATCTGGTGCCCTTCCTGGATAAGGACTAGAGTACAGAAAAGGAGAGCAATGACCACATATTTCCCATGATCATAGCAATTATTATCATGGGATAGTAAGTCCAGTCAGAATTCTGGAATACCTAAAATTTTATTTTCTTATTTATTTTTTAAGCACACATTGCTTTATGAATCATGTTGGGAGAGAAAAATCAGAACAACAGGGAAAAACCATGGAAGAAATAAAAAACATTAAAAAAAGTGAACATAGCAGTTATTGATTTACCTTTATTCTCCTTAGTTCTTTTTCTGGATGGAGATGGCATTTTCTGTCCAAAGTATATTGGGATTGCTTTGAATCACTGTACCACTGAGAAGAAACAAACCTTTCATAGTTGACCATTGCACCTTCTTGCTGTTATTGTAGACAATGTATTTCTGGTTCTACTTGTTTCACTCAAAATCAGTTCATGCAAATCTTTCCAGGCCTTTATAAAAGCAGTTTGTTCATCTTTGTAGAATAATAATATTCTATTATCTTCATATACAACAACTTGTTCAGCTATTCCCCAATTAATGGGTATCCACTCATTTTCCAATTCTTTGCTACCACAAAAAAGAGCTGCTACAAACATTTTTGGGTCCTTTCCCCTTCTTTATAATTTCCTTGGGATACAGACCCAATGGTGGCACTTCTGGGTCAAAGAGTATGCATAATTGGGTATAATTCTGGATTGCTCTCCAAAATGGTTGGATCATTTCACAACTCCATCAACAATGCATTAGTGTCTCAGTTTTCCCACATTCCCTCCAACATTTATTATTATCCTTTCCTGTCATCTTAACCAATCTGAGAGGTGTGAGGTGGTATCTCAAAGTTATTTTTAAATTTGCATTTCTCTAATCGAGTGATTTAGAGCATTTTTTCATGTAACTATAAATGGCTTTAATTTTGTCATCTGAAAATTGTTTGTTCATATCCTTTGACTATTTTTCATTTGGGGAATGACTTGTAGTCTTATATATTTGACATTGTTCTTTAAATATTTTAGAAATGAGACCTTTATTAGAAAAACAGAGTATAAAGATTAATAACTTATTTTCAAAATGAAGTAAAAGTCATAGAGGAAAAACTTGGTAAAGAAAATGGAGAGAAAAGAAGAAAATTATGAAAAAAAAAATGAGAGTTCCATAAAGGAGGCAGGAAATACTGGAAAAAATATAATAATGATGCCTTAAAGGATAGAATCTGCCAAAAGAAAAGAGGCACCAAAGCTCAACAAAGCTCAACTAATTACTTAGTATTTATAATTAGGCAAGTAGAAAACTCCATAAGACATGAGATATTAAAAACAAAGAGAATAAAAAACAAAGAAAAAAATTAAAGAGAGACAGAGAGAGAGAGAGAGACAGATAGACAGAGAAGAAAATATGAACTGTCTCATCAGAAAAACAATTGATCTGGAAAAGAGATCAAGAAAAAAATAATATAAAAAATATTGGACTATCTGAAACTATCATCAAACAAAAAGCACACTTTAGAAAACTGACAAACAGAACTGCCCTTTCCTGATATGCTCAAATAAGAGGGGGAAATAGAAACTGAAAGAATTCATTGATGACTACATGAAAGATATCCTAAAATGAAAATTCCCAGGTATATTATAGCTAAAATACAGTATTTTCAGATGAAAGAGAAAGTACTTCAAGAAGCCCAAAAGAAAACTATTCAAATACCATGGAATCAAAGTCAGGATCACACAAGATCAAACGGCTTCCCTTTTAAAGCATGGGAAGATTTGGAATATAGTATTCCTGAATGCCAAGGAGCAAAACATCTGAATTCTCAAAGTAAAAGTTAAATGAATTATAGAAAGAAATTGATGGTAAAACTATAGTAGTAAAGAATCTTAACTTTCCCTCTCAGAGCTAGATAAATCTAACCATAAAACAATCAAGGAAGTAAGATTAATAAATTCTTAGAAAAGTTAGATATGATGAACATCAATGGAAAAATGAATGGCAATAAAAAAGAAGTATAACTTTTCCTCTGTTTTTCATGGCATGGCACTTTCAGAAAAATTAGCCACTTGTTAGGACATAAGTATGTCACCACTGAATGAATAAAATCAGAAATATTAAATATACCATAAATACTAAAATTATATTCAATAAAGACATATGGAAGCTTATTTTAAAAATTAATTGGGCACTAAGTAATTTAATCTTAAAGAATGAGTGAACCAAAGAACAAACTAAAAAAAAAAAAAAAAAAGAATAATCTCATTAACAACAATGACAATAATGAGACAACATTTCAGAATTTATGGGAGGAATCCAGGGCAGTATTTAAGGGGAAATGTTATATCTTTAAATGTATACATCAGTAAGAGACATAAAGAGCAGATGAATGAAATGGGCATGCAACTAAAAAACATCTAGAAAAATAACAGATTAAGAATTCCAATGAATCATAAAAATGGAAATTCTGAAAATCAAAGAATCAATAATAAAACTGAAAGTAAAAAAATGAACTAATAAATAAAATTTGGAATTGGTTTTATTGAAAAAAATAGTGGATAAATCATTAATTTGATTTTTTTTAAAAAGGACAGAAAAAATCAAATTATCAGTATCAAAAATGAAAAGAATAAATTCATTATAAATTAAGATGAAATTAAAGTAAAATGGTTGAATATTAACAGAAAAATAAATTGCCTAGATTAACAAAGAAATATAATAATAATAATTAGACAAGATAAATAAATGAATTATAGAAAAAGAAATTGAATAAGACATGAGTGATCTCCCTAAGAAAAGTCCCCAAGACCATATGGATTCATGTAAAGGGCTGAAACTCTGATCAGATGCACTTAGACAACCAAGCACTTAAAGCTAATTACTTATTGGACAATACTCTATTAGCATATGCTTGGAAAATGGCTGCCCCACTATTCTGTGCTGGCTTGATCTGTTGGTGTATACAGAGAATTGGAGGAGAGATTAGAAGGTGGAGTAACACAAGCCAGAGTGACTTCTGGCTGGGAGGTGTGGAGATTCCTGTGTCCATTCCTCTCACTTCGACCAAGAATAAAGACCAAGGACTGTTGGAATCTTTACAAAGTGTTAAGACATTGGAGTTGATAGAGACTATAGTTATCTGGTTTGGCATGGTTCAGTGTGATTGATTTGATCTTAGAAAGAGATATTTTGGGCCAGAACTTGAAACAAGGTACTAAGTGGAACTGATAGAACAATGCTTGTGTTCACATCTTTAGAGAGCTCATAAGTATCTAAGTACTCAATGGAGTTCACACGTTTGGGAGAGTTCAGGGTTAGGGTTTTGCACTCTGGGAGATAACTCAGAATCCCTCTCCCTCCAGAAGGCAGAGTTAACATTTGGGAGATCACATATATATAGAGGGAGTTCTTGGAGCTTGGGTACTTACTTGAGTTAGTTACTTGAGGAGTTACTAGAAACTCTAGGAGCTTGAGAGAGTTTTACTTGGAGTCAGAGAGAGCTCTTGGAACCCACGAGCCCTATCTTTGAGGCAAGAAATTCATTGCATCTTCTACCTTGGTGCTGCTGGAGGCTGAAGAAAGCAGAGGCAGAAGCCAAGGACAAAGCTGCAAGAGCTCAAGCAGAGAGATAGGTCTCTGGGCTAACTGGGCTAATTTGGGAGGAGAAATAAACATTTGCATTTTTACCAGCTGGCTGCATTTTAGAGTAATTATTGATTATAACTGAAACTAAGGCTGCCTCCAGAAAACCTTCACATTTAAGGACTTTTGCTTATCCTGACTCCAGCTGATTCGAAAGTATTCAGGGTGCTAACTCGGTCTTCACATTTGGTGCCCAACATGTGGACCAAGGACCCTATTTTCACTGAAGAAGTCTTCAGTGACCAGGAAATTGGGTGATTATTTTAATAGACAAACAGGGAACTTACTTTGTTAAGGCCTAAACTAGTAACCTTTTCTAGCTGAAATGTGGCAGATGTTAGGAAAAGATTCTCTCCCATCCCCACCCCCACCCCCAAAGGGGCACTATAGAAAACATACTTAAGTTGATCAAGGGACAAGGCTTAATTGTAACTTGGGAGCACATTGCTACCCTCTTGATACATTAGAATGCACGTCCCCTTGGTTCTTAGAGGAAGAAGAAATTGGGCTGGATAATTGGAAGCTGGTAGGAGATCAACTATGTGAATACTACAATGATAAAGGTTCTCATTCAATTTCCAAGGAAGTGTTCTATACATACAATATAATACAATTGGCCTTAAAGAATCCTGCAAGTTATAGAAAAAAAGAAAAGTTTTAGGAACAGCTAGATGAGGAAATGTGAGGGAAAAGAGGACAAAGAATGGATTAATGACATTGCCAGAGGGCATGAGGAGTTAAGTGAGGTTCAAGGGAGTGGTGATTCTCCCTCTCACAAAGCAGCTTCAACTCTGCCTAGGGAGCAGATCCTTAACATGCCCCCATCAACTACACCTTCCCGGATGGAGGGAGGAGGAGCAGTGGGAGGGGCAGTGATACCACCAGCAACTCTCCCCGAGCAATCACCCCCTCTGATGACTAGATTGCAAAAGGCAGTACTTAAAGCCACAGAAGAAGAGCATGATTTAGGTGATTTGAAAATAGGAATGTATCCAGTGATTCAACCGTTTAACTCTTCAGGTCAAGAAAATAGAAGATACACTCCTTTTGATATAGAAATCCTCAAAGGGATTGGCGAGACTTACATGAACTGATGCTAAGTGAAATGAGCAGAACCAGGAGATCATTATATACCTCAACAATGATACTGTATGAGGATATATTCTGATGGAAGTGGATTTCTTCAACAAAGAGATCTAACTCAGTTTCAATTGATCAAGGATGAACAGAAGCAGCTACACCCAAAGAACACTGGGAAATGAATGTTAACTGCTTGCATTTTTCTTTTTCTTCCCGGATTATTTACACCTTCTGAATCCAATTCTCCCTGTGCAACAAGAGAACTGTTCGGTTCTGCACACATATATTGTATCTAGGATATACTGTAACCTATATAACATGTATAGGACTGCTTGCCATCTGGGGGAGGGGTAGAAGGAGGGAGGGAGGAAATTGGAATAGAAGTGAGTGCAAGGGATAATGTTGTAAAAAATTACCCTGGCATGGGTTCTGTCAATAAACAGTTATTTAAAAAAATCCTCAAAGACCTGAAAAAGGCTTGCACTCTTTATGGGGCTACATCAGCTTATGTTAAGATGTTATTACAGAATTTGGCTTATGAAGTCTTAATCCCTAGGGACTGGAAATCTATATCAAGAACATGCTTAGAACCTAGACAAAACTTGTGGCTTTCTGAATATAGTGAGCTCTGTAGGATACAGGCCCAACAAAATAGTCTAAATGGAGTTAATACTTCAATCACCTGTGACCAACTAACAGGTGTAGGTTCTTATGCAGAAATTTCAGTACAGATTAATTACTCCATAACAGCATATGAGCAAATTGTTGCTGCTACTATCAAAGCATGGGCTTCTCTCCCCAATAAAAATGACAAGAGTGAGGTCTTCACAAAAATCACACAAGGACCAAATGGACCCTTTTCTGACTTTATGAGATGTTTGCAGACAGCTGTCATATGAACTTGTGGTGAAAATGTAGCAACAGAAATTACGATAAGACAACTTGCTAAAAAATGCTAATGAAGTTTGTAGAAGAATTATACTAGGACTACACAAGGATGGTCCTTTAAAGGAGATCATAAAACGCTGTGTTACAGTGGGCACAAATGCCTTTTATAGCCAGGCTATGATGCATACTTCCCAAAATGAGAACATGGGAAGACAGGTCCCTAAGGGACTTTCAGAGAGACTCATCAATGCGTTCAATGGGGTAAAGTAGGGCATCTGAAAGCTCAGTGTTGGCATAGAGACAGAGTGATAAAACAGGGTGGGAGAACAAGACCCAAAACCCCATATCCAAAATGCAACAGAGGCTTCCATTGGGCCTCAGAATGTAGACTGATTCAGGGAAACAGGACTCAGCCTCAGGGCCCAAGGCAAAAAATATTTGGGGCATGATGGCAGCCAATACTACACCCAGAAAGCCTTTAGAAGTTCAGGACTCAGACATGAAGAATCAGCAATGTGATAGAGTGGGTGAACCCCCCAGCACAAACAGAATAAAGCCTTACTCCTTACCCAGTGCTTGTGGCTAGAATTTTATTAAAGGTCATTAGGGGAGTAGTTCAATTATCTGGGATTTTAAGACCCGACAAGATATACACTTTTTATACCAATGCACAAATTAATGTATGCTGTGAAACCCCCAGAGTGGCAAATTTTATTGGTCATGGCTCCAAATTTTGCACATGGGTCTCCATTAAAGATAACCAGACTATTATATAATTAGCAATGGATTCTTGAAGAAAAGATTTCTAAAGTTCCTCTTAAAGGACCAATTATCTTTACTGATCCATCTAAACATAACATTTGTGCTGTATACTCCTGTGATTTAACTATAAAGAGAGTAATCAGAACTCCTTTTCAGTCCACTCAGCAGAATGAATTATATGCAATCATTCTAGCTCTTCCTTATTATCCAGGAGATATAAATATAATATCTGATTTGGCTTATTCAGTAGGTGTGGTAAAAAGAATTGTCACAGTCCAAATAAAATTTGTAGCTTCCAATATATATTAGCTCTTTAAGGAACTTGAAGAGCAAATGAGAAAGCATCCAGGTAAGATTTATATCTTGCATGTCCACTCTCATAGTGGACTTCCAGGTCCTATTTTTGATGGTAATTCAAAGACAGATAGCCTTCTAACCATGTTGTCCAATACTCCTTTATTTCAAAAAGCCCAAGAATCTTATTCTAAATATTATCAGGCTTCTCGAGCTTTTTGTTTGCAATTTTGCATAACAAATGAGGAAGCTAGGAGCATAGTAAAAAGCCTGTACAGCTTGCCTTCCTTTCCACACTCCTATGCTCCCTCTAGGGAAGAACCTTTATGATTTGAGACCCAATGAAAATTGGCAAATGGATGTGACCCATTATAAATCTTTTGGTCATTTGTATTTTATCTATGTTGTGGTAGACACCTTTTCAGGATTCACTTTTGCAATACCAGCAGCAAAAGAGACAGCCCGAGTGGTCACTGATTTCCTTACACAAGCATTTGCAATTATGGATGTTCCACAAGCAATAAAAACAGATAGTGGACCTGCATATATGTCTAAATATTTTGCACACATTTGTGCACAGTATCAGATTTTACACACCAGTGGCATACCCTTTAATCCTCAAAGACAGGCAGTAGTAGAAAGGAGAAACAGAGACATCAAAACACTCCTCCAAAAACAAAAGAAAGGGGGAGCCACAGGTAACCCTAGAGAACTTTTCAATTTAGCTCTTTATACAATTAACCTCTTGATTTTTGACAAAGATGCACTGGCTCGGCAGACAGGTTTTATAATGCATCAGAAGGGCAGTGTACAGTGCGAGCAGCCCCACTATCTTTAAATAATTGCCAGGTGATATGGAGAGATCCAGAAAGTGGTGAATGGAAGGGACCAGGTAGGTTAACTGTCTGGGAGAGATTGCTCGTATCTCTACAGATGGAGAAGCAATCAGATGGATGCCAATGAGCCGTATTCACCTTGTCATTGGAGAGAGATGGAGCAGACCTTTGAAACAAAGGAGAAGACCCAAGAAAGATAAGGTGGTTCTATTACTGATTGTGTTCCCCATTGAAAGAGTGTGGCAATTATGGCAATTGACTCATGGACATAAAAAATTATTTGTTTGTTTGTTTTGACATCAAAAATTGTTAATGAGACTGATATAGGACTTCAAAACCCTCAGGAATCATTGGAATCCCTGAGACATGAAAAGACTCTTACAGGACTTCAAAATCTGCAGGAATCATTGGATTTCCTGACATGTGAAGCAATGGACAATAGATTGGTTTTGGACAATCTCTTGGCTGCTGAATGAGGCATATGTGTGATTATTGTTTACATACCCTCCTAGAACTTCTGGAAATCTTTTACAATACCATGTTGATTCATATTGTTTGTTATATCACTACTTGCATGTACAATTCATGTTTGTTACACCACATTGAGCCTACACTGGCTGTGGGGAGAGTCATCACTAATAGTCTGTGTGTTATTGCTATGTGCTTGTGTAATACCTCCTGTGCTGATGGGTTTGTGCATAACTGTTTCTAGTAAGACCCTTCAGCCCAGAAACCTGCTAACAATTTCTGGCTTGACTCCCCACTTCCCTTTGGTGGTTTTCATCTCTCAAGATGTCAGGTGTAATGGGCTGAGGTTTGAGCTGATGCACTGAGGTCCCAAGTACATGAGGCTAGATAGTAATTGGGCTATACTCTATTAATATACATGATTGGATTAAGAATGGTCCCTGCCCACTCTCCTTGCAAGTCCTGATGTGTTGTATAGGAAATGACGATTTTGGTGGGTGGAGGAGAGAGGGAAGAAGACAAGCTGGGAGAGATTGGGCCTGGGTTCGAGACTCCGAGCTGCTGGTTGTGTGGCTGCTGGTCGAGCTAGCTTCTTGACTCAGCTGCACGTGGCTTTCTGAATATAGTGAGCTCTTGGGATACGCCCAAAAAAAGTCAAAGGTTCATGCTGGATCCCATGACCCAAAGGTTTGGTCCATTCGAAACGTCCAAGCACAGGTTAATTATTCAGAGCATATGAGCAAATTGCTAATGCTATCAAAGCGTGGGATTCGATTACAATAAAAATGATAAAGGTGAGGCCTTAAAAATAATGCAAGGGGGATGAGCCTTTTGTTTGACTTTGTGGGAGTTTGGGGACTTTACAAGAACTATTTGGGGAAAACCAACAAATGTTTTAATAAACAAAACTTCGGAAATGCAATGAGGTGTGCAGAAATTATACTAGGGACTGAAGGATGCTCCTTTAGAGGGTTCATGACGCTGGCCACAGTGGGCCTGCCTTTTTAAGCCGATATGATGCAGACTTCCCAAGATCCCAACAGGGAGAAGGGTCCTTCCAGCAAGGGGACTTCTAGAGAGAAACGCAATGTTTTCAGTGTGGTAAAGTAGGGCATCTGAAAGCTCAATGTTGGTTAAGAGGCAGAGTGAGAAAGCAGGGTGGGAGAAGACCCAGTATCCCATGTCCAAAATGCAAAGAGGCTTCCATTGGGCCTCAGAAAGGAAAAGGTTTCAGGGAAGGAGAGGCCCAGCCCCAGGGCCCCAGGAAAAACCCTTGGGGCATGATGGCAGCCAATGGTTGGAGAGGCCTGACGGGCCTCCCCAATATGACCAATCAAAAGAAGCATTGATGGCAGAAAGGAATTACACAATCAATCAGCCAGGAAGCAACCTGATGGGAAAGGGATTACAATTGGGAGAATAGAGGGCAGCTGAAACGAGATATGGAGAGGTGAAATCTGTTCCTTCCAGCCTATGACTTTCCCAGCACAGTAGGCTTGACCATTTTACCTCCAGAGTCACAAAACAGTGTCCATCCACAACTGATGTGGGAAACTGGGGAATGTGTAGATTATCCAGTCACCCAAAATAAGGCAGACAATATGGACTTATCACCCGGAAAAAAGTAGCATCAGGTTTACTCTCGAACTAATAAGCAGCCTGGTGGTGTCCCCAGATTCTGATTCCAGATCACAAAAATCCAGGTTTACTGGAAGAGTTGAACAACTGACCACCATGCTCACAATCTATATAAATGGCTTCCATTGGAAGGATTGGTGACACTGGTGCAGATGGATTATTGAAAGTTAAATGGATCATGAAAATTAAAGCAGACACTTACATGTCTGGCATAGGAGGATAATAGAGCAAGTTAGTGCCCCCTAGAGATGGACTTTGAAGGGGTTTTACCCTTTTATAGTTGAAAAATCCCCATCAATCTGTGGGGAAGAAGACGTTTTACAGCAATTAAAGGGAAAAAATTTGGTTTTTGGGGCTGGGCCCCAACACTTTCACCTGTTCCACCAATGGAAAACTGATACACCAGGGGATAGGCAGTGGCCCTTAATAAAGATAAAAATTACCTTTTAATATAAAGAACAGTTGACCAAGGACATAAAACCTTCTAAGTCCTTGGGAATTCCCCAGTTTTTGTGAAAAAAGAAATCTGAAAATGGAGGATGTTAATGGATTTAAGAAAAGGAATGAACAGATGGAAACTATGGGAACCCTTCAGCCTGGACTTCATCTCCTACTCATTGCCTAGAGAATGGCCTTTTGGGTCATAGATTTAAGGATTGTTTCTATTCTATCCTTGGATAAGGAGGATATGAAAAGATTTGCCCAGTGCCCAGCGTTAACAGTGAGCCTTATGATATGAATGGACAGTTTTGCCAGGGAATGAAAACAGCCCACTATTGTCAAATGTATGTGTGCTGCTCTTGGTCCAGTAAGAAAAGATTCCCAAAAGTTATGCATTACATTACATGGATGACATTTTGGGATGTGCAATTTAGGAAAAATGTTAGGATGTCTACAAAAGACCATAGAAACACTAAGGAATTACAAATTATACATAGCACCAGAAAAATTCAAAAGACATGTCCTTTTCTATTTAGGATAGAAGTTCCCAAGGGCTTTACGTCAAAACTCTCCTTTAAGAAAGAAAAGCTAAACACATTGAATGATTTTTGAAATTGATAGGAGATATCCAATGGATGGACCAGTGTTATTGACTACCTATCATTCAACCGTTATATGACATTTTGGGGAGAAGTGTTTTAAATTCAAGACTTACAAAAGAAGCTCAAGAGTTTGAGAGGGAACTGGTTTTTATCCAATGGGTTGAAAGAGTCCCCAAAACCCTTGAGATATCAAATTTTCCAAAAGAGGACCCACAGCAGTCCTTCATCAAGGACACAGTGTGATAGAGTGGGTGAACCCCCAGCACAACCAGATCAAAGCCTTACACCCTACCCAGTTGTCTAAATTTTATTAAAGGCCACTAAGCGAGCAGTACAATTATCGGGACAAGACCTGATAAGATATAAAACTTTTATACCTCAAAATTAATGTGTGTTTGGAGACCATCCCAAGTGGCAAATTTTTTGATGGCTCCAAATTTTTAAAAGGGTCTCATTAAAAGATAACTAATTTTAATAATTGGCGATGATTTTGAAGAAAAGTTTCAAAGTTCCTCTTCAAGGAAACAATCTTCACGGGATGCATCCAAAATAATATTTTTTGGTACTTCAGATCTAACTATAAAAAGTAGTCAGAACCCTTTTCGTCCCTCCCAGAGAATGAATTTACGCGATCATTCTAGCTTTCCTTATTATCCAGGAGACAAAAATAATATCTGATTCCCATTCAAGGTTGGTACAAAGGCCAACCCAAAAAAATTTCAGCCTCTAAAAAAAGCTCTTAAGAAACTTAAAACAAGTGGACCAAAAGATTATATTTAATGTCCATTTTAAGGACTTGGGTATATTTGATGGCAAAAAGGCAATACCTTCTAACATTTGGTAAACCCTTTGAAAAAGTCAGGGCATTCTTCTAAATATCATCAGGCGCTGGTTTACTTTCAATTTAAATAACAAAAAGGAAGCTAGGACATGTAAAAGTTACGGTTGCCTTCCTTTTCCACCTCCTACCTGCCTAGGAAGAACCCCGGGTTTGAGACCAATAAATCTGGCAAATGGATGTGACCCATTATAAATCTTTTTTTGCTTTCATCCATTTTGGTAGCACCTTTTAGGATTCACTTTTGAATGCCAGCAAAAAGACAGCCAGTGTCACTGAATTTCAAAACATTTGTTAGGGTGTGCCCAAAATAAAACAAAATTCCTGTTATATTTAAACATTTTACACTTTTTGCACAGTATAAATTTTACACAAAGATACCTTTTAATCCTCAAGGACAAGGCAATAGTGGGAAGAAAAGAATATTAAGAACTACCCAAAACAAAAGAAAGGGGAGCCACAGGTAACCCTAGAAACTTCTAAATCTAGCTCTTTATACTATTAATTCGATTTTTGAAAAGATACTTCCAGCTGAAGGTTTTATAACCCACGGAAGGTCATGTCCATGAAGCAGTCCACTATCTTTGAAAAAGGGATGGGGAAGACCCAGAAAGGGTGAATGGAAAGGACCGATAGGTTAACTGCTTTGGGGAGAGGGGTTTGCTTTTGTATCTCACAGGTAGAAGGAACGATGGGTGCCAACGAGCCATATTCCTTGTCCATCGCAGAGAAGGAAGACCTTTGAAAACAAAAAGAAGACCCAAGAAATATCGGTGGTGCTGTTTTGATTGTTCACCATTGAAAATGGAGTTAGGGTTTGACTCCATAAAGATTTCGGATTTTCAAAACCTGGGAATATTGGATTCTCTGGTTAGGATTGAAAAACCCTCAGGAATCATTGGATTCCTTAAAGGATTGAAAAACCTGGAATCATTTTTCTGAGACTAGGAAAACCCTCAGGAATCATTGGATTTCTCTGAAATGATTTAAAACCTCAGAATCATTGGATTCTGGAGACATAGGAAAAACTCTCGGAATATTGGATTTCTGAGAAAATAAGCTGTTACAACACTTCAAAATCTGCTGGAATCATTGGATTCCCTAACACTAAAAAGACTTTTTCAGGACTTCAAAAACTAGGGGATCATTGGTTCTGACATTGAAACAATGGACAATAGATTGGTTTTTGGACTATCTCTTCGCTGAAGAAGGTTTATGTGTGACTGTTGTTTTACCCACCTTCTAGGACTTTGGGATCTTTTCCAAACCATGTTGATTTATATTTTTGTTATTCCTTTTTTGTGTACAATTCATGTTTTTACACCACATCGAGCCTCACTGACGGGGGGAGGGTCATCCTTAAACCTCTCTTATTGCTATTTGCTTGTGAATACCTCCCATGCTGTGGGTTTGTGAAAAACCCTTCGCCCAAAAACCCTGAGCCTCCATTTCCTTTTTGGTTTTCATCTCCCTTCCTGAGATGCGGTAGGGCGTGATCATCTCCTTTTTATGCCACCGCCTTTTTCTGGAAGTCAGGGAGGTGTGATCACCTCCTTTCGGTGCTTTCCCTCCTTCCTGAGAAGAGGCTTGATCACCTCCCTTGGGCTCTGACCTCCCTGAGGAGTCAGGGATTAACCACCGGTTTTAAAATAAAAAGAAAGCGGAAATGTAATGGGCTGAGGTTTAGTGATGCACTGAGGTCCCAAGAAGAGGTGAAGTAATTGGGCCATACTCTATTAATATAATATTGGATTAAGAATTCCCTGCCCCTCCTTGAAAGTCCTGATGTGTTGTATGAAATGACGATTTTGGGGGTGGAGGAGAGAGGGAAGAAAGACAAGTGGGAAAGGTTTTTGGGGAGACTCGAGTGCTTTTGTGGTTGGTCCAGCTTCTTGACTATGCAAATTGTTTCCCAAATTCTCTTTACCTCCGATCCTTCACTGAGAATAAAGACTGACGATTTTCCCCTAACCTGAATTCCTGTCTCGTGCTGATCTTAAAATATACGATCTTAACAGTCAGGGAAGGTGTGATCACCTCCTTTTTAGAGTTCTCACCTCCCTGAGAAGTCAGGGAGTGCATGACTACCTGTGTTCTAAAATAAAAGGAAACAGGAGATATAAAGGGCTGAAACTCTGAAAAGGTGTACTTGAATCTGAGACTGCAGAGTACTTAAAGCTAATTACATAATCAATGTGAGATAATGACTCTTAAGCATATATTTAGATGATATGGTAATGTGATGGTTCTCCTCATGATTGGGGCTTGCTGAATGTGTGGTAGTGAGGTAAGCATAGACAAGGACTGGAGGTCTGAGGGAGAGAGGTCAGGGTCACTTGGTTGCAGAACGAGAAGGAGAGAGGCTGAACACTCTGGACTCCAGAATCAAGGATACATCTTTGGCAAGCCATGTGATAGCTTGCCTACCTTTCCTTCACTTCTCCCCTAATGATCAAGGACTTTGATTTATCCTGACTCTGATCCTGAGGCCCTCCAGGGAGCTAGTCCGGATATTATAAACACTAGGTGTGTGCCGCCAGCCAAGTCACTTACCCCCAGTTGCCTCATCAAAAGAGAAAGGGAGAGAAGGAGAGAGGGAAGAAATGAGAGAGGCAGACAGACAGACAGACAGAGAGAGAGAATGTTAAAATTATGTATACATATAAATAAAATGTTATATAATAGAGAAAAGAAGAAAAATGTACCTCCAGAGAGAAAGCCAATGAACTTTTTTAACATCAAAATCAGAGTGTAGTGTGTGTGTACACATAGATAGATAGATAGATAGAAAGACAGAAAGATAAATAGAGATAGATAGAAATATGTATTTACTTTCACTATTTTCTGTGCTTTCTTTTGCAATATGGCTAACATGCTATATATTTTGTGTAACAACACATGCACAATTAAAATCAAAGTGTTGTCCTTCCCAGTGAGACAGGAAGGACAGGAGAAAGGGAGAGCATTTGAAAATCAAAATGTTTCAAAATATACGCTAAAATTTTTAACATGTAATTGAGATATATTTAACAAAATAAATTAAAAATATTTTTCACTAAATATAAGAAATTTAAAAGACAGTGTTATACAGTAGAAATAGCCCTGTTTGGAGTTAGAGGTCTAGGTTCTAATCCAAACTCTTCTACCTTCTGGGAAAATCATTTCACTTCTCTGGACTCACTTTTCTCATCTCGAAAATTCAAGGTCTCTTTCAATCATACTTCTTTGATCCTAGTTTCATAGGATCTTTCTGGGCCTCAGTTTGCTTTTTTGAAAAATGAGAAATTAGACAAACGAGTCCCTAACATCCCCCCTATACACCCACACAAATCCCACTTTAAATCCATGATTCCATCAAAGTGTTTACAAAGAATTTCTCATAACAAGCATTTATGAAGTCCAATAACCACATTGGGTGAGTGGTATGAGTATTATTATCTCCAATGTCCAGAAAAAAAGAAATAAACCCACCAAACCAAGCTAGCAAAAAGTAGCTAGCCTAGGCCTAGCCAAGGCATGGGGTCTTTGGTCTCTTCCTGCTAGCCCTTCCCTAAGAACAATCCCTATTCTGTTACTGAAAACTTAAATCTACACCTGTGGGCCTGGGGAAAATGGGCAAAGCATCCTTTGTCCTTGAATTGTGTCCATGGCTAGCTCCCCTATTAATTACAAGCCAAGGTATTACAGAGAAGCTAAGCAAAGCATGACTTAAACTCAGCTACCAGACAGCCTGTTTGGGTGAAATATGACTCTGGATCTCTTTGCTCTCACCCATTCTGCCTTCTGAAGAATTTCTGCCATGCCTGAACTCAATTTCTGTCTCTTTAATTTGAGTCCAGATGGATTGAAAGCTCAGATAACAACATAAAACTGGTTAATCAACTTTCATACCATATTTATACTGCAACAGGGATATTTTAGTGTTGTCGGCAGTTTAGCCAGGCATCCTGTGAAATCCAGCCAGCATTTTATGTCTCCTTAAAATTGCAAACTGGAGGCCCCTCTGTTGTCAGTGACCCTCAACCCCATCCACTAACCAGATCTCTTGCCTGTCTGAATGGTGACATTCAGCTCAATTTCATTCTGAGCGCGTAATGCCCCTCCAGGAATGGGTTTTATATTTTCCTCATGAAATGTAAATAGCTTTCCGCTCCGATCACTGCACTGGCCCCAGTGTAATATGAAGACAAGGCACAAGTCAAATTATTAAAAATATTTAAAATTTAATTTTCTGTGGCACACCAACCACAACAGGCCTTATTGTAAGGTTATTCAACTGCATTAGGCAAACTGTCTGGCCCAGGAGGTGAAAATTGGAGCTGTTGGTTTTTAGAAAACAGTCTCTATGGCCTTTTTTTATTTCCTACAAAGATTTTGCTTAAATAGTATTAGGGAGAAATGGGGAATGTTAGGATGATTTTATCAGAGAAAAAATCTGCCACCTCTGTTAATCATTATTATAATTTTAAAACCATTCATGGAAATTATGGACAATTCAGGCAGAACATGCTACAGTAAGTAGAGTGTTACCCTCCAAATTAGGAAGATCTGAGTCTGGGAAAGTCATTTAATCACTTAGTTCCCCAGGTCGCTCTCTAAATAGACAAAGTGGACAAGAAAATTTTGATCTCCTGACCTATGTGATTAGGAGAATTTCCTTATCAGAAGTTCTCTATGCAAAAAAAAAAAAGAAAAAAAAAAAGAAAGAAAGAAAGAAAAAAGATCCTCATTTAGCCCTTCTCATCCATGGGCCGCTGTTGGTATCTCCTCGAAGGACAGGACTTGACCTTGACTACTTTGAGGCTATTATTACAGAACAAAACTTCCAGAAGTTCCCACCAACCTGAGACATCACTATCCCAGCCACAAAATATTTATCTCTTCCAAAAAGCTCATCATCTGAAACCTATGAATCAATCTGCTAAGCTGTGAAAGGACTGGAGATAAGGTAACAAATGTGATGACCCACTAGAGAAAGCGGAAGACCCAGAGTCTGGACTCATTTACTAGTTATGTGAGCATGAGCAAGTGCTTTCAGCTCCAATTTCCTCATCTGTAAGATGGGTAACTTGGTACATAATGGATAGAGCCACCAATCCTGAATTCAAGAAGACTGATCTTGCTGAATTTAATCTGGCCTCATATGCTTACTAGCCATGTAATCCTGGGCAATTCACTTAACCCTGTTTGCCTCTGTTTCCATATCTGTAAAAATGAGCTGGAAAAAGAAATGGCAAACTAATCCTATATCTTTTCTAAGAAAATTCCAAATGGAGTCATGAAGACTTGGAAACAATTGAAATGATCCAGGGTCACCATCCAGGGTTTGTACAAGGTAAATAAAGTGCTATTTGTAAAGTACTATATAAATCACAACTACTATATAAATTATAGCTATTATTTATTATTATTATTATTATCTTGAGAGGATAACTGATATCATCTAGTCTAATCCCTCATTCAACAGATGAAGAAACTGAGTTCAGTAGAGGATGACAGGCTCTGAATCTGTATCTCTTGACTCCAATAAGTAGATTTTCCTCTGTATCATTGTAGAGTCTGCCTATTCTGACATATGGAATTCTGTTTGGCCAATAATAACTCAGTAAATAACACTCAAACCTAATCCCAGCAGATTGGAAGCTGCTTGAGGGTAGAGACCATTTTCTTATTTTTCCTTCTCTTATCCCTAGAATCAAGCAGACTGATCCAATTGCATACAGTAGGCATTTACCAAATGAATGGCTTACATAATCATTAAAATAAAATTGAAAACCTTATTCACTAGTGTTCAGACTTGTGCGGAACAGAAGAATAATCAATAGTGGGGATCTGAACTCTGCTAATTATACAAGGCTTATAATCAACATTCTGTTTTCTAGTTACATTTCATATTTAACTCATTTCTCCACACAAATCTAATTTTGAACCGAGCTGTGAAGGTTATTGTATTATTTTAATTTTTTTCTTCATTTTGCTGTTAAAACTAAAAGAAAAAACACCTCACATGGGTAATTATATTTTTAAAATTTAATTCTCTTGGTGCAGATTGAAGATTAATGATATTTGCTGATGATTGGATGAACTGCTTTCAATAAGTGGCATAAGTAAGAGCCAGCTTCCAATTTTAATATATTTATTTTCAGAAGCCAAATAGCTATAAACAATATCTATTGTAATTCTCCAGAATGGTAACACATTATTAACTTCTTAAGCCATCTCCTAATGGGTTTTCTTCCCTAGAAGACAATACACTCAAGTGCATAATCATAGGAATAAAACCCCATATGGTCTTGAAAGCAGGTGCCAGAGAAGTTACAACGGTACAAAAACACTTTGAAGGGAAGTCAGAGAGCATCTAGTCCAACTAGACCTGGGCAGAAATCCCCTTGATAGCACATTTCATTAGGGGGCATCTAGCTTCTGTTGGAAGATTTCCACTGAGGCAGAGTCCATTACTTCTGAGTTAGAACCATCTATCCCCAGAGGACATCTACCCTCCAGAGGGAGCTGGGCGAAAGTTAAAAAAAAAAAAAAAAAAAAAAACAAACACAATGAAAAATAAGGCATGCAAAATCTAGGAAGATTAAAACTGTATCCTACTCAAATTGGCACTTGGGTAAAATAATGGATAGACCACTGGACTTGGAACCACAAAGACTCAACCAACATCACCTGGAATTCAAATCTCACGTCAGATACTTACTAGCTATGGGATCAAGTTGCTTAACCCGGTTTACCTCAGTTTTCTTATCTGTAAAATGAACTAGAGAAATAAATGGCAAGCTACTCCAGAATCTTTGCCAAGAAAAACCCAATTGTGTTCACAAAGAGGTGGACATAATTGAAAATGACTAAATAACAAATAGTCCAAAGAGCTCTCACAGTAGGCTATATGGGTTCTCCCTCACTGAAGGGTTTCCAACAATAGTTAACCTTCAGTTGGGTAAGTCTTAAAAAGATTTTACTTATTTGTTTGTATATAAGCCGTGTGAGTGGCTCCACAATCCTATTTGCATTATAAATTTGGCAGTGTTTATTTAAAATGGATCACTTGAATCAGAATTAAATTCTGACACAGAAAAGGATAACCAACCAATGAAAAGGCTGGTTGTTGTGGCAAAAGCCTGGAAATTGTCCATAGTTTACTTATAGAACCTGAGAGAAGCCAGAACATAAAAAGAAGAAACATAAACCTAAATAAATATGAGAAGACCCTGAGTCAGGAAGAATTGAGTTCGACTCTTGTCTCAGATATCATCTGTCTTATCTCAAGATAGTCAATTAGCCATTGCTGGTCTCAGTTACCTTATCCATAAAATGTTGATAATAAAAGCACTTACTTCACAAGGTTATTGTGATAATAAGATGTATAGACCTTAAAGTGTCATATGAATATATTCTTTTGTTTTTATTTTCAGGATGTTTCGCTGTCGTTTTGCTGATTTTTTTCTTTCTATTTTTCTTTTTCTTTAAAAAATTTGTTATGTCTAGCCCTTTGGGGAGAGTAAAGGCCTAGAAGTACTGAGAGAATTTCTGATGATGTAAAAAGCAAAGATATATATTAAAATCTATGAGGAAAAAACCAATAAAGAACAATCTACCAATACTGCTAAACAATCACACCATCATTCCTGACTGTGGCATTTCAGATCCAAACAGTCACAAAGATCTGCAAGATAATTCTCTGACTTAAATGGTTTAATCTTTGTTCTACCAGCTCATTAGAGCAACCAAATAAGTTTCTCACACTGGAATTGAGACTGATCCCTCCAAATTCAAGCATCATTTTTTCAAAAAACCTGAGCATGACCCGTATTTGACAAAAGTATAAAGCAAGTTGAAGTTAACTAGCTCCCCATATCCTTAAATTTAATCATCCCTGTTCTTTTTCCTTTCCAGCTCCCTATTAGCTTATTCTCCTCGCTTTTTACATCACAAGTAGGTCTGACCTTCTGCGATAGGTTACATCATCTAAATATCTCCTTATTTGCCCTCCTTTTACAAATTTCCATCCCTACCATATGCTAGACCCAGAGATTTTAAAAAAGGTCCTGAAAAACAGATTCTCAAATTAAAGTATGAATGATTTATAATGGTTTGTGCTATTATAGAAACAATAAGGTGCCATGGATAGAGAGCTAACTTCTCATTCAAGAAGCACTATGTTCAAGTGGACCCTGAAACACATTCTGTCTATATGATCCTGAGCAAATCTAGTCAAAAAGCATTTATTAAATGTCAGAGGTGGCACAGGACTAAGCACCAAGTCACTTATCTCTCAGTGCTGCAGTCAGTTGTCCAGGACATTAATTGACTGAGAATATTCCAACCTTCATCAAGAGAGGGAGTTTCTTTACCAGAATTCCCTACTCCTATAAGAAAATTAAAATATAGCCCTTAACCTTCATCAGGAGAATTTGTATTTCTTCAAAGAGAATGCCTTCACCCAAATGCATAGATAGCTGTTGAAACTGAGTCTGGATATTTCAATTCAAGTGCCAACTTCTTCATTAGCTTGCTATGTGACCTTTGGCAAGTCACATAATCAATCTGAATCAATTTTCTGATCTCTAAAATGGACATGGTGATAATAATAGCTCGATTTACTTGACACAAAGGACTGGAGTTATAGACTTTGTAAATTTTCAAGTATTAGAGAAATGAGAGAAATTCTTCAAAGATATAAGAAAACTCTTTTTCATCCATGAATCCATTTAATAAGCATTTATTACACACCTACACTGTGCTTAGCATTAAAAGATAAAATATTTAAATGACAGTTCCTCTCTTCATGAAGATTATACTTTAATAAAGGTGGGTGGGTGGGTAGATTATAACACAAATATAGGTAACTATACTCTGCACTATGACATAATATATAGAAGATCCTTACTGATAGGCAAGATTTTGTTGAGGAAGTAGCAATTAAGATATGCTTGGATGGATTGAATGGATGGTTAGGAATTGAGAAATAAAGAGGGAAAAAAGAGAGTTATATCCCAGTTAAGGAGCATAGGTAAGGAAAGAGAACAGAATGTAGAATTTAGGGCATTTTCAGAGGGCAAAGAATCACTAGGTTGAATTGCAGAGAGCATGAGTTAGGAGCTCAGTCAGTAGGCATTTGTTAAGCACTTACTATGCTCTTTGAAGCATTGTGTGGAAAGAGACAAGAGACAGCTCTTGCTCTTGGTGAGCTAACAATCTAAAGAGGGATATAATAAGCAAACAAACATGTACCAACAAATTATATCCCAGATGTATAGGGAAAAAATTAATAGAGGGAAAACATTAGAGTTAAGAAGGATTGGGAAAGTATTCCTATAATTGGGAAATAGTTAATAAAATAAATAAAAGTCCAAGAAAGCATAAACAATAACACAATTTAAAACTAAGCCAATATGCAACTCACACAGATCCTCATATATAGATTAGTTGCCCTCATTTCTATTTAAGTTTGAGACTGTTCCTATAGATTATGGTATTTTAGTTGAGATTTAAAGGAAACATCAATAAGACAACTAGATGGTGCAGTGTTTAAAGCAATGTGCTTGGAATCAGGAAGACTCATGTTCATTATTTCAAATCCTGACTCAGACACTTGCTGGCTGTGTGACCCTGAGTAAGTTGTTTAATCATATTTGCCTCAATTTACTCATCTATAAAATGAGCTGGAGAAGGGAATGCAAATAACTCCAGTATCTTTGCAAAAAAAATAAAAAATCCTAAATAGGGTCACCAAGAGTGAGAATTGTCAAAACAGTTGAACAACAAAAGGGAAGTCAGTG
The DNA here is from genome assembly GCF_902635505.1 of Sarcophilus harrisii. NCBI lineage: Eukaryota > Metazoa > Chordata > Mammalia > Dasyuromorphia > Dasyuridae > Sarcophilus > Sarcophilus harrisii. The sequence goes on along the minus strand of NC_045427.1, from coordinate 59,704,883 downwards.
GGCAGAACTCAGAAGATAGAACCTTTTGGGCATGGGGAACAGCCAGAGAAAATGCCCAGAGCAAGAGATAACATTACATTCATGAAATAAGGTCAATGTCACTGAGTCAGAGTCAGAATCAGTAAACATTTATTAAGCACCCACTATGTGCAAGTACCAAGATTGTAAAGAATAGACACAATACAGGAACTTACAATCTAATAGGGAGAGAAATACATAAAACAGTTGAAAGTCATAGATAGAAAGAGAGGAAAAGCTATCCAGTAGCTGTAGTGGGATGATGATGAGGCAAATGCCTGCGTGCCCCCTTAAATGGAAGATTCTATCCCCCAACTCTTTCCAACCTGAGTCAAGGAGGGGCCCATGGGACAGGGAATATGGAAAAGATGTGAAGAGTAACTGAAAGAGTATAAGGTATAAGAACACTAGAAGCATGTGTTGGGAGGGGGGAGTTGATGATGAAGGACTTCAAATGCCAGAAGATTTTCAATTTGATCCTGGAGGTGATAGGAAGCCACTGGAGTTTATTGGGTATGAGGGTGACAATCACACCAGAATTGTAACAGGAGAAAAATCACAATTGGATTGTTCAACCTTTTCATTTTTATAGAGGAGAAAACTGATAAGGCTGGGGTGATAGGCTGGTACAACATTATAGAGGGTGCCAAATGTCAGAAGAAAGAGTGTGAACTTTAAGAAATGAGAAGCTCAAGAAGATTTTTGAGGAGATAAATGATAAAAGGCAGACCACTGAGAGAGTGACATGAAGACTAGAACAGAGTGAAGAGAAGGCACTTAATACAAGGACATAAACTGGAGAAAAAGTACCTTCCTGGAAATCCTGAATTGACTTTTAAAGGAATATGTATGTTTTAACCAATTTGCAAGATAAACCTTCCCTCCCTTGATAGGTTGCCCCATCCCTGGATGGATTTCAACTCACCTATTGTCCCCACCGCAAATTTTGATCTAGCCTATCTGAATGAGCTCTCTGGGAGCCTAGATATGGAGACTTCTTGAGTACACATGATAATAGTGATGTGCCAGCCAAAGCAAGCTAAGGTGACGTTAGGCTGCAAAAATAGACACAAAAGATCCCATGGTAAGTCCACAGAATGGGGATGAAACTAGCATGATCAAAATAGGGTAACTTCTGAACTCACCCACAATGGTCTCTTTCAATCCTGATAGTGTTTTCCCTTTGCTAATATTCTATGGTCAAAGGTCATTTTAGCATGTATTCTTTTTATTCTAATGTCTCTTAAAGCTTTAACCTTCTGTGTTCTAAGTTCTAACATTTTGTGTTCTAAGTTTCCCTAAAACTCCAACATTTGTCATTCAGTATTCTAAACATTTTGCTTTCCAAAGCCCTCTCAGCTCTAATACTGTGTAATTCTCTGAAAACTTTACTTTCTCGTTCATTCTTAGTCCCCAATGAGGAAGTCATTCCATCATCCTTTCCTTCCTTCCCTCCAATACCTGTGTTTCCTTTAAATGTTCCACAGTTTCCAGGTGAAAATTGTGTGGAAGGATGATAAATTTAGCTGTGGCTCAAGGGCAAAACATGAACAGAAGAGGGTTGCTGGTGGACAAAATCCAAACCACATACCTAATTGATGCTCACAAAACATGGCTTTTATTTCTTCCTCACAAGTGGCTGGACTGACAGCAGCAGCAGCAGGAAGAGGAGCCACTGAATGGCTTTTTATGTCAAGATAATCTCCAGGAAAAAGGAATGGCAATATTTTATCCTTGTCTGAATCTAGGTCACAGAAGAAAATATGAATTTGAAAATTTTAGTTCAGTACCTGGCACACAGTAGGAACTTAACTTGTTGATTGATTGAATTGATATAAATTTCTTTTTGGGGGGTAACAAAAGATGAAATGAGCCCTTCGTCTAGCCCCCTTTTGTTGTTTCATCATTAGGAGCATCACTCTCACACTCAGAGTTTTAGCCCCATCTTTTTCTGATAAGATAGAGTTAAAATCTCAAAATAGGACAATGCTAAGAGGACATATAATCCAATTCTTGCCCTGGCAGAGATCTCTATGACTTTTGTAACAATTAATCATTCTTCATTTCCTTGAAGACAGTGGAGGCACTATCTCATAAAACAGTCCGTCTCACTTTCAGAAACCTCTAATTATTCAGATTTTCTTCATATTGACACAAAATCTTTATTACTGTACTTTTTCCTATTACTTCTACCAATGCCCTCTAGGGCCAAGTAGATCAAATCTAATATCCTTTCCTCATTAGAGATCTTCAAATATTTGAAGGCAGTTATTATATCTCCCCTTAAGTCTTCTAATCCAGGCTAAATTCCCAGTCTCTTCAACTGTTCTTGATTTGCCATGGTATCCAATCTCATCATCATCCTAATCACCTTCCTTAGTATTTGCTCCAGATATACATTATCTGTACTAAAATATAGTGGCCAAAAATGAATGCAATATTCTACATGTGCTGTGATCAACAGTAGAGATATTGGCTGCCTTGCTTTGGGCTGTGATCTTCAATTTAAACAACCAAGGAACACATCATTCATCGGGCTTGCTTCTTTCACCTTAAGCTGTCCTTGCTTATGCACAATTTTTCACCAAACATTCCCAGGACTTTAGTTAGACCATTCCTCATGCCATGAACTTCTTTCCTATATAGGTAAACTATCGCATCAGAGTGGCTAAACTTGATTGAGGGTAACCAACAAACCTAAAAACAATCAATGAATTAGGGAGATGTCTACCCAACCATGTGAAGACTCCCTGGTGGAAAAGGCAGATAAGTCCAATTTCTTCCAAGGACCATGATGATAGCTGAAGCAAATACCATGGAGTGCTTGGAGCTTAGCCAGACAGTGAAGATACCAAGGTCATCCACTGCATCCTGAGCCATCGGTCACTGATCATCTTAATTTTGATGACTCAGGAAGGGAAAATGAGGCTGAGGACTTTATGCAACTCTGCCTTACTTAAATCCAATTTACATGCAAGTCAAGAAATCAGATGTCATTAGTCCTCTTCAAAAAACAAAGGAGGAAAAACAACTATATTTTGTTTTGTTTTTCTAAGTAAAAGCTGCTCCCTAATAGTCATTTTGACATTCCAATTCACGTTTTCTGTTATAATGTCCTCATTATTATATTAATGTGACCCTTGGTTCACAAAGGCTTTGCCAATAGAGAACCATAGCTAGCAGGATCTATACAGCCAAGTATACACCAACAAAAGACTGAACCTGCTGTAGGAGAAGCAGTCAAGTGTAGAGAGACTCATTACAACTGACAATGTCTAAAATTTGGGATTTAGCTCTGTATCTACCATTAATTCAATGCCTTAAGTCAAATGGCATAAGATGAAATGCCAAGTCCTCTGATACATAAGAGAAGCGACCTCTTGGGGTAGTAGTAGACATTTGGAGAGTGACATATAAATTTTATCATGTAGGTTATCATCAACTCTACCTATACCTAAGGATAATTCTATAAAGGAAACTTCAAAGACACAGTCAATTCTTCATGTAGGAAGAAAATACAAAATAATAAAGGAATCACTGGACTTGTATTGAAAAGTTTAATTCCCAGATCTGTCAATTATTAATTAACTGACCATGAGCAAACCACTTAACTTTTTCAATTTTCAATTTTCAGGTTCACAATTCCCTTTGTTATCTCTAAAGTCTTTGTCACTTTTGCTTAATGAGACATAGTCCAACATAAAGGCAGCTAGGTGGTACTATGGTGCATAGAACACCAGGCCGGAGTCAGAGAGACATCATCTTCAAATCTGGCCTCAGACATTTAGTAACTATGTGACTCTGGGCAAGTCACAACTCCATTTGCCTCAATTTCTTCATCTAAAAATGAGCTGAAAAGAAAATGGCCAATCCCTTCAGGATCCCCAAGAAAATCCCAGTTTGGGGAGGGGGGCTCATAAAGAGTTGGACATGACTGAAACAACTCAATAAAAATAACTAAGTCTGGCATAAAGGAAAAGGCATGAGATTCAGAACTCCTGGTTTCAAGCCTTCCAACACTTACTGGTTTGGGGACCTTAAAGAAATCACTTCCTATTAAAGAACTTCAATTTTCATCTGTTAAAAAAAAGAGGGATTTGGATTCTAAAAACAAAATACAATTGCCTCATTATTTTATTGACAGTGATTTGGGTACCGACCCAATAAGTCAACATATCTCAATGTTTCTCATTTCTACCTCATCTCATCCTATCTCAATTCTTCCACTTACAAGCTATATCACTTTAGAAAAAATAATAAACTTTCAAAATCTTCATGGTACAGTGAGATTTGGGTTAGATGATTAGAACTGTGATGCACTAAGGTAAGCATCAAGTGATATATACTCTCTGACATCCTTTCTTTTATATCTCTGACAGTTCTAAAATTGCACCTTCTAGAATGCTGCACCTTTTAGAATTGAATTAGCTCAGAAGAAACATGAGATACTCAAAGTTAGTGAGTGCATCCCAAGTGTTCATAGGGACTTTTTGTGTCCAACCTATGGAAGAGCACTTTGAGCTCTTATTAGTCTGATAAGTCATAGTCAGACACACTATAATTCAACTCTAACATAGTGATGTCATTTTAACATCTTCAAGAACAAAGGACAACAACCAACCATTCTATGGTCCTATTGACCTTTTTTTTTTTTTTTTTTTTTTTTTTTTTTTGAAGCTATTAAAAATTTTTATTAAGCACTATATATAAGAGAGCAGCTTGATGACCCAGTGGATAGAGTGTCTGCCCTGGAGTCAGAAGGAACTGATTTTATTTTTATTTTTTTTTTTTTTTTTTTTTTTTTTAAATGCCTTTAATTTAAGGATATATACATGGAACTTTACAGATTAACAATTGCAAACCTCTTTTCCAATTTTTTCCCTCTTCCCCCCCCCCCTAGATGGCAGGATGACCAGAATGTTAAATATATTAAAATAAACTTAGATACACAATAAGTATAATGACCAAAACATTTTTTCTGTACAAAAGAATAGACTTGAATTATTTAAAATTAGCTTGTGAAAAATAAAGATGGGTGTATAAATGGGACTGGGAATTCAATTAATGGTTTTAGTCATTCCCATTCTTTTTCCATATGTTCAGTTCATTACTGCTCCATTAGAAATTTTGTTGATCCTTGCGAGGATGGTCTGATCCATCAGGATAGTATCATCAGTTTGTTGTTGAAGTATATAATGATCTCCTGGTCCCTTCTTTCCCAGCATCAGGTCGTGTCTCCCAGGCCTTTCAAATCATCCTGTTGGTCATTTCTTTCAGAACAGTAATATTCCATAATTTTATAACCACAATTTATTCAGCCATTCTCCAACTGTGGACATCCATTCAGTTTCAGTTTCTACCATACAAAAAGGGCTGCCAAAACATTCGTGCACTAAGGTCCCTTTCCTTCTTTATAATCTTTTGGGATATAACCCGTAGTAACACTGCTGGATCAAAGGGCACAGTTTGAAACTTTTTGACATAGTTAAACCTCCAAAAATGGTTGGATTCGTTACAACTCCACCAACAATTCAATGTCCAGTTTTCCCTCCCTCCAATCATCATTTTTTTCCGTCATCTTAGAATCAAGGTGGTATGTATCTTAGAGTTGTCTTAATTTTTTCTCTGATTAATAATGACTTGGGCATCTTTTCATTGACTGAAATAGTTTCAATTTCTTCATCTGAAATTTCTTTCTATCCTTTGACCATTTTTTCAGTTGGAGAATCGATTTTTATAAATTAGGTTAATTCTTATATATTTTAAATCCTTTATAGAACCGATAAAATATTTTCCCAGTTTATTGCTTCCCTTCTAATCTTGTTCATTATTTTTTGTTTGTACAAAAATTTTCAGTTTTATAATCGAAATTTTCTTTTTGTGATCAGTAATGATCTTAGTTCTGCTTTGGTCATAAAGACCTTCCCCTTCCACAGGTCTGAATAAACATCCTTGTTCCTCTAATTTATTAATAATTTATTCACCGGGTCATGAACCCATTTTGACCTTATCTTGGTATCGCGAAGTTGGATCAATCCAGTTTTCCTATTGTTTTCCAATTTTCCCACAATTTTACAAACAGTAAGTTCTTATCCCAAAGCTGGATCTTTGGGTTTTCAAAGACTAGGTTCTATTTTGTTGATTTTTATCCCTTGAACCTAATCTACCCTGATCAACTAATCTATTCCTTAGCCAATCCAAATAGTTTTGTGTGCTCTATATAAGTTTTGATCGACAGCTAAGCCCCCATCATTTGATTTTTTTTTCATTAATTCCCTTTTTTACTTTTTTTTTCCCAATGAACTTTTTTGTTATTTTTTCTAGGTCATTAAAATAGTTTTTTTGGGATCGATTGGAACTAAATAAAAGATTGTTTTAAATTTTCATCTTTATTATTTTGCTCCCCTACCAAGAGCATTTAATTTTTTCAATTGGTTGATCAGACTTAATTTGTGTGTGGTTAAATTTTGCTCATAAAGTTTCTGATTTTCCCTTAGTGTTCTAAATTTTATATTATCAGTAGTTACTTTAAATGGAATTTCTTTGTAACTCTGTGTTGGATTTTTTAGTGAATAAAGAATCGGACTTATGTGGGTTTATTTTATAACCACAACTTTCAAAGTTGTGGATTATTTCAAAACTTTTAGCAGAACTTGGGGTTCTTAAGATACCATCATGTCATCGGCAAAGGTGATAATTTGGTTCCTCATTTATTCTTATTCCTTTAATCTCTTTTCAGCTCTTATTCTATAGAACGTTTTAATACAATATTAAATAGTAACGGTGATAGTGGAACCTTGTTTCCTCCAGATCTTATTGGGAATGGTTGCAGTTTGTCTCCATTACATATGATGCTTACTGATGGTTTTAAATAGATGCTGCTGATTATTTTAAGGAAAAGTCCATTTTTCATACTCCAAGTGTTTTTTAATAGGAATGGATGTTGGATTTTATCAAATGCTTTTCTGCATTTTGGGATGATCATATGGTTTTTTTAATTTGTTTTGACATGGCCAATTATATTGTAGTTTTCCAATATTGAACCACCCTGATTCCGGTATAAATCCTACTTGATCATAGTTATTATCTTGAGATGATTTTTGTATCTTTTGAATTCTTTTTAAGATTTTAGCATCAATATTCATTAGGGAGTTGGTCTATAATTTTCTTTCTTGTTTTCAGCCTACCTGGTTTAGGTACTACCATGTTGTGCATAGAAGGGAATTTGGTAGGACTCCTTTTCCCTATTTTATCAAATAATTTATATATTGGGCCAATTGTTCTTTTGTTTGAATATTCCATGTAAATCCATCTTTGGGGTTTTTTTAGGGGTTTTTAATTGCCTGTTCTTTTCTTTTTCGTGGGACTATTCAAAAATTTCTTCTTCCTCTTTAGTCTGGGAGTCTGTATTTTAGGTATATCCATTTCCTTAGGTTATCAAATTTATTGGCATAAAGTTAAAAAATAATTTATTATTTCTTAATTTCCTCTTTTGGTGGGAAATTCTCCTTTTATTTTAGACACTAATTTCATTTTCCTCCCTTTTCTAATCAGATTTCAAAGGCTTATCTATTTTTTGGCTTTTTCAGAACCAACTCTTAGTTTTTTAATTGTTCAATAGTTTTTTTACTTTCAATATTTTTAATTTCTCCTTTTAATTTTAAATTTCCAATTTATATTTGATTGGGGGTTTTAATTTGGTCTTTTTTAGTTTTTAGTTCAAGACCCATTAATCTTTTTTCTCTGTTTATTCAATTCTAAGGTAAAAATTTCTTATTCCCTTTGGCCATCCCACAAATTTTGATGATTCTCATCATTGTCATTTCTTGATTGAAATTTTGTTTATAATTTGTGCTTAAAATCATTTTTAAGATAGATTTTTATTTAATTACTTTTTTCATTTCCCCCTAACTTTTTGTTAAAGTTTTATTCATCATGATCGAAAAACATTTACTTTTTTCTTTTCATTTAATTTTAGGTCTTTATGTCCTAATATTGTCAATTTTTGAATAGGTTCCATGAACTGCTAGAAAAAGTATTCCCTTCATTCATTCAATTTTCTCAAAAGATCCAACATACCTAATTTTTTCTAATATTCTATTTTTTCTTTAATTTTTTCTTATTTGTTTTGTGGTTTGTTTGTCTAATTCGAAGGTGCAAGGTTAGATCTCCTACTATTACGTTTTTGTTTCTATTTCTTCTTGCCCTCTTAACCTCCTTTAAAGTTAGGTCTAACCCTTTGCATAATTTTTAATATTGATATTCTTCGTTGTTTTGTCCTTTGCAGGATTTGGGTTCCTTTATTCCTTTTAATTGATCAATTTTTACTTTTGCTTATCTGAGATAAGGATGGCACCCCAACTTTTTTGACTTCACCGGCATTAAAATTTTGTCAGCCTTTTACACTCTTAGCATCCCCTGCTTTTGTGTTTTTTAAACAACATATTGTGGTTCTGATTTTGATCCACTTTCCCTCCTCTTTATGGGAGTTCATTTTCATTTCCCGGTTGAATTACTAAATTGTATTTCCTGCCATCCCAATAACCCCAATTGTCTTTCTTCTTCCTCCCCCAACCCTCTTTCCCCCTTTTTAAACTTTAACCCCTCTTGTATCCCGATACTTTCCTCTTTATAATCCCTCCCTCCCCCGGTCTTTCCCCTTCCTTCCTTATTTTCTTTTTCTTTTCCCTTTTCCCTCCCCCTTTAATGAGGCGAGAGAATTTTCTCTAAAACAAATGTAATTATTTTTCTTTGAGAACTCTGATGGAGTAATTCACAATGTTCCTCCCCTCTCTAAATTCCTCAGAGATAAGTTTTACCTCTTTTGGGATTGGGTTCCTCTTTTTATCCCTCCTTCCCATTATTCTGCCATCATCCCTTTCCTATCTACTTCCCTTTTTTTTTTCAAAAATCAAATTATTGTATTCTTTTGTATATCCACAACAAAATACAATTCTCAAAGTTATTTTTTACCCTCCATCTCAGTTCTATTCTTAGATCAAATTTTTTTTTAGTTTGGTTTTCTTCAGAAACAAATGGAATTCATTTGTTTCATTAAAATTCCATCTTTTCCCTAAGAAAATGCTCCGCTTAGTGGTAGTTTATTCTTGCTGCATCTGTTCTTGTGCCTTTCAATTCAATTCAGGTTCTTTCCTTTAATGTAGAGGCGAGATCTTGGGTGATCCTTATTGTGGCACCCTGTATTTTGGTTTTTGGCTGTTAAAATTTTTTCCTTAATCTTATAGTTCTGAAATTTTGCCCTATTTTAAATTTTTATTTTAGGGTTTCTTTCAGAGGTGTTCGATGAATTCTTTCAATGCCTATTTTACCTTCTGATTCTTTCATCTAGTTCTCTTTGATGATTTCTTTAAAATAGTATCTAGGCTCTTTTTCATCTAGTTTCGGGGTAAAATCCCATATCTCTCCCAGATCTATTTTCCAATCTTCTTTTGCAAGTAGATAATTCGTGCTTTTTTATTTGTCATTTTTTTTGTTTTGCTTGACTGATTTTGCTGTCTCAATGAATCATTAGTTTCAATTGTTCAGTTCTAATTTTTAAAAATTATTTTCTTCAATAGCTTTTACTTTTTCGTATTTCAATTGAGTTTTTGAATGTATTGTTTTGGTCTGGATTTTTTTCCATTTCATAATTTTTTTTTTTAGTGAATTTTTTTTCAATTCACAGATCCACTTTCTTTTGTTCTTTGTCTTTTCCAATTCATGGATCCTACTTTCTTTGGCTTTTTTTTAAATCCACAAACCTATTTTTAGTATCTTTATTTTTTCCAATTCATTTCAGGAAGTTGTTGCTCTTTAAGGCTTCCTTTTCCCCTTTACTTCTTCTTTTAGACTTTTTTGGCCTCTTCATGAGAGCATTCTGTAAAGGAGGAAATCTGATGCATTTTTGTTTGGGTCTCTTCAGGTTTGCTGACCTGCTCTTTTTCTGCATAAAGCTTCATTGTTCTTTCATCTTTTTTCATGTTTTAAAGCCTTTAGGGTGGTCTCAGGCAAGGGGTTTACCAACTTCCTCTGCAGAATAGGGAGATGTAAACCTCCGCTCCAAGGTGGGGAGTGCCTGTGTGAGAGTTTTCCTTCCCCAACGGAGGTGGATTCGGGACTGGCCAGGGCATCAAACTGTTGTAGTAGTTTGGATTACGATTGCCTCGCGGGGAAAATGGGAAAGGCCCCCAGGCCGGGTTTTGGGGCTTGGCGCTGTGCGAAGCAAAGCCCAAACCTCCCGGTTTGGATCTCCGCCCTAAAAATTTTAGGCCCCGCCGACTCCCCCCTGGCCCAAGGATAACCCCTTTTGCCGGAGGAAAACTGCCCAAAAATTTTTTCGGCTTGGTGAGTTGTGCCTTATCTTTAGATTTGGAACCCATTTTTAGCTGGGATTGGGGAAAACCGGCGGTCTTTTTTCGGGGATTGCCCATCTTTACTTAAGCTCAAGTTTTTACTTTAATTTAGATAAAAGGGTAAGGAAATTAAAAGGCGGGAAAATCGGAAATTTAAGTAGGGTTTTTTTCCAAACCTGGGAAAAAAAATTAAAAATCAAGAAATTTAAAAGGTTTTTTAAACAAGTCAAACAAATTTAAAGTTTGGAAAAGGGAGACATTTTGAACATTTAAAATCAACATGAAAGTGAAAGCATTTATGTGGAAGAATTATAACAAACACACGTATATGTTGTTATCAACATATGTTGTTTTGTGTATTATTATGTTTAAACATAGATATGTGCAGATTTCAAGAACAAATGCATGGAGACCACTGAATTTATAGACCTTTAATGGGAAGTCAATGGCTTTGGGATTGATACAACAGGATTTGAATCCCACCTCTTCCAGACTGTGCAATTCTGTAGAAACATTTGGACCTGAATGATCTTCAGTTTTTCCTCTGTAAAAAGGAGATTGTTTTTACTAGATGATCTTGAAGGTCTCTTAAAAATGCTAAACCTAATTCCTATGATTCTATGAGTACCTGTTTTGTCTGGCTCGTTCTGTTGTTATTAGGATGAGATGAGATAAATTATGTAAAATATTTCATATGTGAGAAAGTTATTTAGAATCATAATTAATTTGGATTAGAATTTGACTGCATCCTAATTTATCATCTATGCTGCTGTAACATTCCCGATTAATAAGTAAGGAAATTAAGACACAGAGAAGTAAATTATTTCTCTAAGGTCACACAGGTCATAGGTAGGGAAATCAAAATTCTAAACCAGGTTCTGTGATGCTCTATGCCATGCAATTTAATGCTACTTCTTTTACTAAAGTAGAGGTGAAGAGGTGCATTTGTTGGTCATCAGTTCATTACATTTGGTATTTACCCCATCTTTAACCCTTAATATTCTGGACTCTAGTAAGCATTGGGGAGATAGTGGAAGTTAGGAAAGTGAAGACATGATGGGGAGGGAGTGTAGAAATGAACATAATGGAAGAGCCCCCGAGGGTTCCTGAGAAACAAGATTGCTAAAGGAGAGAATCCAACTTTTAGGCCCTGCCCTGATATTTTTCCCTGAGCCCTAGAGGAAATAGCATCTTCTCCTGGTAATTATTGAAAGCCCATCATTCCTGCAGGCTAAGCATCCTTCTGCAAAGAAAGCTCCCAGAGGAAGGTTGTCTCCTGCAAGCCCTCTAGCTAACAAATGGGTTGGAAGATTTTGAATCTTCCTTTTGCTAAAGATAGAAGAGATACAATTCCAGCCAATAATATTTATAACCTGTAAACCCAATAAAATCTTTAGACACAATTTTTATGCAAAAGGAGAATGATCTACAAGGAATAAAAGGAAAAACCTAATTTTTTCCTTCATTACAGATGTATTTGTTATCATCTATTGCAAGATAAGATGAAAATTAGAGAGAAAATAATTCCTGAATAGTTCCTAATCAGACAGAAACATTAGCTGTCATGGCCAATGCATTTTAAGTGATAAACACTATGGCCTAAGGTAGGAATTGTTAAGCAAAGTAGGCCTTTTTAGAGGTTAAAACAATGTCTTTACTTTGTTCCAAATAATTTAGGAGAGAATATGCATTAGTGGAAAAAGTTATAGAATTAGAGGCCAAAGATTGACCCAGATTCCAATGATTACTCTACCACTTATTAGCTGATGATTATGGGCAAGTAATGCAACTTTCTGAGCCTCAATTTTTCCATCCATAAAAAGGGGATAATAATATGTACCATAATACACTATTGTGAGGAAAATGCTTATAAATGATAAGGTATTATATGTAAGCTGATGCTAGTGTTATTAAATAGAACAACATTAATTATACAAAGATATTCACAGAATCTTGGGATATTAGACTGAAAGTTGATTTAGAACATAGTCAACAATTATTTATTTAAGTATTTACTATGTGCCAAGAATTGTGCTAATCTCTGGGGATATAAAGAAAGTAGATGCCAGTCTTTTCTCTCAAAGAATTATCAATCTAAAGACTGATACAAATATGGAGAGCAGTAGGTACTACAAGATATATTCGCAGTAAAGAAAAAAATAATATCAGAGTAGCTGATGGGTGGGATAGACAACCTAAATGAGCTGAGTTTTTGAAATATACTAAGAAAATTAAGGTTTAATTCTAATCTTCTCCACATTATAGAAATAGGATTGGGATAGGGTCAGCAGAACAATGCACATAATAAATATTTTTCATTTTTTTAAGGCAATCAGAGTTAAGTTATTTGCCCAGGGTCACAACAATTAAGGCCAAATTCAAACTCAGTTCCTTCTGACTACAGGGCCAGCGCTTTAGAATTTGATATTTTTTAAATAAAGTTATTTTTTAAATTTTTTTCACTTAGTCTTTTCTGGTGATACATTTATATTGACTTTTTAATATACATTTCTTTATAAATCATATTGAGAGAGAAAAATCAGTAAAAAAAGGGGGAAAAACATTCAGAGAGAAAAAAAAAAACAGAAGAAAAGAAGTGAACATATTATGTGTTGATTTACATTAAATCTCCATAGTTCTCTTTGTGGATCCAGCTTGTGTTTTTTATCGGGATTGCCTTGGATCACTGAGTCTCTAAGAACCAAGTCTATCATGGTTGATCACTGCACAAACTTGCTGTTACTGCATACAATGTATTTCAGGTTCTGTTTGTTTTGCTCACTTTATGTAAATTATTCTAACCCTTGTTAAAAATCAGCTTGTTCATCATTTTTTAAAAAAATAATAATATTCCATTACCTTAATTTATTACAACTTATTCAGCCATTCCCCAATTGAGGGTCATCTTCTCATTTTCCTGTTCTTTGTCACTACAAAAAGGGCTGCTACAAATATTTTTGCACATGTGGGTCCTTTTCCATCCTTTATGATTTCTTTGAGATACAGAATATAAGTTCTTGATGAATGTTTATTGAATGAGCATAGAAAAGATGGAATTTCCTCATTGAGACTAGTGGAGGTACATAATTGAGTATTGGTTAATTGTTATCCTTCATTCTCAAGGAAGACCATAGTGACATCAATGTATTGAGGTCAAGGTATGCTGTGTCCAACTATGGCTAATTAGATAAATACAAGTGCAGAAGAAGAAATACACAGGTTAAGCACAAATAGTCTATATCTTTTGGGTATATGAAATGGAGTAAAGTATTAAAAAACAAAGATTGTGAAGAGCTTTAAATGTTAAACAGAAAATGATATTTGATCTTAAAGATAATGAGACAGTGAGGTTTATAGATTGTCTGAGGCAGTCATATCTAAACTTTTTAAAAATTACCTTAAAACCTAAGTGGAGGATTGATTGGAATAAATCAATAAGACCAATTAGAAAGTCATTGTGATAGTTGAGGTGAGAGAGTGATAAGAGCTTGGACTAGAGTGGTTATGTCAATTGAGAAAAGAATATGGTAAAAAAAAAAAAAAAAGATGCGAATGTAACAGTGGAAAGATTGAACATGTGTGATGAAAATGAAGGGTTAAGGATGACATTGACTAACTGAGTAGATAACTGTACTCTCAAGAAAAAAACAGAAAATTTGGGAAGAGGGAAGGGTTTAGGGAAATAATGATAAGTTTTATTTAAAATATGCTTTCTTTGAGATGCCTTTGGGATAGCCAGTTCAAAATGCCTAACTGGCATTTGGTGACATGCAACTGGAGTCTAGGAGAGTCTAAGTTTGGATGTCAAAATATATTTGCATAGAGTTGATGACTGAACCCATTGGAACTAATGTGATCACTAAATGAGAACTTATGTAGGGAAAAAACAAAGGGGCAGATACTGGAGTTAGGGATACCATGTTGACAACAAAAGAAACTGAGAAGGAGCAATCATATGGATGGGAGAATCTCTAGAAAGAATGGGGCTCTTCTCTGTATTTACAAAGAAGAAGATAAAAAATTAGAGCAAACAGTAGTCAGAGCCAGACAAATGTATGCTTTTTCTTTCCACATACCATCCCAATAGATGTGGTATTGAGGAGAGGAGAGTTCTAACATGTTTAAGTTCTTAAATACTATATTATAAGGTCCACACAAATTATGATGAAGTATATTCCTTCACCTCTGATATTCTGGAGCTTGACATAGAAGAGAAACATGATGAAGTTTCTAAATATTAAGAAAGGGTGAAGAGGGAGGGTAGAGCACACTATATTTTAATATTGCTATGTTCTAAGTCCTATTTTATAATCTCTAGTGTTGTATTTTCTAATATCCCTGATAGTTCTGAATTCTTTTAACCTTCCTTGAATATCTCATTCATTCTATTGTTAGATGAAGAAATGATCCTTCTTGCTAAAGTTAGGTTTTCTTTTTGTACCCTCGATTCTCTCCCTCTCTTATGTTTTCTAGCTAAATATTTCAGAAAAATATGGGAAGACTTAGATGAATTGATGTGAAGTGAAATGAGTAGAACCAGGACACCACTGTACACAATAACAGTGATATTGTAATGATCTCAAATGCGAAAGACTTAGCAATACAGTGATCCAAAATAATTTCAAAGCACAGTTGATGAAAAATGTTATACACCTTCAGACAGTGACCTAATGAACTCAAGTGCAGATTAAAGCATATTTTTTACTTTATGTTTCTTGTAATTTATTTATTCATTCATTATTTATTTATTTTGCAGCATGATTAATATGGAAATATGCTTTGCATGATTTCACATGTATAAATTCTATCATATCATTTGCTTTCTCAGTAGGTGATAGAGATATGGGAGGGAAAGAGAATTTGGAACTCAATTTTTTTAAAAAAATGAATATGATAGATAAATAAATGAAAACCAAATTATTCTTCCATCAGCAAAATCTCATTTGGTTTTCACAATAACACTGGGAAGTACGTGTTGTTATTATCCTCTTTTTATAAATGAGGAAACTGAAAAAGCCAGACAAATCATTACCCATGTCTGACTCTTTGTAAAATTAAGGTCCAAGTTCAAATATAAATTCCTCTGTGAGGTTTTTAAACTGATTCATAAGCTGGTTCAAACTTTACTTATCCAGCTTTTATATATCCTTCATCTTAGCCTACTCAATAGTCTAGGCAAACTGTTCCTTTTACAATATGTTTTATTTGCTATCCCTCTGCTTTTGCATTACTCTTTCTCATGTCTGGAATATACTTGCTCTTCATTTTTACTTCTTAGAATGCCTCATTTCTTTTAAAGATTAATTGGAGTCACCATCTGCGTGAAGCTTTTCCTGATTTTCCCCAATAATCAATGCCTCATATTTCTCCAGTACCAAAAAATTATTTCATCTTTATTTTGTTTATATTTCCTATATTCCTTTCTATGCCCATGTTTTCTCTTCCAATAGAATTAAGCTTTTTTGAAAAGGAGAGTATTTCATATTTGTATTATTTCCCCAGCATATAGAACAGTATCTAGCAAAAAGAAAAGCTTGTTGATTGATAGAAAAAAAGAAGAAAATCAGTCTAAGAGGGGTAGTAAAGGAAGGACAGAGTGAAGGGCCAGGGAGCCCCTTAGGTCAGGAGAACACTGGGAGCTCACCATCCACTGTCCTTGTCCTGCAGTGCATAATTGAATTCTTGTTACCTTGCCTTACTTTCTCTTTTCTGTCATTCAAAGTGTCCTTCCTTATAGCTCTCTAAATATTATCCTTTCACCAGGAGCTTTCCCATGGGTTGATGTGTTTTTTTTTTTTGTTTGTTTGTTTGTTTCCTCTTTGGACATTGGGTAGGTCTCCTCAATATCCTTGATGCGTGAACAGCCAGTAAGAATGAGGGCATTAGAATAGTACTAGGAAATACTTATCTCATTGATGCCCAGGATTAGACACATCAAATAATGGGATGGGAATCATCATAGAAGGCTATGATGGAGACAAAAAAATAAAAAACAGACCTAAAACTCTGAGGACATTAAAAGCAAAATGTTTCCAGATGTTGCCTCAAAATGTGATATGGAATCTTCAAAGAGAAGTAGAAAAAAATGGGGAAAGGATTTGAGAATTTTGGAAAAGCAAACATAGAAATTATCTAAAGAAAAACTCCTTAAAATAGATTTGGAAAAATGGAAAAAGAAAACATCTCCTTCAAAAACAGAACTGTGAAACAGAAACTGAGAACTCCCCAAAAATAGAATTGGTGAAAAGAAAAAATAATTCAATGAACAAAACAACTCATTTAAAAGTTCAATAGGCCAAATGCAAAAGGAGGTAAAAAAATTTCACTAATGAAAATAATCCCCCACACACAAATTAAAATTGAACAAATGGAAGTGAATGACTCAATGAGATATTAAGAATCAGTCAAACAAAACCCCTCAAAAATGAAAAAATGGAAAATATCTCGTCAGAAAAACAACCGACCTGGAAAATAGATACAGGAGAGAGAGACAAACCATGATGGAAAAAAAAGAACCTAGACAACATTTTTTTCAAGAAATCATTAAGGATAATTTTCCTAATGTCCTAGAACCAGAGGGTAAAACTAGCTATTGAAAGAATCCACCAATCACCTTCTGAAAGAGACCCCAAAATGAAAACTCCAAAAAATATTGCTGTGAAATTCCAGAATTATCAAATCAAGGAGAAAATACTGGAAGCAGCCAAAAAGAAGCAATTCAAATATCAAGGAGCCACAATTGGGTTTACTCTGGACCTAGCAACTTCTAGGGGGGATCTCTACCTTGCTCTATCAGAAATAGATAAATCAAATCACAAAATAAATAAGAAAGACGTTACAGAGGTCAATCGAATTTTAAAATTTAGAACTTTAGGTATGATAGACCTTTGGAGAAAATTGAATGAGGATAGAAGGGAATATACTTTTTTCTCAGTGGTATATGAAACCTACATAAAAATTGGCCATAGGTTAGGGCATAAAAGCCTCAAAAGGAAATGTAAAAAGGCAGAAATACTGAGTGCATCTTTTTCAGATCATGATGAAATAAAAATTGCATGCAATAAGGGGCCAGAAAAATAATTCAAAAATTAATTGGAAACTAAATACCTAATCCAAAAGAATGAGTAGGTAAAATAACAAATCATAAAAACAATTGATAATTTCATCCAAGAGAATGACAATAATGAGGCAAAATAACAAAATTTATGAGATGCAGCCAAAGCAATTCTTAGGGGAAATTTTATATCTCTAGATGCTTACTTGGTGGAAGGAAAGAAGGGGAAAAAATGAAAGCAAAGTTTTACAAAGGTGAATGTTGAAAAGTATTTTTGCATATATTTTGAAAATAAAAAGTTATTATTCAAAAAAAAGAATCATAGATCATGACATTTGGAAGATAATTGATAGGTCATGTTACTAAATTATAGGTGATAAAACATGAGCCCTGAGAAGGCCAGTATATGGAGACCATGGACTATGTGGATAGCAGTAATGTGTAATAATCCCAGAAAGATTAAAGTCAAGTTTCAAAGTGCTCTATATGCAGAAAGATCCTGGAGGCAATAGGGAGCCATTAAGTTTAGCGTGCAGGAGAATAACATGTTACATCAAGGATATCAATATAATCTATCTTCAATCCCAACTCTGCAATTGTATAAATGTTTTATTCTGAGTAAAATATTAGACTAAGTCCTAAACCTAATGAAACTAATGCTCCTACTACTCTTTTCCAGGGTTTTGTAAAGCTTAAATTTTCTTAATAATACAGTGCTATATAGATTTAAGAAAGCAATCTAAATTTGCACAAAGAAAATATGTTTTATATATACATTTGTGTATAAACATATATATATATATATATATATATATATATATATAAAATATGTGTCTATGTCTATATTTATACATATATACCTCTATCTCAACACCTGAGGTAATCTGGTTATGTAACTAGTTGTATAACATGTAATGCATGTAACTATTGAATGAATGAATCCATAAGTTTATGAGTGAATGAACTAAAAAAAAGGAAAAGAAAAGAAATAAATATATCATTGAATAGAGGGCTGGCTTGCAGTTAAGAAGATCTGAATTTAAATTCTGCCTATGATATGTATTAGCTCTGTGACCACAGGCCCACACCATCTTTTAGTGTCTTAAACAACTATCTAAAACTATAATTACTAAATTATCAGTATCTCTCCTTCTCTTGAGCTTTGTGGAATCATAGTATCATAAACTATTTGACCTGGATGGCATTTTGGAGTTAATCTGAGGATAGTAATTGTTCTTGTACTCCAAGTGAGGGGACTCAGCACATAAGAGGAGAATTATTTATCAAAAGTCTCACAGCTAGTTAATGACAGAGCTTGAATCAGAATTCAGGACACCATTACCCTTTCCAAGGCCATATATTAAATGAAAATTTTTTCACAAAGATATTATCATTTTAAATTTCATCTGGGTCAGGGCATTGGTTCCTTACTCTATAAGTCCAAGCCATGGCCACCAAGTATTCATGCTTTATCCAGGGGACTATGAATGCCCAGACTAAAGTATAGTGAGAAATTATCTTTTAGAACCAGTAAAACAAGCATTTACTGAAGAATTTTTTTCCACCTTGAGCTAGTTGCTTTATTCAATCTGAACTACTCTCCTCCCCTTCTCCAACTTTGCCTGGGAAGAGATTTCATGGCAATGGGGATGTGAGCTTTTAATATTATGTAAATTATTTGAAATTAGCTCTGAAATAGATCTTGGAGACTTTGAAATAAATGTAGGCCCAGAGACTGTAAATAAATTGCTTGATAGCAGTAGTTATGTCCATACCAAGTGAAAGCTAAACAAGCTAAATGTTATCATTATCATGATACCACAGGTGATCAAGCAACTAGACTGCTTTGGTTTCTGAATTTCATCCAAAATAATAAGAAGAAAATGGTTTCTAATCAGAAATGGGGTCCTCCAAAGGTAAGAGCTCCCCTTATGAATCACTCTGAGAGAAGACTACTGTGTTATCAGTAACCAGGAGGGTATTGGCTAAGAATTTGAATGGGACAAGTCCAAAGACCATTGGTAGATTGGAAATATGAAAATATTATCGAGGTTAATGATTTACTTCAAGGAATAGTTTTCCACTTCTTCCCTCTTGCTTGATAGGATACAGTGAAAATATTCTGGAGATTGATGATCAGTCACCTGAAACTGGTGCAAGCTGACCTGATGAAGACAGAAGAAAGAAGCCTTGAGGGAAGATCATAAAGAGAATTGTAGTTACTGAAAAGAAACAAAAGAAAATTGGAATCCCAAGGGAATGGAGCTGAATTCAAAATTTTAGGATGTTAAACTTTAGATTTGGAGAGGCCATATGGCTTAGTGGATTAAAAATGGGCTAAGCATGAAATAAGGAACAGTTGGGTACAAGCATTGACATTCTAAATATATAAAAATGGGATGATATATTTAAAGTGCTTTTAAAGCCTTAAAGTGTATATTTACTTAATAAAGTAATAATAATAATTATTATTATTATTTATTCTTTAAAAATAAGTTGCTAATTTGTATATGTAGAATTCCTCATACTACTGAAAACACTAGTCCAAGCTAATTTTACTACATACAAGCCCTTCAGACTCCTTACAAAAACTCCATAAGTAAACAAAACAAGAAGTCAACTTCTTTTGACAATAATATGTACATATGGTGTGCTTGTGCCTGTGTATGTATGTGTTGAGGAAGAATATTGCCTCCATTGTGATAGAATCTATTGGTTAAAAGATTTTAGGTATTTAAACTTGTAATGTAAGAATGAGATAGGGAAAATCTTAACCACATATATAATGTGTGTGTTTATGTGTGTATATGTATATATCTGTGTGTATATTATATATGCACATATATGTACATATATACACATCTTAAGATTATATTTATATAGAGAGATTTTTATATATTTGTATATAAGTATAATAACTACATATTTTATGGAGATTTTACATAGGTTTTATACACAGGCATATTTATATTGTTATATTATAACATAATGTAAATATAGATAAATATTAACATATCATTTCATATATAAAAGTTTAAGATAAGAAGGAGTTGAAAAGGAAATGTCAGTTTGGGATTTGGTTCTAGCTCCTACCTCAGTCAGGGTGCTTCATGAATTAACTAGCATGGTAGGGTACTCCATCTATGACTGTGACCAGTATGTGTGGAAGAAAATAGGGAAGGGAAGAAAATAGGTCTCTGCACTTGGCCTGAGTCTGGCCATTGGTCTCTGCCTCAGTAACTGCAATGGTTTCAACTTCAGCTCTGATTCAGTTGCAGTCTTTTTGTCTCTACCCCTGGAGCTTTGGGTATTGACTGGGGATTTCGCTTTTCCATCATTCCTCCCTTTATTCCATGATCAGAGAATAAATCTTCCATTTTCATGTCAGTTGTCAGAACCTGGGGTCCAATGTCATGTAGAGACTTAATGACAGGTGAGAGAATCAAACCTGAACCCAGAACTTTGAATTTGAAAGTCTTTGCTTTTTGTCACTGCACCCTGCTGACCTCTGAATCTCTGCACCCAGGTACAGGGCTCCATAGGGCATAGACCAGGGTCTGAAGTTGTGAAGACCCAAATTCAAATGCCGCATCTTTGACTGGGCAAGTCATTTAACTTCTGTCTCAGTTTCCTTAACAGTAAAATGGGATAAAATAGCACCTATTTTCCAGGTTTGTTGTGAGGCTGGTATGAGATAATATTTGCTAAGTTCTTAGCACAGTGCTGTCACATAGTTAGGTTTTTAATAAGTGCTTATTCCCCTCCCTCTACCAGTCTTTATAGGAAAATACCCTCAGAGATTTATGTGACCTTGAATGAGCTCTTTGCTTAATCATAGAAGTCATTGCATGTTTATAATAAACATAACATATATATAATGTAATATATAACATAAAATATAATAAACAATAAACATAATAAACATTATGACTGTTTTCTACTGGCTTACATTCTACAAGAAAGTCCCAAAGTAAACAGTTCCAGGTTATACCACCAGCAAGCTGAAGAACTAACATTTTCTTTGATCATGACCTTTCAAACCTCTCCAAAACAAAACCATGCATTCCAGATAAAGAAAACCCAGAAATCCTGATGTCATTTAGGGCCCCATTTCAACTTACTACCTACAAAACACATCCAAATGTTGGAGATCATCTCCATTGTAATCTGGTTTCTGACCTCATTATTCTACCTATATTGCTTTCAAAGCATATAGAATATTTTTATATAAAAATATTACTTACTGTTACTCTACTTATAAAAGTTATTCTCCATTCTCATTCTTCTTGACATATTCAGAGCCTCCATAAATACTGATCATTTCCTTCTAATGTACTAGCCTATACTATTTCCCCCAGGGCTGAGTGAGTCTACTTTCTCCTGACTTAGCGTTCCCCATTCCCCTCAGTCCTCTCTGTCATCCCTATTCTCTCACTCATTTCAATCTTTCCTTATCTACTGAATGCTTCCTTACTGCCTTCACACATTTTATTGTATTTCCCATTCTCAAAAACATCATTTGGTTCGTCCATTTCCGCTAATGTACTTCCATATTTACTCACTGTTTTGTAGCAAAAGACCATTTATAATGGGTTTCCCCATTTCCTCTTTTCTTACTCTTTACTTTTGGTTTCTGTGTTTCTTCAAACAAAAAATATCCATTCTCTAATGTTATTAAAAATTTCTTAATTGTCAAATCTAATAGACTTTTCTCAATCCTCATCCTTCTTGACCACTGCAGTTTTTGATACAATTGTGCATCCTTTTTGCCTTGAAACTTCCTTTTCCATGATTTTGGGACACTACTGTGTCTCGGTTTTCCTTCTAACTTACCTGCTCCATTCAACTTCTTTCCTTGGTCTTCATATAGGTCACTCTTTCTCATTGTGGCTTATCTCAGAGGGTTCTATGCTGGTTCGCTTCCCACTCTGTATTGTTTCACTTGCTGATCTCATCAGCTCTCATAGATTCACTCGTCTCTTTGCTGTTGATTTTCAAATTCTCTCTGCAGGCCTCCAGTTTCATATCTCCAGCAGCTTATTGGATATCTGGAACTTCTTTCAAGTTCCAGCTAAATTCCACTTTTCCATTAAAAAATAATTCCAAATGTCCCATTATTCTAGAATCTTTCCTCTGATGATTATTTCTAATTTATTCTGCATATAACTTGTTTACACATAGTTCTTTGCCTGTTGGTTCTTCAATTAGACTTTGAGGTACTTGAATGGGTAGTATTTTATTTTTTCTTGTATCCCTAGTATTTAGCACAATACCTGAGATTTAATAGGCACTTAATTGTCCTTGTTTGTCCTTTCTTTTTTTTCTTTTTTTAAGAGGATCGATGATATCACTGGATGATGTTTACTTGTATGTGAATTGGGTTGAGTGAGGCAGAATTGCACAAAGTTGACAACTTGAATCATTGATGTACAATAGCAAGATAAAAGTCAGGATAACTGTTGATGGCCTGGAATGCTTGGATGACCTCAGAATCTGACCAAACTGGAAGAGTCCCACAACTCCTGCTTCAGCTGCCTTCATGACATTGGAACAAACATCTGCCCATTCCAACCAGGGAAAGTCTTCTCATGCTTGGGATAGACATGACAACAAAAAGCCACTGACATGTTTAGTCTGTTGGTTACTCTCAACCTACTTTTACCTTGTCTGCCAAGGTGATTTTACCAAGAAATGTATATGACAACTGTACATGTACAGTTTTTGGAGCCACAAGTAAGAGTTAAGTGATGGATGGGCACCAAAGATGAATAAGCATTCCTGAAAAAGAGTTCAGCAAACCCTTACACTAGATGTACTAGTTTTTTTTTCCTGAGTACCCCATATAGCCCAATATTTAGTGACTGTTTCATCATCTGCCCCCCTAAAACGAAAGATTGGGCTTTCCCTCATGAGAAAAAAATGGCATCTTCTATGGCTACACTCCATTCCAAACTCTTTCTCTTTCAATCCATCTCCTTCTCTTCATTCTTACCATCTCCATTAATTCAAACTTTCATCACTCTTCTACTTTTTCACTCCTTTGCAGTTTCCTAGATCCCAGTTTTTTTTCTCATCCCAATGTATCCTTGTGATAAACTATTATAGGTTAAAACAGAGATTTGAAATTTAAAAATATCAATTTGGCATTTGATAGATGGTGGTTATAGAAGGGGACATTTGAGGTAAAACAATTGATTGATCTGGAGTCCATTAACACGAAACTAATAAAAAAGGAAGATGACGGCCTGAACTAAGGTCATAGTTGTGTGAAAGGGTCAGATGCCAGTGAGGCTGTAGGAAGTCAAAACTTCTTATGATGGATGAGGGAGAGTGAAGAGTTAAGATTAAGGGTACCAGCCTGGGTCACTAGAAGGACTGTTAGGAAATCTGCTTACCTTTAGCATGGATGATCTTTCTTTTCCTTCAAAGCTTGGTTCCAGTGCCCCTTCTTCAGGAGTCCCCCTCCCCAATTTCTGAGTTCATTACCCTCTACCTCTTATTTTAAATTCCATCCCATAGTAGAATGTAAGCTCCTTTAAGGCATAGATTGTTTCATTTTAATTATCTCCCTAGTACTTATTAGAGTGACTCCTTTCCAGTCACTTTGGAAATATTTATGAAAGTAAATTAAATTGGTTTCCCATAGGAAAAAAAGGTCAACAAAAACAAAATAAAACTAAACTAAACTAAACTAGTCTGAAAATCATCTAGAAGGAAAAACTTCTGATAAAGCAATTATTCTGAGAATACAGTAACCCCCTTGGGGTACAATTACCAACACCCACCCAATTGAGTTTATGTTTGTACTTTCTCATACCTACCATTAATCAGCTCATGTAACATACTCTGAACCAAATAAAGGTGGCTTACAATACTTGACTTACAGTAAATGTAGATTTTCTACTGCTCTTAATACTCACTTGATACACACACACACACACACATATGTATAGTATGTGAACAATGTCTAATCTTAAGCTTTTATATATGTGTGTGTATTTATATATATGCATATGTGTGTGTGTGTGTGTGTGTGTATAATATGTGAACAATGCCTAATCTTAAGCTCAATTGAGACTCTTTTTGTACTTACTGAATCTCTTTATATGAAAATGAAAGAAATTATCTAGTTCACCTTTAGGACCTGGGCTACTCATACCCAGAGATTAGTCCCTCTCCTAATAAGAAATATAAACAAAAATGGCCCTTTTAAGAATAAAGACACCCAGAGGGGAAGAATTATTTTGATTTTGTTTTAATACCCCCAACAACACCAGAGGGGAAGAATTTTTATACCCCCAACAACACACATACTGTCTGGCACAAAGTAGGCCTGAATAGGTGTCAAATTAAATTTCTTGAATGAAACATCTCCCTTGCCCAGGTATCAGTTAAGTTTAAGGTTCTCTGAATGCTGGTGCATATTTTAATGGTCTGCGTCTCCCAGATATCTGACCTACTGCCTATTCATCTGCTACCAGAATTGCCTGGCTAATTTATAATAACAATAACTGTGGACTATTAGAGAAATGAAAGGTTCGTAAGGTTCTTTTCTTACCACAATCCTGTGAGGTAGAAAATGCAAGCATTATTAGAACCAATTTACAGATGCAGAGGGTGGAAAGCAGAGAGTTTAAACTTGGTTTGGAGCTAAGATTCCTGGCTTAATGACAGCCCTGACCTTTAGTATCTATTCTTAATATTCCAGGCTAATCAGTAGTCCCAGAATCAATTAATCAATCAACATTTATTATTTATTATGCACCTATGTCAGGCACTGTGCTAAGCACTGAGGATGCAAAAAGAAGCAAAAATATAGTCCCCCCCAGGAACTTACAATTTGATACTTTCATAGTTCTTTTATTTTAAAGGCAGGAGTTAATTAAGTCTAACCATAAAAAACCTCCCACCCTTCTTAAAGAAGGAATGCTAACCAAATGAGAGTACCTCTACTACTGAATTAATCAATCAATCAATCAAGAACATTAGTTGAGGTATGAAAAATCCTTGAAAGCTAAAAAATTAAATGGAGAATCCCTCATAGGAGATTTATGATTATCTGCTGAGTAGACTTCAACATGCCCCAGGGATTTTTTCTATAAAATAGCAACTTAGCTCAATGCAAAGTTTGCTGGCATAAAGAAGTAACCAATCCCAGCCATATCCCTGAGAAGGAATTACTTTTGAATAGGGTAATGCAACCATGTCTCTTTCCTTCCCCCCTTGACCAGAAGGCAGCCATGTACATTTCAAATCTGGACTTCTTATTGGCATTTTTGCAGTATTACAGGAACAACATTGATAAAAATATCTATCTACATCTGGATCTGAGGACAAAGTCATACCACTGATAAAAGTAAGCTTCAGGTTACTCTACAGAGTCCTATAGAAGGTTATATTCTACCTAGGGAAACATTTTAAGGATTATAACAAAAGGACATCCAAGAATTATGAATTATCCCTTCATCACATGCACTGTAAAAATGAACCCATTTTCCCTGAAATCTCTGTGTACTTGTGAGCCACAGACATTTTAGAATTATTTTTATACTATTTGTTTTTACTATCCCCCTTAATGAATTTCCCCTTTTTACAAGTGAAGTAAGTCTGGCTGGATCATTGAGATCAACTGATAACCAATGTGATAAAGCATACCAGTAGGGGCTCATGATCTATAACTTTATAAAATTAAACAACCACCATGAGGGTCAAACCAAATGCCCTGTGGATATGTGATGCAATGGGAAGGGGGACCCTATGAGAGGAAGTCCAGAGCATATTCTCCAAAAGCAAATATCAGCAGAATTATCTATGTTCCCAAACCACCAATATAGTTTATTCTGCAATTGCCCTGTCTGAACAGGAAATGAGTGACATTGATCATAGGGGAAAATTTCCATGTTTTCCTAATGTCTTGAAGGGTTCCTGTCTCAGGAATTGGTTCTGTAAGTCTTGGATAAGATACCATTCTGAATATTTAGCCTGCTGCAAAGCCAATACTTTTAAGATAATAATGGGAATTTATAAAAAAAAAAAGAAAGAAAAAGCAATTAATGAGAATTCCAATATAAAACTATACAGTCTCATTAGCTATGCTTGGCTTAACCTCTGAGTTACAATAAATTATCACTGAAAATTTGGAGGTGTAGATTTCTCTTGGATTAAAATTTATGCATCTTGACTGCTCCAGGCTTCTTCCCAATACAGTGGTAAAGAGGCACATTTGGGGTTTATATCAAATACTTTTTGTTAAAATAGAAAACCACTTAACAACTTTCAGAGAAAACCAGAAAAGGATTGTTAATATCATCAACAATAACAATTCATGTTTGCATGGAGCATTGTAGTTACACATTTTGCTTATCACCTGTGACCCTTTCAAAAGCATTGAGAAGTAAACAAATTATTCTCCTCACTTTTTAGATTCAGAAACTGTTTCAGAAATCAAAAGCATCTTTGCTTAATGTCACAGGGGCAAAAGGTGATAGCACTCAATGCAGGTCTCCAATGCCAGGTCCAGAAAACTTTTGACTACCAAATTCCTATGGAGTTAGAAGGCACCTAAGAATGATTAAATCTGATCCCCACGTTTTATTGCTAAAGACTCTAGGACCAAAGGGGAAGAAAAAGACTTGCCAATGTCATGCAGCAAGTTAGGGATGATATTTTGATTTGTTGAGTACTGCCTTGGTGACCTTGTTTCAAAACCCAATGCTTTGACATTAGTTATAGGGTGAACATATATCATAATCAAGTTAAAATATTCATTTTGAGTCTCCATATTAATAGCAAGAAATTGGGCTGTCAATACCCTACTAACTTGGAAGGCAATTAGTTAGATGCCAGCCCCTTTTGTCTGCTGGGAAATCTATGTAGTCTATTTGAGGTGCCTCTAAAGATAAAAGTTGACCTTGCCCTGTTTGCTTAATAATAATTTATAGATGTGTAAACATTTACAACAACAATTATAGGTCGGTTCTAATGAAATTCCTCAAGCTCCAGTCATGAAAGACTTGAGTGTGTATCATAAATTCAGAATCAATTCAAGAGACAGGGACGTGAAAATAAATTCCTTAACAGCCCAGTACTCCTACAATGACACAATTGTGAAGAAAGGGAAGCTCAGAGGAATGCTTCGGTATTGATGACCTGATTTCCACCAAAGCAGCATTAGATATAAGCCCAGGAATCCAGGAAATGAGAAACAATAGAACCACAGGTTAGAGTAGGTTCAACTCCTTCATTATATAGTTGAAAAACAGAGGAAAAAAAGTTAAATGATTTGCTCAAGATCACACAGGTAGTTCAGCAGCCTGGGGAATGTCCAGGGGATCCTAGAACACTTCTAAAATGACCTTAAGATTTTTCAATAATGAGAATTTACTCTCTGTTTATTAGGTGGTGGAAAGGACAAGAACTTCCATGAACCTCAGTTTTTGCATCTGTAAAATAAACATAGGAGGAGGAGGAGGAGCTAAAGCAACAACAGCAAAAGTAGTAGCAGTAGTAGTAAAAGAAATAGCAGTAGTATTAGAAGTAGTAGTAGTAGTTGTTGTAGTAGCAGTAATAGTGGTGGTGGTGGTGGTAGTAATAATAGTAGTAATAGTAGTACTAGAAGTAGTAGTAGTAGCAAAAATAGTAGTAGTAGAATAGTAGAAATAATAGTAGTAGTAGAAATAGTACTAGTAGTAAAATAGTAGTACTACTAGTAGTACTAAAAATAGTAATAGTAGTAGTAGTAAAAATAGTAGTGCTAGTAGAAATAGTAGTAGTAGCAGCAACAGTAGTTGCAGCAGTAGTAGTAAAAGAAATAGCTCTAGTATTAGAAATAATATTGGTAGTTGTAGAAGTAAAAGTAGTAGTAGTAGTAGTAGTAGTAGTAGTAGTAGTAATAGAGTAGAAATAGTAATAGTAGAAGTAGTTGTAATAATAATAGTAGTAGTGGCAGTAGTAATTATAATAGGAGGAGTAGAAATAGTACTTATTATTGCTTAATTCTTTCAATTATGTCAAACACTTCATAACCCCATATGAGATTTTTTTGTCAAAAATATAGGAGTCATTTTTCGTTTCCTTTTTCAGCTCATTTTACAGGTGAGGAAGCTGAGGCAAGCAGGCTAAGTGACTCACCCAAGATCAGAGAGCTAGTGAGTGTCTATGATTAAATTTGAATTTACCAAGATGAGTTTTCCTAACTCTGTGTCTTCCCTTCTATCTGCTTTTCCACCTAGCTGCCCTAGTATACCAATACTACTACTAATAATAAAAGTACTACCTACCTCAAATAGTTATTGTGAGAAAAAGGATTTGCAAAACCCAAAGCATTATAGAAATGTGAGCTAATTTGTCATGAATGTAATACTAGCAATAACAGAATAATCTCAACACTCTTAAAGGCTCCTGACCTTTCTTGTGGACTTTATTTACTTTACCTGAATACCCTACTGAGGGTAGCCTGAGCAGAACTGAGAAATCAGCAATGTTTATCTTTGATGATTCTGGCACCTCTTCTCTATGCCCTTTCCCACACTCCAGGGTGCTCCTTCTCTGCTTTCAGATATTTGTTAAACTGAATTAAATTGAATTCAGGCATGAAGGCACCTCCTGCTTTCTTCCCTATCCCTCTAATAAAGACTTTTTTTTCAGAAAAGGATTTTATATCATCTCAATGGATATGCCAATTTGTTTTCCCTCTCCCAGATGGATTTGAATCCACAGCCTAATCAGAGGTTAGGTTTTCTTCAGCTTTAAATTCTGTGAAGAAAGGGAGAAGAGCACAAGAAGTTCCTTCACACCCACTATTATCTTATTTGTACCCCACAAAATCCTATTCAGACAAATGGTATTACTAATCTCATGTACAAATGAGCAAATTGAGGCTCAAAATAGTTTAAGTGAAAAATTAGTCACGTGTGCACATCTAGTAAATATCCAATAAGGGATTTAAACACAAGTTTTTTCCTAAAGTCCAGCCTGATATCCACTATGCCACACATAATCTTTTAAGAAGAATAAAAAATGTTCTACCCATTTTGGAATAAAAATAGTATTTTATCTCCTGGAAAAGTGTAGAAGGCTGGAACCCTGGAGAAGTATACTTGAAACAAGGTGTTAGCTCAGTGGAATTGATGAGATGATGGTTCTCTAGTTCACATATATACTTAGTACTTAGCATTTTGATGTAATGATTCTCTAAGTTCACACATAATCAGTATGCTGTAATGATGTAATTGTAATAGGGTATTTAAGGACTAAGAATGACTGAAAGAGAGACATTCCATCTCCCACCATCCTGGTGGTGGCTCTCCTGACTCCTGCATTATGGGGGAGACTGGTTCAGACTGGCAGATTGATGGATGAGACTGGGTCAGACTATGACAGATATTAAACTGTGTAAGAGACAATAAAAACTTTGGACTCTATTCTTATCCATTCTCCTGGTGTCTATCCTGATGAAATCAAGTCCTTTCCAGAGGATCTCCAGAAAGCTAGCCCAGTCATTACAGAAAAGGATGCTTTTGTTGTTGTTGGTGGTATATATTATTGTATTGTTAGTTGTTATTTTTATATGAATTTTAATTTATAGTAGAGGTTACATCAAATTTATCAAGGATAAATCAACTTTATTTTATCATACAAGCTGATTATTTTTAATTAAATACACTAATGAAAATATTATATGTAGATATTTTCCCCTTTTTATTATTAAAGCTTTTTATTTACAAAACTTAAGCATGAGTAATTTTTTCAACATTGACTCTTGCAAAACCTATTGTTTCAAATTTTCCCCTCCTTCCCCTACCCCTCTCCCCTAGCTGGTAGGTAGTCCAATATATGTTAAATATGTTAAAATATAAGTTAAATCCATTATGTGTATACAAATTTATACAGTTATCTTGCTAGACAAGAAAAAAATCAGATCAAGAAGGAAGAAAAAGAAAAACTGAGAAAGAAAACAAAAATGCAAACAAATAACAACAGAGAGAGTGAAATTGCTGTTATGGTCCACACTCTGGTCCCACTGTTCTCTCTCTGGATGTAGATGCTTTTCTTCATCATTGAACAAGTAGAACTGGTTTGAAGTATCTCATTGTTGAAGAGAGCCATGTCCATCAGAATCTATCGCCATATAGTCTTGTTGCCATGTATAATGATCTCCTGGTCCTCCTCATTTCATTCAGCATCAGTTCATGTAAGTCTCTTCAAACCTCTCTGAAGTCATCCTGCTGGTCATTTCTTACAGAACAATAATATTCCATAACACTCATATACCATAACTTATTCAGTCATTCTCTAAATGATGGGCATCCACTTAGTTTCCACTTTCTTGCCACTACAAAGAAGGCTGCCACAAACATTTTTGCACATACGGGTCCCTTTCCCTTCTTCAATATCTCTTTGGAATATAAGCCCAGTAAAACACTGCTGGATCAAAAGATATGCACAGTTTGATAACTCTTTGAGCATAGTTCTAAATTGCTCTCCAGAATGGTTGGATACACCAACAATGCATCAGTGTCCCAGTTTTCCCACATCCCCCTCCAACATTCGTCATGATCTTTTCCTGTCACCTTAGCCAATATGACAGGTATGTAATGATATTTCAGTTGTCTTGATTTGCATTTCTCTGATCATTAGAGATTTGGAGCACCTTTTCATGTGACTACAAATAGTTTCAATTTCTTCATCTGAAAATTGTTCATATCCTTTAACCATTTATCAATTGGAGAATGGCTTGAACTATTGTACATTTTAGTCGATTCTCTATATGTTTGAGAAATGAGGCATTTTTCAGAACCTTTGGATGTAAAAATGTTTTTCCCAGTTTATTCATTTGGAACAAAAGGATGAAGGTCCACATCTTCTGGAGCTTCTTCAGGCTGATAAGGAGAATAAAGTTAGCCCTATCTAGTGTGGGGGCCAGATTAAGGAGAGGAGACACATGACTTGAAGGTGGCCCCAGCAGCATCCAGGGCTTGCTGAGTGTCAGAATCAGGGATTAGATGATATTAAAGTTGAACAATGGTGGAAATTTCATATCTTGGATCTGGAAGAAACAACTCTCACAAATAGATTAAGAAAAGGATTCTTAATGATAATTCATTCATTTCATTCAAATAACAGTGAATAAATCTAAGCCCTGTTTTTCTTAAGTTCAGAATAAAATAAATTAAATTTTAAAAAAATAGGAGGTCCATAATGTTGTCTCCATCAATTTCTATCAGAATGATCAACATTAATGTTGATACAACATTAATAATCACTATCTGAATCATCCCTCAAAACTCTGGGATTTTTTTCCAAGTCAAGGGACAAAGTTTATTATAATTGTAACAATTGAAGGCTAAATCCAAAAGAATTTTAGCAAAGAATCAGAAGGAAGAAGACAAATTTATAGAAAAACAGAGAAATCTGGTTCTTCATGTAACTGGTATGCTAATTAAAGTTGAACAATGGTGGAAATTTCATGTCTTGGATCTAGAAGAAACAACTCACAGATAGATTAAAAATGCAGGGGTCAAAAATGAGTGAAGAAAAGAATAATTAAAAGTGGAGTCAGTATGGGGGTTACTAGGGTCAGTAATCAGGAACCCCACCCAGATGAAGACTTGAGGGAGAACTCTAGGGAATTTGATAGTTAAAACTACCTGTTATTAATTCACTAATATGATCAATCATTATCATTCAATATATAAACACTTATCAAGTACCTGCTATATGCTAGGCACTCTATTATTA
Organism: Sarcophilus harrisii; assembly: GCF_902635505.1. Classification (NCBI taxonomy): domain Eukaryota; kingdom Metazoa; phylum Chordata; class Mammalia; order Dasyuromorphia; family Dasyuridae; genus Sarcophilus; species Sarcophilus harrisii. The sequence continues at coordinate 59,672,720 of NC_045427.1, read as the reverse complement.
AATGCTTAGGATCATTGTATTTAGGACCAGGCTTTAGGGAGTACATAATTCAAATCCCCTCACTTTATATTTGTGGAAAATGGGGTTCAAACAAAAGGAAATACAGTATCCCTTCTTAGGCACCTTGGACTCATGGGGCAGCAATTTTAGAATGTGGACTCAGAGGAATGGAGAGAAATCATAGGTTTCTAATAAGTTCCATAAAGTGTAATTAGTCATATGAATTTGGGTAAGTCAATATTCTTGTCACATACCAATTTCTTCAAATGTAAAAAGAGGACTTTCAACAATGCTGATTCTAACATGCTCTGATTCTCCAAATGGTACAACAATAGACTCGAAATATAAAAACAGAAAAGTTTTGTCTCAATTTGGTAAATCTTCTCTTGAAGACTTATGGTGAAACACCTATAAGAGTTTCAGAGAAGAACCAGAAAGGCCACAATTAACTTTGGTTTGGGGTATCCATGGGAAGAAAAAAGAGAGATCACTCTTTCTATGGAAATATTAATTTAGAAGTAACTTTCTGTGTCACCAATATAGTCAACATAAGTGATTCAAGTCAAGTTTCTTGCTATATTTTGTAATAATAAAAGTTTAAAATATAGATAGAGATTATGTAAAAATCATTGAAGAGGAAATAGAAGACATTAGTTGTACAAGCAACATGACGGGTGATCAACAAGCAATTGTCCGCTGACTGAATTATTAACTGATTGATTCATTAGCATCAAGAAGAGCTTTAGAACTAACATTTACTCCATTACTTGCCATGACTGTGATAATGGTTCTGTTATAAACCAAAAAAATTTTCTTTACAAGCACAAAGTATCATCATCAAGGAGTATTCCTGGAAAGTGTTCTCATAGGCTGCTTGTTTGGGTTTTTTGTTTTTTGGGGGTTTTTTTGTTTGTTTGTTTTTAAACAAGGATAAGCCTAAGTTTTTACTGAATCTTACTATCATAAAATGCTAGCACATAAAAAAAAAAAACCTTAGACTTAGAAAATAATAGGACAATGAATGAGAACTTAAAACACAGTGTCAGAACAAAGAACAAAATATCAGTACTAGGAGAGACTTGAGAAGAGAATGTCAGAACATAATGTCTCTGCTGAAAGAGAAGTTGGAAAACAGAACTAAGAATGAGTGGAGAGGACCTTAGTGATAAATTTTACGATTTCTTTTTCTTGCAATTATTATTTTTTCCCTCTTCTCTTCTGCTCTCCCCTCAGTAAGGAAGGAAAAAAATAAAATATGTACAATTCAGCAAAACAAATTCCTACAATGACTATGCTCAAAAATGTATTTTGTTTAATATATTTAGTGTACTACATCTTTGTTGGGAAGTAGATAGCTTGCTTCATTATTGGTTCTCTGCTATCATGGCTGATCACTAAGTTGATAAGAGTTCTTTCAAGATTCTTCATGATTTACAATGATGTTGTTATAGTATCCTGGTAATCCTGGTCTTTAAATTTCAATCTGCATCAATTCATGCAAAATCTCCTCAAGTTCCTATGAAATTGTCTCTTTCACTATTTTATAGCACTATAATATTCCTTTCCATTCCTATATCATAATTTGTTCAGCTATTTTTTTATTTCTTGTGCATCTCTTACTTTCTAGTTTGTTTTCCACTGCCAAAAAAAACCAACCAAACAAAAACCCTGTTGTAAACGTTTTTTTATAGATAGGACCTTTTCCTTTATCTTCAATCTTTTTGGGGTATAGATCTAGTACTGGTAACACTTCGGGGGGGGGATAATTCCAATTTTTTTTCCAGAATGTCAGTACTAATTCATAGTTCCACCAAACAGTGCATTTGTCTGCCTAACAACTCCTCCTACATTTGTCATTTTCCTTTTCTGTCAATTTTGCCAACCTGATGGGCAGAACCAGAATCATTTCAATTTGCATTTCTCTAAAGATTAGTAATCTGGAGCATTTTAAAATATAGCTATATATAGATATCTTGCATCTGTTCATATCTTTTGACCATTTATCAATTGAAGAATGACTATTTTTCCTATGAATTTGAATCAGTTGTACATATGTCTTGGAACATGCTTTTCGAGAAATCTCATATCAAATACACATGAAGGGTTGGAAATCATATTCCTGTGTATCTAGGAATTCATCTATGGTCAGGCACCATTCCTTTTTGCTTGATACAGTTATTGGAAAAATCAGAGAGTAGAGTACACATAAGGAATTAGTTTTCTCCACCAAGATTAAGGGCTTTGATTTCATAAGCCATTATCTTCTCCAGACTGATCCCATCATATCTTATGGAGGAATGGTTTGGATTTGTTATTGTTTGTTTTGGGGGTTGTTTGTTTTTACTACTAAACAGATATGTTCCAGATGAGATGGACAGAAAATCAAAAGGAAATGAAAGAATATGATAACAAATCTTGTTTGTTAACATGTTCCTTCCTTTGCACATTTTGGGCTCATATGATATACTGTTTATTGAGTAAGTTTAGTGCCTCTAGTATTTGGTTTTTAAGACCCTAAAACAGGTGGACCTGCACACAGAAGATCATATTTATGGTAAAGAGAAAGGATCGCATAGGGTGTTAGTGCTAAAACTATTCCATGTCTCCTGATCCCTTCAGCATTTCTTCTCTTTGATGATAATCACATCATCCATTAAGTGTTGATTCTCACAGTATTACTTATTTTGTATTCTTAATTCTGACCCAAAATAGCATTATCCAGAACTATCCAAATAAAATTTATTTTTACTGACTAATTTGTAGTTTAATGAAGGATTGTCTTATATAAGGAATTTTTATCCAAAAGTTCATTAATGTGTAATTGGACAAGACCATCATGATCATCTTGCTCATATTTCCATTATATAGATGAGCAAACAAAGGTCTAATGAAGGAAACAATTTGTCCAACAATAGAAGTGACAAATAATAAAATTAAAATTTGAACATGTTTTCTGACTCAAGAGGACAATTGCTATCTTGCAGGATACACAACCACAAACTAACCATTTGCATCAACTAAACTCAACTATCCAACCATAGTATATTGGTGCTCAAATCCTCTGTCTCCAAATTTCCTGTACTTTAGTCCCCTCTATATAGACCCCCCTTAGTTCTAAAAGTTTCACTCGTCAATCAGATTTGAATAATATCCAACCACAAGAATTTTGTTGTAATCTCGGAAGGATGGCACCTTACAATAGGAATCATGATAACTACAGGAAAGATCACACTATGTGATCACATAGTTAAACCATAGTATGTCACCCATTTTAAGTGAAGGTTCAGTGTTAGACTTATGCTCAGAAGACAATTAAATGAATACATGTCTACACTGGTTCTTATAACAACTGTCAGTGTCTTTTCTTATTTGTTATTTTTGCTAGGTAGGGTGGTAAGGGGTAGGGATAGTTTGGAGTCACTGCTCTATGAGATATTTACAGCTAGACCTTGGGTCTCAAGCCTGAAAGTTTATTTAAGCTCACACAGTATGCTACAGAGTAGATTGAGAATGAAGATAGTGACTAAGAATTAGTCCAAATATTAAAATTATTCAGTATTAATTTACCATCAATACCTTCTTTACATATCATTTGCCCCATTCATACTACCATTGACTGGTTGCTTCCTTAGAGAAGAGGTTGTTCTTATGCCCCAAATTCTAGGAGCAACCCTTGGGGTAATTAACTCCATGAGCACCCTCATGTGTACTTACTCTCAATAAGACAGTAGACCAAAAAAACATTTGGTTCTTTAATAAAGATATTTCCTTGAATGGGAGAGCAACAAGGAATTTCCCCCAAAATTAAGGAGTACATCATCCCATAAATATTCACAGAGATCAAGAAGGGGGAAGAGTGAAATTAATTTAAAACAAAATGGTAATGAAGTATATTTCTAGAGAACACGTAGTCAAGGCAATTCACAACTCTACATCATTTTTCTTTTCAGAGGGTTCCTGCAAAGCTTGAAGGTTATAATGTATTCATTGGACCAATGCCTTTAGACTTGTTGAACTGGGAATTGCGATTTGATCAGCTGCTGTTCTCTTCTCAGAGCTTTCAGATATTCACAGGAGGATTGATTCACTAATCTCCTAGGCTCACTCTCCAATGGACAACTACATTTCTTTATTGCCACTTTCAGCCATTGGCTAGGTTGGGGAATACTGTACCCAATCAGTCAGAGGGTTACTATGCTCTATTCAAGGAGAGTGTCAACAAAATTTTGGCAGCTAAAGCATGACTCTTAGTCTAGAATCAGCAGACACTTCTTCCCTTCCTACATAATACCAATCAAAAGGTCACAAAAGCCTTGCCTTTCCTTTAAACAAATTCTCCCCACTCAAAAGTCCCTTCTTTCCTAAAACCATACCATGCAAAAGGATTGATATCAGTTTTGTTATTTTCACCTCCCATATTCCTTTGGAAATTTTGATGCATAAATGACTAGGGATAAAGGGATATATGCAGTCTATGCTCTGGAGGCAAGTTCATTGTCTTGCAGACTTCTTCATATAGTACAATCACACTTTTCACCCTTTCTAGATTGGAGAATATCTATTATTTTTAATCTAAAAACTTTCAATGTCTCTAATTTAGTTTCTACAGATTTTCAGTTTCTTCTAAAGTTTCCCTGCTGCCCCTTCCCCAAGTTTTCATGTATCCTGACATTGTCTTTTTTTTAGTTTTATGGAAAAATTGTAATTACTTTATCTGCTGTATGATTCATTCCTTTTGATTTTAGAGATTCAAATTTGTAAAAGCCATTCTTCAGTCCTCTTCCTGGTCATGGACTTTTCCCTTTCTATTCTTCTTCACACAACTAGATAAGTGGCTGTTCCTTGATCTCATCCTATCAATCTTCCAACCTCCCATTTATTAACTTATAACAACTTGTCGTGATACAGGAGCCACCTGCCAGTGCTGCTGGATGTCTAACTCAGATCTGTAGAAGAGGAGGAAGAGGAGGAAGAGGAGGAGGAGGAGTTTATATTTTACAGATGTGGAAGCTCTCAGAGAACTGACCTGCTCCTTCACCTAAGCATGGTCCTTAACAACAACTCCCCCATTTATTCACTTATAACATCTCTCCTCCTCTTCCAATCTATCATCTCGTCATCCCTTTCTACCCTTCCCCTCATTTTTCTCCCTTTTCCTCTCTCTCTTCCCCTTCCCCTTTTCACTTTTCCCTTCCCCTTCCCTCTTTCTCTCCCCTTTCCCTTCCCTCTCCCCCTTCCTCTCCCCTTTTCCTTCCTCTTCTTCTTCTTCCTTCTGTTCCTCCTCCTCCTTTTCTTCCTCTTCCTCTTTCTTTCTCCTCCTCCTCCTCTCCTTCTTCTGGAATCATTCAGGTGCCATCTCCTCTAAGAAGCCTTCCCTTATTCTTGCCATTAGGATAATCTCTTTCTCTAATTTTTTAAATCATTAAATATTTACAATGCTTAGCACCTGTATGTAGTAGGCCCTTAATAAAAGCTTAATTTGCAGGTTGCCTGATTTCAGGAATTATCACTGCCTGTTACTCATACCTGAAATGTTTTCCTTCATTTTCATCTAAAATCCCACCTTCTATAAGAAGCCTTTTCAATCTCCATTAATTCTAGTACCTTCCAAGTGTTAAGTTTTTTTCCCCTTCCAATTTATACTATATGTAGCTTAGTTGTACTGAGATTATTTGCATTTCATTTCCTCCATTATTGTGAGCTCCTTAAGGACAAGGGCTGTCTTCTGCCTTTTTAATTTTTCTATCCCCAGAAATCCTACCCTAGTAAATTTTATATTCTAAAAAGAAGAGAAAATTTATATAGGGGAATGACTAGAAGAGAGGCAAGATTTCATTTGCCTATATATAAGTATACTGAGAGAAAGAGTAGAGCCACTGGGGAATAGACTGATCAACCCATTTTTGTAGCAAGGGCCATATTGATTTAATAATGTTTCTAGAACTGGAAAGAAGATGGATGAAGAACAGAAGTGATAACAAGAAAATTGATAAGATGTCTTTGAAATCAAATGAACTTGGCTGACACAAATTTAAATATAGTAGACCATGGGAGATGCTCACTAATTAAGATAACCATGGCTTAATTAAGATAACCATGGATTTTCTTGGCTTCAGTGGTCTCCCGTGTTTTTCTCCAGCTCATTTTACAGATGAGGAAATTGAGGCAAATAGACTTGTGATTTGTTCAGAGTGATCCAGCTAGTATTTTAGGCTAGATTTGAATTCATGAAAATGAATCTTCTTGATTCCAAGCCTGGAACTTCATCCAATATTCCACACTACCTTATATTTACTGCTCTGTAAAATGAACATGTTAAACAAGGTAGCCAACATTCTTTCCAGGAGAAATCGTCTTTGTCCTAAGGTCCCTTCTGTCCTTAACATCCTAGGTGCTAAGGTTTCTCTCTGTTCTGACATTCTACCTTTTAAGAGTCTTTTCTAGAGCTGATGTTATAGAAATCCATGGAAATTTTGGCAGGAGTGAGTATGTGCATAATAATAAAGTGAAGAATGTATATTTGGAGATAAGGAGCTAAAAGATGAGGGTTGTAGCTCTTACAAAAGTAAAAATACTAGCTTTAATTACTCAGTGTTTTGTAGTTAACAATAACTCAATAATTCCAACTCAGTTCAATTCAATTTAATAAAATTCAATTCAGCCCAATAAGCGTGTATTAGCTTTGGAAATATTTAATTTTTTGCTGTCAGCTCATGGTTCAAAGTCACAAGAACCACTGGATAGGTATATAAATAACCTGTTTCTCCATTCCTTCCTGTAGATCAAGTATTAGGTGTCTTTCTCAGAAGAGGGATCTGAGGTTCATCAGTGATTATAAAGAACTTATCCCAGTTGCCGAGCTATTAAGGGGCAAAGTTTAAAATCAAATTCAGGTATTTTCTTATTCTTGCCATTACTCTATATTGAAAAGGGATATGCAAAGGTGATGACACTAGCACTGAAGTTTTCCTCCCCTTAAGGAATCAATCAATAAACATTTTTTAAGCATTTCTTATGTCCAATGCACCCTATTAAATTCTGGGGAATACCAAAAAAAAATCTCTGATGACAAGTCCCCTTATCTGCTCCCTCTAAGAAAATTACCCTCATGGTTCCCTCAATAATAGTTTCCATTTTGCCCCATCCTCCACCCACCCCCCAACTTATTGTAAATCCCTAGTAATTTTCAAATACAAAGAATCATTGGTAGTCTTTTGTACTAAGCCAGAAAGTGTCCCAATCACATGGCATCTGGGTTGTTATGGCAACCCTGCATTGTGCCCTTCCCCAGGAGTCTCAGAGAAGTCACAGTGAACTTAGAAGACACTGCCACACACTCTGTTGTTTATTTTTCCCTTTTCTTTCTCTTCTTTTCCTCTGTACCATCCTTCAGGGTCTAATGAGATAGCACCTTTCCTACAATCCACTCTGGTACACTTAGAGTTTACTTGCAATGAGTTAGTTTAAAAAAAAAAAAGGCTAGTTATGTGCATCATGAATAGAGAGAGAAAAACATAGGAGAGGTGGAAGTGAGGTTGGAGAGTGAAATCATAATCCTTCCCATTTCTGAAGCTGGTGAAGCTGGCACTGTGGGCAGAATAGTCTGGTTATTTTCAGAGCAATAGGGAACTGACTCTAGAGGCTGCATCAGCTCAAAGAGATAGGCTGGCCCAGCTAGTGCCCAGATAATGCTCTTTCACTCCAGTGTGGTTAAGACCAGTGTTTCTGTGAAAGTTGTATGGGACAGAAGTTAGACAAAAGCGAATGATTTTCATCAATTGGAATTCCTCTCTTCATGTTGGAGGAAGAGTACTGAAATGTGCAGGTATTATTAGCTTTCAGTAGCTGATCTCTCTCTCTCTCTCTCTCTCTATCTCTCTCTCTCTCTGTCTCTGTGTATCTCTGTGTGTGTCTCTCTCAGTATCTCTGTGTCTCTGTGTCTCTGTCTTTCTGTCTCTCTGTATATATATATATGTGTGTGTGTGTGTGTGTGTGTGTATATGTATAAACATGTGTGTATACATATATATGTATCTGTCTCTGTCTCTGTCTCTCTCTGTCTCTGTCTCTCTCTCTCTGACTCTCTCTCTCTCTCTCTATATATATATATATATGTATATATATATATATATATTACATATATATATATATTTGTCTCTGTGTGTCTCTCTCTCTTTCTCTCTCTATCTGTCTCTTCTTTCTTTCTCATTCCCCCTCAGCTTTTTTTGAACACCATTCTTCCTCCATAATTTCTTATTTCTGAGAGAGCAAAACCATCCTTTCATTTACCATCTCCATCCAAAACTCAGTCATCTCTTACTCTTTTTTTCTCCTCACCTTCCCCTTTTCTGATGTTATTGTTGTACAGACATTTCAGGAGGATGTGACTCTTAGCAACCTCATATGGGGTTTTCTTTTTTTTTAATAATCGCTTTTTATTTTCAAAATATATCCAAAGATAGTTTTCAACATTCACCTTTGCAAAATCTTGTGTTTCAATTTTTCTCTCTCCCTTCCTCCCACCCTCTCCCCAGACAGTAAGTAATCCAATATATGTTAAACATGTGCAATTCTTCTATATATATTTCCACAATTATCATGCTACACAATAAAAATCAGATAAAAAAGGAAACAAATGAGGGGGAAAAAAAGCAAACAAACAGCAAAAGTAGGAAGTACTATGTTGTGATCCACATTCAGTCTCATATGGGGTTTTCTTGACATTAATACTGTAAGGGTTGTCCATTTCCTTCTCCAACTCATTTTACAAGATGGAGAAACTGATGCAAACAGAGTTAAGTGACTTACCCAGGTGTCCCAGCTAGTAAGTATCTGAGACTGGATTTGAACTCAGGAAGATGAGTCCTCCTGACTTAGGGCCCAGCAGTCTATGCATCATGGTGCCCCAACTTATGTATCACCATCCTGCAGTCACTTTTGCAAGAGAAAGAACTGGAGAGACTTATATGAACTATTTCTAAATGAAGTGAATAGAACCAAGAGAACATGTATATAGAAACAAAAAGATTATGCCATGACCAGTTCTGATAGATGTAGCTCTTTTGTGATTCAGACCAATTCCAATAGACTTGTGATAGAGAGAGTCATCTGCACACAGTCATCTGCACACAGAGAGAGGACTGTAGGGACTGAATGTGAATTACAACAAAGTATATTCACCTTTTTGTTGTTGTTTAGTTGCTTTTTGAGTTTTTTTCTCATTTTTTCCTTTTTCATCTGATTTGTTTTATGCAGCATGATAATTGTGGAAATATGTACAGAAGAATTGCACAAGTATAATATATTTTGGATTACTTGCCATCTAGGAGAGGAGGTAGGGGGAAAGAAGGGAGAAAAAATTGGAACACAAGGTTTTACAAGGTTGATTGATGAAAATTATCTTTGCATATATTTTTGAAATTATTTTAAAAAGTGCTAACTTTAAAAAAAATTTAAAAAACAAAACAAAAAACTCCACCACAAATAAAAGTTAGGTCTTAGGGCAATGGTTCAATGATTCAGTTCATAGCATCTTGATTGTTAAACTAGGATCTTTACTCTTTGGAAGTAGTCAAGAGAAGAACAGAGAGACAGAGAAAGGTGGAAAAAGGACCATCATCTCAGTCACAATAGTGAGATTGTACCATCTAAATGGTAGAGAGTTCAGTGGACTCATGTTATGCAGACTGCAAGTATTCAGAACACCCCTTGAGGGTACATCCATGTGAGAAGAAGCGTGAGCAAAGAAGTCTAAGTTATACATGCCCAGAATTTATTAATCTTTACCTCCATCTTCTGTTTTTTTTTTCAAATTTCTTCAAGACTCAAATTGAAACTCACCTTCTTCAAGTCATTCTTGCTACCCTCACCCTATAGATGTTAGTGCCTTCCCATCTCAAAATGTCTTCAGTCTACTCATTTATATCTTTTACATATGTATGTATGTGTATGTGCATGTATATGTGTATATGCATGTGAGTAATTATGCAGATATATACATATATGTATTTATATAAATTTCATTCAAACTTAAGCTACTTAAAGTCGGGGATGTTTTTACATTTTTTATCTTATTTTTATTTCTTAGTATAATATGTGGGACATAGCAATTACTTTATATACACTCATTGGCTGAATACACATATCAATTCAGTTATCACATAGACAATTAAATTAAATTCAAGCATGTTTACTAAAAATCTGCTATGTTCATGACATCATACTAGACTCTGGAGTTTCAAAGAAAAAAAAATAGAATTCCTGACCTCAAGGAGTTTCTCTTCTCCTGGAGAAAAACAATATGAATAAGAAAGAAACATTTATTGCGTCAGAAGTACCAGAAGAACGCCTCATTCGATTCTCATAAGAATCTAAGACTTAGGACTATTATTATCCCCATTTTACAGTCAAGGAAACTGAGGTAGGCAAGAACTTATTTTGATCTATACCTAGTAAAGACTGAGGTGAAATTTGAATGCATGACTTCCTGACTCTCAGCATCATCTAGCTGTCTCTAACTGGGATAAATAAATATAAACAAAGTAATTTGAGTGGGAAATAGACAGTCAAGAAAGCCAAGAAAGTATTTGATCCTATTCTGATTTGAGCATTGAGGGAATTAGGATTTCTGAGAGTCTAAAGTAAGGAGGGAGAAAATCTAAGCCCAATACACCATCTGGGCAAGGACATAATTCAAGATATGTGATCCCATGTAACATGCACAGTAGTTTGGCCATTTGGTTACAGAAAAGTCAATGGGATGGAGAAATCCTGTGAAATCAGTTTGGAAAGATGGACTAAGGTGCTAGGTTTTGAAGGGTTTAAAGTGCCATACAAAGTTTTGTATTTTTCCATTGTCCCAGAAGTGAAAAGGAGACTCTAACTTCAAATGCAAGAGATTGACAGGGTCCAATATGGTCTTTACTCTTGTTAATTCCACCACCCTGACATCTCACACAGTTATTCCACCATCTCTGCTCATAGCTACTGACTTACTTAAAGTCCTCATCATCTCCCTATTGAATAACTGTGAGAACTTCTCAATTGGATGCTCTGCTTCTTGGCTGTCCTAACATTTGCCACAGAATTTTTTAAGAAAAGATACAATTTGTCGATTCAACATTTAAAGTTGAATTGTCCACAGTCTGGCTCCAATCTGCCTCACCAGCCTCAAGCTATATTACTCATATATGTCATTGACTTTCTATCTCCTCTAGCTATATGTCATATAGGCTTCCCCATCCCCAGTGTAAATAACCATTGAAGCCAGAGAATTCTTCCAAACTGGGAAAAAAACAATGACTCATATTCAAGTCCAATAAAAAAAGTATTTATTAGATAACTACTATGTCCCAGACTAAATAATGAGGATATAGAGAAAGATAAAAAAATTCCTTGTTTACAGATAGCTCACAATCTAATAAGGGGGACAAAATGCAAACATTAGAAAAACAAGATATCTCTATCTATCGATAGATAGATAGATAGATAGATAGATAGATTTATATCGATAGATAGATAGATGCTGTTCCAAAAAGTTTAGTGGAATTTTAGGCTATTAAAGCTTAAAGCTTCCATCAAATATCTGGGACACCCTATATACAAGATAAAAGGGAGATAATTTCTGAAAGAAGGCACTATAATTGAGCTAGAGAAAGAAAGAGAAATGAAAGATCTTTTGCAGAGGAAGATGTTTTCATTAAAAAAAAACAAAAAAAACAAAAACAGGGAAGCTAAGAGGCAGAAACGAGGAGAAAGAATATTCCAGGTGTTGGGGACAGACATTGGAAATACTAAGTCAGAAGATGGTAGATCTTGTGAAAGGGCCAGCAAAGAGATTTGTTTCACTGGATTGTAGAATGCATAGACAAGAATAAAGTATAAGACACCCAGAATACTAGGAAGGAGCAAGTTGTAGTTAACTTTTAAAGACAAATAAAGGAAAGAATTTTATATGGGATTCTATAATTCCCAGGGAGCTCTAATTTTTTTTAAATGGGTCATACTAAGATTTTACATTTTAGGTAGATCAATTTGGAGGTTGAGGGAAAAATATCTTTGAATGGGGAGAGATGAGGCAGACAGATCTACTAGCAAGATATTGCAAGAGACCAGAAGTGAGATGATGACAGCCTGCATCAAGATGGTAACTGTTGTAAGAGAGAAAGAAGCAAATGCTTGACAAGCCTTGCAACAGATTGGATATGAGTCTGAGAAAAATTGAAGAGCTAAGGGCAACCCAGGTTATGAGTACTGGTGACTAGGAGGATAGAACTCCCTTAATGAGAGAAAAGTCCAGAAGTGGAGAGGGTTTGGAAAGTGGGAGGATGGGAAAGATGTTAAATAATATAAGCCAATCCCTTCTCTCTTTATCCCCTTGTGTTTAGGAGCTGTAACATGGCATAAAAAAGGAGCACTCATACAGTAGCTGCCTCATCTTCAATGTAGATAAACCATCTTTATGCAGATAGGAATAGATCAAGTCAACTATGGAAGATTTTCTCTGCAATCACATTTTAAACAAGGTATAGGTCTTGTAACAGAAGAAAAAGGAAGGAAGGAAGGAAAGAAGAAAGAAAGGAAGGAAAGGAGAAAAGAAGGAAGGAAGGAAGGAAGGAAGGAAGGAAGGAAGGAAGGAAGGAAGGAAGGAAGGAAGGAAGGAAGAAGAAAAAGGGAAAAAGGAACATATTAGAAAAGAAATGGGCATCCAAACAGTGGGAGGAGGTGAGGGGAAAGAAGACCCTTTACAAATAAGCTTCATGGTTTCAAAAATAAATAAAACCCACACAACTTAGATTGCTGAACAACCATATTTATTCTTAAATCAGAGTAAGAGGTTGCCCTGAGCTTGGGCCTTGCTACACTTGTCTTCCATTTACATTTTCTTTTTGAGATCAGGTAATTCTGAAAACAGCTGAAAATTGCAGAGGATGATAATTGCTCTGAATATAGAGATTCACATTTTTGGTATCATAGAATCCTGAATGTTAGGGCTGGAAGAGATCTCTGAATGTTGAGCAAAGGATTTTCAGAGTTGGATGATACCATAGCCCATGTATTCCTTCAACTTTAATGTTTCTTTCATTTAATAAACATTTAGTTGGCAATTATTATATGAGAATAAAGCTAGGTGATCCAGTGGATAGAGTGCCAGGCCTGGAGTCAGGAAGATCTGAGTACCTAAGAGACAATATTTGTGTGATCCTGAGCAAATCACATAACCCTATTTGCCTCAGTTTCCTTATTTGTAAAATGAGCTGGAAAAGGAAATTGCAGATCACTCTAGTATCTTTGCCAAGAAAACACCAAATTGGGGTCTCAAAGAATAGGACACAAATGAAAAAATGACTGAACAACAACAAATGTGAGTAGTACTGTGTTAGTTATTTAATATCCTAAATCACTAAATATTGGAACTAGAAGATATCTATGATCATAGAATCTTAAAGGTTCTGGATGGAGTCTTAGAACATAGAAAATTAAAGATGGAAATTGCTTCTTGCACAAAGATTCTCAAGGAAGTAATTTTAACATCAGCCTAGTCTTTGATCTTATAAATTTCTCCCAGTTTTCTCTGCATTTCTTTCCAGATCATAAGACTGAAAGAAAAAACAAACTGCTCTATCTATAAAGTCTTTACCAGAAGGCAGCATTAGGACTTGATAAAATTGAGAACTTTTCTAATTTTGTTGACAAAACTCTCCCTCAGTCCATTCCCAGCACATGTTTTTTAGAGTTTATTTCAGATTTCTTGAACCCATCACAGAAGAAAAATTCTTCTTCTCTCCTGCTTCCATTTGACCTAAGTCAAGGACTCAGGTCTTCACCACCACCCCCCATTCTCATCTTTCAATAAAGAATCATTTGACAACATTTGTTAAGCATCTAATCTATAAGAGATATTAACAAAACAGATAAAAATGATGTCCTCAAGGAGCTTTTGCTTTACTGGCTCAAGAGGTGCCAGGATAATCCATGGCTCAAAGATCATTTACTTTGAATTCCATTCATTGGCAGAGATGATGAACAGTTGGTGAGAATCCGGGAAAAGAAAAGACCTTCTCTTCATATCCCTGAAAAGAGAGGAAAAACCTGAGAAGATGATTCATAAAGGAGTCTATAGAAACTTCAGGAAATACCTCTAGAGATTTCAGGAATTTTCCCTTTGAGACTCTGTGTGAGTATATCTGACTCTCTGTTTCTTTCTGTCTCTGTCTCTCCATATGTCTCTGTCTCCCTCTTTGCCTCTCTCTCTCTCTCTCTCTCTCTTTCTCTCTCTCTCTCTGTATCCATGTCTCTATCTCCATGTCTTTGTCTCTGACTCCCCCGCTTCTCCCTCCCCCTTTCTCTTCCCCCCCCTCTGTCTCTCTGTGACTCTGTCTCTGTCTCTCTGTGTTTCTCTCTCTCTCTCTCTCTCTCTCTCTCTCTCTCTCTCTCTTTTTCTCTCTGCTTCTTTTTCTGTCTTCTCTCTTTCTTTCCCCCTCCTCCCTCCTTTTCTCCCTCCCTTCTTTCTTTGGTCTCTCCCCTCTATTTCCTTCTCTCATATCTCACTGTCAATGGAAGAACTCATGGAATTCTCTTTATTCTTTGGAATATATTCTCATCCCTATACCTTTTCATAATTTTGTTTTGGTATAAGTTTAAATAAATGGATTTATTTATTTGCTATTTGTTTCATGTATTCATTTTGGAACTGGAATTTGGTGGGAAAGAAATCAAGCTTGGATTATATCTCGGGGCCTTCCTTCTCACTAAAGAATAGCCATCAGAAGCTTAAGATTCTTTGCAGCTCCAATATTGTGTTCTAAGGTTTCTTCCAAACAATAATTTTTTTTTAAGGTTTCTTCCAGCTCCAGCATTCCATGTTCTAAGTTCCATCAGCACTACCATTTTATAGTCTATACTTTAACATTCTGTGACTAAAAGTACATTTCAACTCTTTAAAGCCCTAGAGTTTGTCCTCCTTTACTAGGAGGAGGAGGAGGGTTGGGGACATGGGGAAGGATCAGGAAGTAGGAACAGCAAGGAATGTCTTTCCATCAGTCCAAAGGATTTATATTTGCCATTTTCTGCATGGGTTCGTCCCAAGACTCCATTGTAACACAGTAGGTCACATTAGATAAGGGTGAAAGACTGTGTATATCTGAAGGTCCTATAAACAAGCAGCAGAGAGGTGGGGGAGGAGGAATGGAGAGAGAGAAAAGCCTTTCCAGCAATTCCATTGTTGAAGGCCTTTATTTTCAGCTTGAGCAAGCATGGCCTACAGTCTCCATGCTGATAGAAAGCTTCCCACTGAGAAATCATCTACTCCCACTAGCCATTGCTTTTTTTTTAATTTTTAAAACCCATTTCTTACACAAATACTTTGTTTTTGACCTGATATTCTGAAATAGCAGCAATAATGGCTTTTCTCCTGGAAATTCCCCTCTTTGGGGCCATGATATCTTAGCCTTCCACTATTGAGGTTGGTATGGATTTGCCAAATCCTACAACTGCCATCTCTATCATCCAGGAGTTGATATTGATGCCCATAATCTATCTGCAAAAAAAAAAAAAAAATTTGTCTCCCGGGGAGAGCCAACTTCTTAGGACACACTGGACTGATCTCCCTATTTCCCTCCCCACTTCCCATGCCTGAATATCCATCTTTACTGTTCACTCACTGCCACTGTTTTTCTGCTGAGAAAACCAACCGAGGCTGACAGCAAAGGTCATTGTGACCAATTGTAAGTCCCGGCATACAAATGTGCCTTTTAGCTGTAGGCTCCACAAATAGGGACCGTGTCCCGTTATTGATAAATCCTTAAAAAGACTCTAATGTATTTTCATTTCAGGAAAACAACTGCTTTCAAGGTTGCCCAGAGAAAATAAAGCAGCCCGGCATGTTGAAGAATTCGAAAAGTTGGCATTCTGCAGCAGATTAAAAGATAATAACACTTCTATTAGAATCACTCGGCTACGCTGTATTGATCTCATCAGGGAGGCCACTGCAGGTCTAATATGAACAGAGCCATTTTAGAATTAATCACAGGGGTTTTTATTACGGTTCATAGGGCTTCTCATTCAAATTGCATCGTTTGCAATATTTATGGCTGGGCTTGGTTGCCGTTATTAAGTGCGAGTGGGCCGCGTGGTGCCCAGCCTGCTGGGTTACAACACAAGAGTCATTCTTCAAAAGTAAATCTTATCTAAACTATGCACAAAAAGCCAATTACTTTTTGATTTACATTTTAATTTCACATTCTCCTTCCTCCATCTACACAAAAGTCAGCCCCCACCTTTGGTGGGAGTAACCAATACAGACACATGAGCTGAGCTCCCCAGGTTCCCCGAGACTAGATGAGTGTGTTAATGGACTTCAGACTCAAGAGAAGGAGTTGGTCAGTTACAAGTATCCAAATTTCTTGGGATGGATGGAGGGAGTTCAAGAAAGAAATGAGAATAATTGAGCAATGTGTTGCCCTCACCAAGGGAAGATGGAGATGTATTTCTCCACTGTATGCTGAAAAAGTTTTGGATTGGTCAATGGCCAGGGGAGTCAGGGTACTAGAGAACCAAGGCACTCGGGAGCCAGGAAATGTGGTGTAGTGAAAAGAGCACTAGACTTAGGAAATGAGTTATTGACTCATGTGACCAAGATTCTTCTATCTTTCCATTCCTAAATTCTGTCAGGTGATGTTTCCTGTCTACCACAGGAAGGATACAGAAAATCCTAGAATTTTAGTATCCCTGAGTAAGACTAGATCTCAGAGATCATCAGATTTTACCTTTATGTTCAATGTCTTTCACTTTTGTTGCTTATGTGATAAAGCAGAGGAATCTCAAGGAGTACCAGGTTGGAATGGGAGGCAAGCACCCTACTCTCAGCTTTGATGTTGAGTGGAAAAATAGGATTTTTTTACTATAGGGACATGAATGGCACCTTTTGAGTTCTTTTTAACCTACTTTATTTAACATAGAAGTAGTTTTATCAAGAAAGTACCTCCCAAGGTCATATTTCTTGAGGCAACCTGAAGAGTTTTAGATTCAGATATCTCTGAAACAGAAGAGAAAGCAAAGCACACAGCTTTTCTAAGCAAAAATCATTATTTGTCATTAATAAACTCAGATCAGATAACCATAAGAACCCAGTGGTCTAAGGAACTTTGGCTTGAGCATTGACTAACTAGTGGGTTGATTTAAATCCCATCTTAGCTAAATCAGGTAGTACCAGGAGTTCCTCTGCAGGATATAGTTAATGACACAGGGGATTATGCCTGAGATGTGGTAGTTTGTCTGGGGGATTTGCAGACTTCTCAAGATGATTTTGTATTCTTATACCAAGAATACATAGGAATACATCTAAAGCAGACTCATAGTATCTAAATATTTATATCTCTATCTCTCTCTCTCCAACTTCTGATTAAAAGATGGGGGAACTCACTACCTTTTGAGAGAACTGATTACATTTTAACATTAAGCTTTTATTATTTTTTTAAATGTTGGAAATCTATTCTCTGTCTCTCTAACCCTACCACTTCAAGGTGGACAGGGGCTGGGAAAAGGTGGTAATTGTTATAACAAATATGTATAGTCAAGGGGAAAAAAACCCTATTATCCCTGTCAAAAAAATGTGTCTCATTCTGCATCTAGTCCTCTCTGTCAAAATGTGGGTATTATGTTTTATTAACAATTCTCTATAAAAGTGGATGGTCATTGGACTGAATAGATTTCTTAAAGTTCAAATAGTTGTTAGTTTTTACAATGTCATGAACATAGTACTGTTTAACATTTGTTGAATGGAAGTGAAATGAAATAAATGAAAGCAGATAAATAGACTTCTTTAAATACCTAACTTTAATGAGAATTGGAATTATTCACCATCATCATCATTAGAATCATCCTCATCATTGATTGATGTCATTCAAATTGTTCCCCCGGTTCCACTCACTTCATTCTTAATCAAATCATACATCTTCAGAATTTTTTTTAATAATATCAATGTATTGTAAATTGTTCTTGTTCTGCTCACATCTTTTCATGTCTCTCTGAAATTCTCATTTTTAACAGCACAATAGTATCCCATGACTATTTAGAACAACTCTTTCTTTTATCAAACCAAAATCAAACTCCCTGCCTCTAGTTCTATCCTCTGGAGCCAAGCAGAACAGGCCGAATCTGTTTCCCAGACATAGAAGGGCCCCTTGTGTATTTGAATATAGAGATTACATCTTCCCTGTCTCCTCTTTTCCAGAGTAAACATCCACAGCTACACCAACGCATCTTCAAATGACATGCTGTCCTGACTGTCTCAGTCTCCCTCTTGTGATTGAGATCCATATTAATGTCAGGTAGTATGACCCCTATCCCCAGTGTCCATTTAAACTCTTAGGATTGGTTACCCTGGAGACATAGAAAGCTGGAAATATCTCAAGTCAAATCTTTTTTTGCTCCAATGAGGCCATCTCTGCCTCATTTACTCCATTAAAGATCATTGAGGCTAAAATCTATTTTGCTAAAGTATTTACTTGTAGTGAGTTAGTGCTAACTGGCTACCTGTACTTCATAAGAAATACATTAAACTGTGAATCCATCCAGATTCTCAGCCTTATGTGGCTCCCTGTCACCCACCCAGTAAAATGCAAACATATTGGCCATTCAATATCTGTTATGGCCATCTAAAGGAATGTTTTTGTCTTATCATATGTGTGGATGCTTAATATGATAATTTTACCCAAACATTTGTGTTAACAATATCCTGTTGACAGAGGCATTTGGGATTGTTGTTCACTCATTTAGATGTATCTTACTCTTCCTGATCCTACCTACCAGGTCCTTCTATTATCCATATCCGCCATAGTCTGTCCAAGCTCAACACTATCTATCCATTTTCTCCTCTTGCCATCTTCCTTTTGCCTTCAATCCTTTTCCAATGAGCCCCATCTCCTCATTATGCGACCAAGTAAGCCTATAAGAGAAGCATTTGGAAGATCTTATTTCTTTTCCTGTTAGGACTTTGTGCTGGAAGCTTTGTGAGAGTAGCAAACACTTCTGGTGAACATGCATCTATCTTATTAATGTCACTTGACATTAGAAGGTCAAAATGTTGTTTCACTGAATATTTTATGATTTTTTTATTTTAATGAGAGACACTATATTGGAGGAAAGTTTCAGTATTTGACTTACTGGTGAATAGCCTGAATTAATTTCTTTAAGTATTCACTGATTTGATCTCATTGCTTTCCAAGGGACTCTCAAAAGTCTTCTCAAGCATTGATTTTGTAGTTCTCAGCTTTCCTTATAGTCCTAGTTCTCAGAGTCATATATTGCTACTGAAAAACCATACTTTTAACTGTATAAACTCTTCATGAACTCATTTGGGGTTTTCTTGTCAAAGACACTAGAGTGGTTTGCCATTTCCCTCTTTATTTTACAGATGAGAAAATTAGGCAAACAAAGTTAAATGATTTGTCCAGATACATACAGATATTAAGTGTCTGAGGTTAGATTTGAATTTAGGAAGATGAATCCTCCGAACTATAGACCTGGTACCTTCTCTCCTGTGCCACCTAACTGCTTAAGACAGAAGCAGAATGATTCAATTTAGACCAACTTAGCAGTGTCTTCAATATAGTAGGTGCTTAAGGTTTGTTGAGCTGAACCTAACTATACAGAATTAAAAATAAATTGAATAAGATAATGGACTTCCTTGGAGACTTGGTTTTAATGAGGATCTGAGTTATTTATAATAATAATAACAATAACTAGCATTTATGTAATGCTTTAAGGTTAACAAAGAGTTTTACATGTTATCTCAATGTGTAACAGCAACCCTGGGAATAGGTATTATTATATTCCTCTTTTGGAGCTGAGGAAATGAGGAAAATAGCAGTTGTGACCTGCTTAGAATTGCAGTTACTAAGTGTTTAAGTCTGGATTTGAACTCATTTTTCCTGATTCCAGGTTTAGTGATCTAGCCACTGTATTATCTAGTTTTCTCTATCATCATATCACCCAAATGCAAATGCATCATGGATTCATAAACAACAAAATTTAGAAGGAAGTCCCCATTAAAGATTACTTTGTTAAAATGATTCATTTTACAGATGAAAAAACTGAAGTTTAGCAGAACAAATTATTAGATGACTACCAAATCTACATATGAATATTTTATTTCTATTAGCAGGCACTTGTCCTGGTTATTCCCAATGACTGAATACTCTTCTTCTCACCAGTAATTTTTAAAATCCCAATTTTTCCTCCTTTCTTCCCTTTTTTATACTTTCCTTTCTTCCTTTTTTCTTTTGGTTTTTTCCTTCTTTTTTTCTTGTAGTTTCTTCCTTCCTTCCTTTCTCCTTTTCTCCTTCCTTCCTTTTCTACTTCCTTTCCTTCTTTTCTCTTTCCATCCAATATTTCTTCCTTTCTTCTTTTCTCTTCTTTCATCCTTCCTTTCCTCTTTCCTTTTCTCTTCCTTTCACTCTTCCTTCTTTCATCTCTTCTGTATTTTTTACATCATTCTAGTCATTACCAGTATCTCTCTATCTTCCAAAAATGCAACAATATTGGTTTTTAAAGTAGAAATAAAAAGAAGAAAAAATTAATCACAACCAATCAGTACATTGAGTAAATCCAAAAAGGTGTAATGGACTATAACTGCAGAACAATACTCTCACAATTCTTAAATAGCTATTTGTCAATTTTTGTCATCTTTACCGATTTCTAAGACCTGAAGTAAACCTCAAAGGTTATTTTGATTTGTATTTTTCTTACTATCAGTAATTTAGAGTATTTTTCATATAGTTATGAATATATTGCAATTCTTTTGATAACCACTTGCTCATCTCTTTTGACTACTTATCTATTGGGGAAATTCTATCAGCTTTATATATATTTATCAGTTTCATATATCTTAGATACAAAAAGACTGTCAAAGAAATTTAATGCAAAAACATTTTCCCCATTAAATGACTTCTTCATTCTTATTTTATCTATGCAGAAGCTTTTCAGTTTCACATAATCAAGGTCAACTATTTTAACTTTTGTTCTTGTCTTATCATTTATTTCCTATCCATAATTGTGAGAGGTATTTGATCAGTTTTTCTTCTAATTTTTATAGTATGATATTTAATATTAAGGTTATAGATGCTTTTGAAATATATTGTAGAATGTGATGTAAGGTGTTAGTCTAAGCCTAATTTCTTCCAGACTAGGATGGTTTCTTTTAAGATTCAAATCCGCTTTACTGCAGGGGGCCTTACTAGTATCCCAGTTGTCTGACTCTTTTTCTCAAAGGTCACATTCCTTCTAATCCATAAGTACCTATTTAGTAACATGTGAAATTCTATTAGTATGTAATCTCACTAGCAGAAACTGTATTTGCATGTTTGAATGTCTTTCTGATGTTTGGTACATATTAAGGGCTTAATAAATGTCTTTTGATTGATCTATTGTCCTCCCCATATCCTGTCTACCGAAAATCTCCAAACCTACATGTTTTGTCAGCATATCTACAACAAAATTCGACATCTATCTCTCTCAAAGCTGCCTTCTTCCATTTATCTCTTTTTTGCTAAGGATACCAGAATCCTCCCACTCATCTACATTTTCAGTCTTGATGTATTCCTTCTCCACCTGCTTTTCATAGTCAAAAGGTTGTTAAATATTTTCAATTCCACTTCCAAAATAGTTCTTGCCTCCATCTCTTTTTCTCCATTCAAATGGCTACCATGTTTATTCAGATTCTTATGGCCTCTCATCTGTACTAGCCTCTAATTATTGTATTATTATGCATACTTCACCAGTAAGGGAGTTGAGATTCTAGTAAGGTGACTTGGAAAATCTGTACCCAAAGGCAATACTGGCAAAGAGATTTACAAGACCAGTGGCCTTTTGACGCCCCCCCCCCCATACTTACAAAAAACACACATATGTATGGACATTTATAAATAAAATCTCAATAACTAACTCTCTCTCTCTCTCTCTCTCTCTCTCTCTCTCTCTCTCTCTCTCTCAGCTTTGCTTTTAGGAAACTAGTTCTTTCTTAATTCCTTCCCATCTACTTTTTCTTGCTGTAGGACATTTTCCTTTTGTGACAATTTCTTACTTATATATGTTATCTCCCTCTATTAGAAACTTTTAAAATTCAAGAATTGTTCCCTTTTTATTCAGCCACAGTGCATGGCACATAAGAGTTGCTACATATATTTTCATTCATTCATTCATGCATGCATGAGTGCATTCATAAGGAGATTCCTGTTCCCATTTCCATTCTTCTAGAAGATACAAACACAAGCTTTCATGGTTGACTATTTGTCCCTGGGACCTACTTGCAGAGACCCATCTGATTTTCTTGACTAAGTTGCAGTACACAGGCCTATATTTCAACCAGTATCTGCAACTGTAATGTAAATAATCTGTCCTTTGTACCACAGCCCTTATTCCCTTATTTCTCTTGGCTCTGACTTATGGCCAAAGCACAAATCCAGATCTGCTGATTTTAAGGAAAAGCCATATGATCACAGAGATAACGGGTAGTCCCAGTTCCAGATGAACAGGGGTATTTAACATCAACTTTTTATGTACAAATTTTTACAAATATCAGTAGCCCCCAAACAAAAATTTTAAAGTGATATGATTTTCTTATGTAACAAAATTATTGTACGTTCAAATATCTTACTGGGTATATCTTCTTTGTCCATAATTGTTTATATATTGTCTTCCTAATTAGATTGTGATCTTCTTGAAGGTAGGACTATAGATTGATTTTGGTATCTCCAGTGTTTTTCACAGTACCTGGAACACAGTAGGTACTTAATAAAATCTTTCTAGATTTTACTACATGACCTCTTGATTCCAACACAATTTCCATGACCCCATCCTGGTTTTCATGCTAAAGGAATGACAGATTAAGACCTTGGCAACAACCCAGTTCCTCATCCTCCCTCAACCCTCACTTCTACAATAAACTCAAACATTAGAGAGGCAAAGCAGGATTCATCATATTTTCCATTTGGGGAGAAAAGAAAATCACCACACCTCTTTTAAAATGCAATAAATATGGAAAAAATAAATTCAGAAAGAAAAGGAAATGAATGTGTCATAGTAACACCAAAAAGGCTGTTTTTTATCAGGCAGGAGATGTGGCTGGTTAACAGCACACTGACAGTGGGAGGGGAACAGTCTGACATATAATTATAGCAGCAACAGCGGGCTACAGTTAAGGGTCTCCTGGAGTTTCTGTTACACTGAAATCTATTTTTCAAGTGCTTACAGATTAGCAATAAGAATTTTCACTTTGAGTCAGAGTTGCTTACCCAAAATCCCTTGGGAGTACTCATAAAAATTAAAAAACAAAAATCATCCAGACATCCCCATGCTAGAACTCAAATACAGACTTTAAATCGATTGGGCTATTTTAAAATATGGGGAGGGGAGGAATAACAGGATGTGTTCCAATTCCACATACTTCTCATAAAATCCTAAGACCTAGATCAATAACACAGAAAAGACCTGACCTTGGAGTCAGAAAATCTGGGTTCTAATTTCGGGCTGGCCATTTGGTAGCTGAGCCACCTTAAATTAAACATTTCACCAGCATGAGCCTCCAATTCACCAGCTGGAAAGGGAGGAGTTGAGTCAGATATTAGATCTGAAGATTGCTTTAAGCTAAAATGTTCCATGGTCTAAGATCCCCTTCTTATTCTGCTATTTTATGATCTATATCTGACATTATATCTTGATACTTACGTATGGATACACACATTGACATGTGTTCATATACATTTTATATATAATGTTTATGCACGGTGTATATATAACATGCATGTACATATATACAGCATATACATAGCATACATATCCTTTATAGGGTGTGCAGAATATGTATGCCATATATAGTTTACATATGTTATATATCATAAGCATGTGTACTATATATGCTACATATAGTCTTATGTGTTTATATAGCATGAATATATGCTATATATAGCATGCATTATTTATATATACATGCATAATGTATGTCTAATATATATACTATATTCTTATATATATATAATATATATTAGAATATAGCATATTCTATATATATCTATAGTATCCATACGTTACATATTATGGTATTTATAATGTATATGCACTATATATAGTATACATAGCATATGTTTATGTATATATATATATAGTGTCCATGTGTTATGTTTTTGTAATATAGATATTCTATATAACATATATACTATATATAGTATACATAAATTATATATTATATATATACTTATAGTATATATGCTACATTTAATAATATATACTATATATAGTATATTGTAAATCATATATTTTGTATAAGTATAAAATATATATTAAACATTTCTAATTTTTTCTTTTACCTTTGTAGTTTTCATTTTATCTGCTAAGTCATTCTAAGAGAATGAAAGATCAGGCTTGTGCTACAATCATGGTGATGCATTAAGTAAGATACTTAATATCGGACAAGAGCTACACTTTTACTTCTAATACTTGAGGATTGGGCTAAATGCCCACCAAAAGGATCATCACTAAAGATGCTAGGCAATAATTATTTTTATTCTAATAACTCATGAGAGCTGCCTTCTAAAGCATCAAGACGGCAGGGGGAGATGTTCACAATGTCCAAACTTAAGAAGGTGATGGAGAAGACATTAATAATGCAAATCAAACTTCAATATGTAATATTTTTTATTTGGGAGGAGAATCAATTAATAAGCATTTAATAGTTCAGCACTTGTTATATGCATACATTTAAATGAATATACAGATTCACATATAAATACTTCTATGAAAGACAGCATAGCACAGTGTATAGAGGAATGGCCTGGAGTAAGGAAGTTTGGGGTTCAAGCCCTGTCTCTGATACATACCCCTGATACAGCTGTGGGATCATGGGAAAATCACAACTTCAGTGTAACCCAAATAACTTTCTAAGATGAGATGTAACTGATGAGTTGCTGATCTGCTTTGATAGAGTTTCCCACATTCAATATCACACACACATGAACACATACACACATAAACATATATGTACACATACATGTGTGCACACAAATACACATACCTGGTATCAACCATCAGAGATACCCTTGCTGCCACAAGAGTCCCCCAGACCTATTTGCCTCCTTAAAGTGTAATTTACCAGCTTGATACTGGACTCTGATGACAGATCAGAGCATAGAATCAGAAAGAGACCTGTGCATCCATTCACTCATACTTTAAATGGATGTCTTTCAAACCCACTGGAGATAGAGGAAATGCAGAATCAGGCAACAACTCAGCAATTTATCATTTCAAAGCAGAATAAAAAGAAGAAAAAAGAAAAAAGTAACTTCTTAGTGCTTTCCTTATTATATGGTTGAATAATTCACCTCATGAAAGAGAGCCAAGCATGACTCTTAGCTGGCTCTAAAAAGCAGCCTGTGAATTGACTTCCCTTTATTGGAGTCTGATCACTGCTATCTATTAATCCAGAGGAAAAAAAAATCCATGTAAGATTGATCTATAAAGGAACAGGGTTCAAAATGATTAAAGATCAATGTAGGATAGAATTTGAAAACAGAAGCTGACATTCTCCAATTGAAAAATGGTCAAAGGATATGAAGAGACAGATGAAGAAATTGAAACTATTTCTAGTCATATGAAAAGATGCTCCAAGTCATTATTAATCAGAGAAATGCAAATTAAGACAACTCTAAGATACCACTACACACCTGTCAGATTGGCTAAGATGACAGGAAAAAATAATGATGATTGTTGGAGGGGATGTGGGAAAACTGGGACATTGATACATTGTTGGTGGAGTTGTGAACGAATCCAACCATTTTGGAAAGTAGTTTGGAACTATGTTCAAAAAGTTATCAAACTGTGCATACCCTTTGATCCAGCAGTGTTACTACTGGGCTTATATCCCAAAGAGATTATAAAGAAGGGAAAGGGACCTGTATGTGCACGAATGTTTGTGGCAGCCCTTTTTGTAGTGGCTAGAAACTGGAAACTGAATGGATGTCCATCAGTTGGAGAATGGCTGAATAAATTGTGGTATATGAATATTATGGAATATTACTGTTCTGTAAGAAATGACCAACAGGATGATTTCAGAAAGGCCTGGAGAGACTTACACGAACTGATGCTGAGTGAAATGAGCAGGACCAGGAGATCATTATATACTTCAACAACAATACTAGATGATGACCAGTTCTGATGGATCAGGCCATCCTCAGCAACGAGATCAACCAAATCATTTCTAATGGAGCAGTAATGAACTGAACTAGCTATGCCCAGAAAAAGAACTCTGGGAGATGACTAAAAACCATTACATTGAATTCCCAATCTATATTTATGCCCACCTGCATTTTTGATTTCCTTCACAAGCTAATTGTACAATATTTCAGAGTCTGATTCTTTTTATACAGCAAAATAATGTTTTGGTCATGTATACTTATTGTGTATCTAATTTATATTTTAATGTATTTAACATCTACTGGTCATCCTGCCATCTAGGGGAGGGGGTGTGGGGTAAGAGGTGAAAAATTGGAACAAAAGGTTTGGCAATTGTTAACGCTGTAAAATTATCCATGCATATAACCTGTAAATAAAAGGCTATTAAATTAAAAAAAAAAAAAAAACAGAAGCTGACAGGTCTACAATTGTGGTAGTTTACAGAATATTTTCAAATATATCGTTGTAGCTGATCTTCACAGTAAGTCTGGGAGGTAAGACCCAGATAGGAATCATTATTCCCATTTTATAGAAAAGGAAACTAAGGCTCAATACATAAAGTGAACAAGTAGCAGCACAGGATAGACCCCAAGTCATAACTCTCCAGTCCCAGTATTTGTTTTGTTTTTCTGTTATTATATATTGCTGTTAAATGCTTCTTTAGTGGCATAGGATTTCATTAAAGTCTATATATGCCCAGAGTAACTCATCTGTAAAATGAGCTGGAGAAGGAAATGGCAAACCACTCCAGTATCTTTGCCAAGAAAAATCCAAATAGAGTCACAAAGACTTGGGCATAATAAAAAAAAATAACCAATAACAATGGCATATATGCTTAGAACATAGTAGGCAGTTAATAAATGTTTACTTACTGATTGACTATTTAATCAGCATAATCATGACTCCTCTACAAGTTTGTTAGGCATGTCTTGCAAATGCAGAGACAATAATGAAACTTCCAGGTTTCAAGGAACTCAGACAACTTTTTGTATCACCAAAAATTTGGCATTTTAGTTTGTTGGGGTTTTTTTGGTTTGGGTTTGGTTTTTGGTGGGTTGTTCCTAATTGAACTATAAGATATGGAAATATTTATTTCCCTGAAGTCAAACAGAAAAGTACTCTCTCTGAATTTAGCTATACTGAACTTACATTAATAGATACTCAATTGGTCATTAGACCCATACAAGAAGCAAGCATTTATAACCAAGTAGTACCTGAACTTCATTAACAGAGCTTTCAAGCAGACAGGGCACCAAAAATGTTTGTAGCAGCTCTTTTTGTAGTGTTCAGGAATTGGAAACTGAATACATGTCCATCAGTTGGGGAATGGCTGAATAAGTTATGATATATGGAAGTAATGAAATATTATTGTTCTATAAGAAATGATCAGCAGGATAATTTTAGAAAAGCCTGGAAAGACTTACATAAACTACTGAGTGAAGTAAGAAGAACCAAGAGAAAATTGTAATAGCAAGATAGCATGATGATCAACTGCATTACAGTTGGCACTTTTAATCAATGAAGTGTTTCAAGGCAATTCCAATAGACTACAATGGAAAAAGTCATCAGCATCCAGAGAAAGAAGTATAGAGATTGAAAGTGAATCAACTGTATTTTCACCTTTTGCTATTATTGTTTGCTTGGATTTTTTTCTTTGCCATTTTTCCCATTTTATCTGACTTTTCTTGTGCAGCATGACAAATATGGAAATATGTTTAGAAGAATTGCACATGTTTAACCTACATCAGATTGCTTGCTATCTTGTGAAGGGAGAAGGGCAGGAGAGAGGAAGAAAATTCTGGAACACAAGGTTTTGCAAAGGTGAATGTTGAAAACTATCTTTGCTTGTATTTGTAAAAATAAAATACTATTTGAAAAAGAAAAAAAAAACAGAATTCAAGGTACCTTAAATCAAAAGAAGACCTTGAAGAAGGGCTTTAGTAGAGATTCATGCATAAGAACCATTTAAGAACTGCTCAAAATAGGATACCCATTATTAGCCTCTGTTTCTCAATCTAAAACTTATATTCCTCTCATAGTGTTATTGGGATAAAAATACTTTGTAAAACAAAGTGTTATAGAAATTACAATAGCTAATAAGTAATATGTGTAAAATATTTTTAAGGTTTAAAAACCTTAAAAGTTTATTTCATTTGATCTTCCATATATCTCCAAAAACCCTGGAGGAATGAGCTATTCTATACCCATTTCACACATGAGAAAACTGAGTATAGAAGAGGTTAAATGAATTTCCCAGGATCAGAAGGTTAATTAGAGGCTGAGACAGAATTGGAATTCAGATTTTCCTGACTCAGAATCTAGAATTCCATTCCCTATGTCCCTTAAGTACTTCAAATGTAAGCAATAATAATAGCAGCAGAAGCAACAATTATCAGACAAATAGATTTTAAAATATTTTTCTTGCACTAAGTTCATGAAGTAATACTAAAAGTATTATTATCATTTTGCAGATTGAAAACTAGAGTCACAAAGAAGTTGTGACAAAGTCACTCAAAGAAAATGATAGCAATAGGCTTTCATATAGAAAGATATGAGTATGCTTTCACCTGAGCATAACCAGCTCACACTTTATTCTCACTCATGAAAATAAGGATATGTATAGTGATTTAATGCTTGCACAGGGCTATGTTATTTCACTTGAATCTCACCATGAATTTGAGAGGTAGGTTCTCTTTTATTGCAACATCTCCATCCATTTGAGTTGGATGATTCTCCTGAGGGAGAGCCCTATGATATCATTAGTTATACAAAAGAAGGGGATCATGACAACTGAGAGATTGCTGAACCATAATATCCTATACCTGTGTAAGTAGGGAAATAATTTTTTTTAATATTAAAGCTTTTTTACTTTCAAAACACATGCATATATAGTTTTCAATATTCACCTCCACAAGACCTTGTGTTCTAAATTTTTTTGTTTCCTTCTCACCCTATCCCCTAAATGGCAAGTAATCTATGTTAAACATGTCTAATTCTTCTAAACATATTTCTACAATTATCATGCTGCACAAGAAAAAAAATCAGATCAAAAAGAAAAATGAGAAAGGAAACAAAATGCAAGCAAACAACAATAAAAAGGTGAAAATACTATTTTGTGATCCATAGTCAGTTCCCACAGTCCCCTTTCTGGATGCAGCTGGTTCTCTCCATCACAAATCTTTTGGAACTGACCTGAATCACCTTATTATTGAAAAGAGCCAAGGCTATCACAACTGATCATCACATAATCTTGTTGTTGCCGTGTACAATGTTTTCTTGGCTCAACTCATTTCATTCAGCATCAGTTCTTGTAAGTCTCTCCAGGTCTCTCTGAAATTATCCCACTGATAGTTTTTTTTTTTTACAGAGCAATAATATTTAACATTCATATAGCACAACTTATTCAGTCATTGTCCAATTTATGGATAGCCATTCAGTTTCCAGTTCCTTGTAACTACAAAAGAGCTGCTACAAACATTTTTGCACACACAGGTCCTTGGGAGAAGGAATTCTTCATATAGTTAGACTTCAAGAGAGGCAAGCATGGACTTATGAATGTCATATTGGTACTCTCTATGGGGAAAGAAAATCCTCAATCATGTCATATGCACCAAAGAGATATTTTCTTGGTTGAGATGAACTTTTATTTTATTCCCAGAAGACCTCCTTTACTCTGGTGCATTTTATGGATTACTTTAACTTATATAATTTCTCCAATATGTTTATTTTGATAAAGGACCTTACTCATTATTAATAATCATCTTTTTATAACCAGTATTGGTAGGAGAGAGCTAAGCTAGTAATATTAAAGTAATTGTTACCCTCTTCTATAGAGTAATCATGGAAATTGGAATTTTTACTGAACCCCAAAGTAATTTATGCCTAGATTACAATACATGAATTGTAGTAGAGAGATTTAATTCAGGCTTAATATCTTTTTTATGATGGTCAAGAGAAGGAACAGGTAAATAGTTATTGATTTTCTCCTTTTCTCTGAAGAGGCAGAAATCATCATCTTCCTTATATCTTGCATGGGCCAGATTCCATATCATGGATATCCATGTCACATGTGAGCACAATTACATTTTTATTTTGCATTCCCCAATTCAAATAGCTTGCATTATCATCCCCATTTTATAGATGACAAAATAGAAAAGTTAAAGGAATTGCCAATTTTCATATAATTACTAAGTATCAAAGATTAGATTTTAGCCCAGGTCTTTCTGCCACTAAGTCTAACACTCTGTCACCTACCCACATAGCAAATAAGCATTAGAGTAGATTCCAGGTCATTATCCAATGTACTTTACCCAGCAAGAGGCTGCCACAATTTCCCATTCATAGATTTAGAGACCCAGGTGTAGCTGAAAAAGGAAAACTAATCTAAGAAGCTTCTACCCTAATTGTAAATGCAAGGGAGAATAGAACAAACTAGAAATTTAGCTGAATTCCACATCAGTCCATGTACATTTGGGTTTTAATCTCAATTCTTCCATTTGTTAATTGTGTAATCATAGAGAAATCCCTTCATCTCTCTAATCTTTGAAATGCTCCAGTATTTTAACTATCTGTGATTTCATCATTATGGGTTTTTTCCCCCTCAAAGAAGACTGTCTATTCTGTGTACTCTCATCATTGTCCCCTTACAAGTTTGCTTGAAGTGATCAGCCAATTAGTATATTGATAGTATTCTTTCTTTTCTCATCATTTTATGGATAACTTTGGAGCACGTAAGTCTTCAATAATTATCACTTGCTCTTGATTTATAACAATTCCGTCTTTTTTGTTCTGTATGTTTCTGATCATGCTTTTCTCTGATGCCATTCTTTACAGTGCCCCTACTGTGTGTGAAACTCGCTATTTGTGATATGTCAATAACTACTCATATGCACCATTCATATTTCTGTTGCTTTTTGGGATGGTCATTCTCAGCTCTTTTGGAAATTGAATCCTTATACAAAGCTATATAATGATACTAGACAAATGATGACATTAAAATGTAAACCTTTGTGTTTAGGGGAAGCTGGAGATTTTTACATGAATTTTGCACTTCCCTGGAGGCAGCCTTTTATCCTCCTATAGTACAATATTAAGTCCATCTCATTGCCCATTTGCAGTGTCTATCAAATGAAGAGGTTTTATTCTATGATTCTATAAATGCCAAATTAGTCTCAGAAAGTATCATATTAGGTTATACATGGGAGACATATTTGTAAACTAAGATACTTGGGAAAACTCTCTGAATGGGATAACTTTAACAAAGGGAAAAAAGGTTGACGAACCTTCTAGATATTTGAGTTAAGTCAAAATGGTTCTGAAATAACAAGGAATTAAGGGGGAAAGGAAGAAGTCATTAGTACACAATTATCTGTTTCATTGGGAGGAAGGAGTCACCCAAGCCATAAATCTGAAGAATATTTCGAAGAAAAGAATTATCTGCTCTGAGCTCCTCATTGCATAGATGAGAAAACTAAGATCTAGAGAGAGTTGATGTCAGTGTATGAAACAGTGTCAAACAAGTAGCAAAGAGCAGAGCTGTGAACTGAACTTGTGTCTTTTGACCACAAATTCAGTGTCTATCTTTCCCCTCCCCCTTCTACCTTATCTTTCCTAAATTTTGTACAGGGACATCATGTGGCAGAAGTTGATTAGGATTAAATGGACTGCGACTCAATCCTGAGCTTCCCAGGGGGAGTTATTTACCAAAGGTGTGCAGCATCTGGGGCTGGCCCACATGCCACCGTTTTTCTTAATTATTCCTGACAGTGTTCCCCATTATGCCGAGCCCTCCATCAGGGGAGAAGCGCTAATGGGGCCATTGCTTTTAAGAACGACATGTCAACTGAATACATTCCATTCCAAAGCTGCCGATCTGTTAGTGTAAGGAGGGATTTTTTCAATGCGATCAAAATTTCCCCAATGATACAATCAAAAAATATATGTGGTTGGTATGGCAACCAAGCAACTTGGGGGAGGTGCTGTTTAATTGGCTGCTTTTATTTATTATTTTATAATTATCATTCGATTTTCTGTAGGGGTGGATACTAATTGCAGCCTGCAATCAGATAGAGATCCAAAAATATATCTCTTAAGGAGATTTCTAATGTTTTGCTTTACAGAGAATCACCACCCATGCTTTTGGACATTACATTTGTTTACTATAATTATTTAGCCACCTAAATTCAACCTACAATCACTGTCCTATGATAGCTGAACTGCCAAGTGTGCTGCTTTTCCTTTCCAATAACATCAGTAAAAATATTGGAATATAATGCCAGAGAGAATATTAAAGGCAAATAGTGCCACAGGGGTTTAAGTATTAGTCCTGGTGTCAGGTAAATTTGAATTCAAATCCAGCCTCAGATACTCTTAGCGGATGGCACGGGGCAAGTCATTTAACTTTTTTGCATTAGTTTTTTCATCTTTAATATGAAAATAGTAACGGCCCCTGTCTCACAGGTTTGTTGTGAGAATTAAATGAGAATAATTGTAAAGTGCTTACTTAGCACAATGTCTGGCATAGAGTAAGCACATATAAATGTTAGTTGTTAATCTGGTGATACAAAAGTTCTAAGTGGTCTTAAAACATGTTGTTGATGTTGTTGTTAGTTTAAGAAGATAACCACTGACATCATAATGACTTTCATGTAAATTGGACGTAAGAGAAGCGGAGTTTCACAAAATCCTAAGCTTCACTCTCTATTTCAAAGTCATTAAAAGTCATTGGCAAGATAAAAGTCAAAACAACTAATGAAAGAAAACCTGGTGTACAGTAAATGATCTTGCCATCTTCAATGTCTCACCAAGTTCTAAGCACTGCAAAATGCCTGATTCAACCTCTTTTATGACTATTGTTAACAAGCTACTCTCATCTGTCCATTCCACTGGGAGAAATCTTCACATGCTTGCGTTGACATACCACTAACATCTTCATCAAAGGTGTTGAAGCCAGTTTGTTCCCTTCAACTTGGTTTAGCCTGTCTGCAAAGACAATTTTACTTGGCTGTAACCTCTGTGCATACTGTAACTTCTTAGAACCACATATGAGAGTTGAATAAGAAGTAGACACCAAAGGAAAATGACCACCCCTAAAAAGAATAAAAATAATGTTATAAAAAAGAACTGGAGTGAGAAACGTCCTCAAAACATTAAAATACAGACCATAGACTACTGTAGTTGGAAAAGATAACTAATTAGAACTAGATGGGACCTTTGAGGTTGTTCAGTCCAACCTCATTTTACAATTGGGGATACTGGGGGTAGAGAGATAAGTAACATATATAGTCATTAGGCTATGGGATGCCAAATTCCTGTTTTATGAGATTTCCAAGTCATCATCCTTCTTATGTTCACCAGTAATGGGGCTGAACCTAATGGTGCAAAATCAAGGTTTTAGATTTCAAAAATCAGTACTCTTTTCAGCAGGCTATTGCCTTCAAAAAGTTTTAGAGCACTTCATGAATTTGAATGGCAATTGTTCCTCCACTGTCACGATGACAGTTTGTTTTACTTAAGAAATACTCATAGTCTAATGGCCCCTCAGTGTTGATAAGAGTCTTCATCCTTTGATAACTGCCTCTTTCCCCCTAAAACTAGGCTTATGATTTACTTTCAGTTATCTTAGCAAAAACAATATTTAGAAGAATGATTTCTTGGGAGACTGATTTTTATGTACAATTTATTAGAATCACAAAACGGGAGAAAAGCTTTATAATATTTCAATGTAAACTATTAAATGTTAAAGTTTGATGGGAATAAAGCATATAAAAAATGACCGAGCTTGAAGAGACATAGAGAAGGCACTCCCTAAATATGTGACCTTGGAAGTATTTGTTTAGTCATCTGTAAAGTGAGAGTATTGGACTGGTTAATTTATAGGATTCCTTTACCTTTTAAAATCTATAATGCCAGGATTTCTCATCTTTCTCAAAAATAATAATGCATGAAATTCTTATAGACTTGTGATGGACAGTGTCTTACGCATCCAGAGAGAGAACAAGGAGGACTTAAGGAGAATCAAAGCATAGTATTTTCACCTTTTTGTTGTTTGTTTGCTTGTTGTTGTTGTTTTCTTTTCATCTTATTTTTCTTGTGCAATGAAATGTGCAATTCCATAATGAATATAGAAATATGCTTAGAAGAATTGCACAGGTTTCACCTATATCACTTGCTGTCTTAGACAGAAGGAAAGGGGAGAAGGTGAGAAAAAATTTGGAACAGAAGGTTTTGCAGAGGTGAATGTTGAAAATTATCTTTGCTTGTATTTCGGGAAAAAAATTGAATACTGTTTAAAAATTTTAGGGAGATGATTCTGGGAAGATGGAGGAATAGGTTTGTAAATTTCAAGTTCTCTAGATTTCCCTCATAAATAGAACAAATTTATACCTCAGGGGGAACATGGGTGATGAAAAATCAAAAAGACTTGGAGCATAACAGGAGCCCTCCTGGTACAACCCAAGAATATCTGAAGAAAGACCTGGGGCCAGATATTAACCTTTGTGAAATATAAATATCCCCAGGCTGGCTCTGCAGAAACATCAAGTGGGGAGCCATGGGGCTAGCTGGGTGTGGCTAAAGCCTCAGCAGGAACTAATGTGACTTTCACCTTCAGGATAGCTTGATGAGTCCCAGGTCTGAGTCAGGGAAGACTGAGGAAACCTCAACTGATAAGAAGTGCCAGATTTACCTGTGCTGCAGAGATGTGGCCCTGGGTAAGAAGGATCCAACACCTGGTGAAAACAGAGAGAGTGGGGCAAGGGTGCTTCTGGATGTGGGCATTTGCAGGAGAAGTAAGCTTTTAGTTTGAGGTTCCAGGTCAAGGGGAAAACTGAAGTGAAGCCCGAGGCACCTCCACTCCACATTTAGAGGTGCTTACACTAATACCTCTTAATTTAAAAAAAATAATCCAGCAAAGAAGAAAGAGGCCCATTGTAAAAACTTACTATGGAAAGAAGGAACACCAGTGTTCATCTTCAGAGGAGGACACTGAAGTTAAAAAAGCTTCTAACCCAAAGAGTAATGTAAAATGGCTTCTGCCCAGAGAGAATTTATAGAACTCAAAAAATAATTTAAAAATCAAATGAGAGACACTGAGGCCAAATTAAATAATACATAAATGAAAACTATCCAAGAAAAACAAGAAGATTATGAAAAAAGTAGACCAACTAGAAAAGGAGATATAGTTTCAAAGATAAAAATAACTCTCTGAAAATTCAAATTGAGAAAGGGAAAGCCAGTGAAACTACGAGAAACCAAGAAATAACAAAACAGATTTCAAAGAAAGAAAAGACAGAACAGAATATAAAATATATTATAAGAACAATGACAGATCTGGAAAATATATCAAGAAAACATAAAAATATTGCCTGAAAGTTGTGACCAAATAAAAAACTTTGACACAATAATGCAAGAAATAATACCCAAAAAATTATCCTGGCATAATAGAGCATGAGGGGAAAGTAGAAATAGAAAAAAAAATTCACCAATCACCACTTCAATGAGATCCTTGGTGGAAAACACAGAAATAGTATTGCCAAATTTTGAAATTCCCATATCAAAGAGAAAATTTTGCAAGAAACAAGAAAAAGGCAATTCATATATGCTGGGGCTACAATTAGAATTGCATAGCCAAAATAAAAGTTCTGGAATCATATTTACAAACAATCAAAAGAACTAGGTCTGTTACCAAAAATATCATATCCAGCAAAACATCTATAATATCGAATGAAAAAAAAAATGAACATTCAACGAACTTGCAGATTTACAGGACTTTCAACCAAACCTGAACCTAATAGAAAATTTAACATATAAAAATCAATATGAAAAATCAATTTCAAGGAACTTAACATGATCAAATTGTTTATTTTTTTTACATGGAAAGTATGCACCATACCCTTAAGATTGAAGTCAACAATAGGGTAGCTCAACAGAAAGATTGGAACAGAGTTAAGGTAAAAATAATCATTGTGCTATACAAATTAGGTGCAGAAGAAGAATATTCACAGAAGTATTAGACAGGGAAGAGTTTATAGTTTTGAAAACCTAATCACATCAGGAATAGATTAAATAGGTAACACTACATATATACTATGAAGGGCATAGCTCCCTCCAAAATCTATGAAGAAATAAGGGAGGAGAGATGGAAGATAGGATGCAAAGGGTAAGAAAAAAAGCCAAAGGAGGGATCCATGGATTGGAGGAAGTTAAGTAAAAGTAAGGCAAGAATTAAAACAGAGTCAACAGGAATAGGAAAGATGTGTGTGTGTATGTGTGTGTGTTCATGTGTAAGTGGAGGAGCACACACACACAAACACACACATACACACACACATATATATATGAAGAAAGGATATGTATGTGTATATATATATATATATATATATATACATATATATATATATATATATAAAATACACACACATACACACACATATATATATATACATATACATATCCTTTCTTCACTATAGCCTTCTTGGGGATGGGGAGGAGAAATGAAAGGGGAGAAAAAAAGTAGAAAGGTGTGCAATAGAGAGCAAAAACATAATTTACAAGGAAGTAAATAAAAGATGGACACTCATGAATATAATTTCTTCTACTAACATATCTGTATACTTTCTTGAATTGATAATTTTTGTTGTATATTTCGAATCCTCCCTTATATTCTGCCATGCATATGACAGTGTTTTCTTTTGTTTTATATTCCTCTTCTATTTTTCTTATTCTGTTTTTAATAAAAAAAAAACACAAAAAGAAGAATTATGTCCTAAGATAAAAAAAAGAGTTGAGATCTTCATTGGTAAAAGGCACATTTACATTGATGAAATAATAGATCTTTGAAATGTTGACTTAAACACTTATTTCTTAAGTACTAAAATACAAAGATAAAAATAAGATCACCTTTAACCTCATGGAATTCAACTTCTATTGGAAAGACAAAATAAACACAAATAAACAAAGATGTGCTAGTAAATGTTTAACAGCTAGTTCTCCAAACACATGCATTCATTCATACATACATACGTATATATGCATATGTGTATGTTACTATGTGGGAGACATTTTGAAATTTAATCTGTATTCTCATTTCTTTTCTCCTTCTTTTTCCTAAGTCTAGACAATTAATTAAACAATAAATTTAGCCTTGATTTGTAATACTTATCAATTCCCAAGGTTGAAAATTTAACAATTATCTCAGAAAAGTCAATTTGAGCTGCCTCTACATTATACCTCTTGATATAAATATATATGCAATCTATGGAAATGTGTATTACAGGGAAGTATAAGAACTTGAAAGCATAAATAAAGGCCTCTTTTCATCTAAGAGTTAAGATTTGATCTTTGAAGGAAATTTGGGATTTTATGACATAAAAGTGAGAAAGGAGAGCATTCCAGACATAAGGTTCAGCCCACATCACGTACAAAGGACAGAAAGAAGAGTATATTGGCTGGGCTGGAGATTGTGTCAGAAACTAATGAGTAATAAGTGTGGTAAAGTAGATTATAACCAAGTTGTAAAGAGCATTAAATGCCAGAAGAATTTTCATTTGATCCCAATGGTAATAGGGAGTCACTAAAATAATTGTTGGGTAGTTTCTTGGTCAGAGCATAACTTTAAGAAAATCACTTTGGTGGCTAGATGGAATGGGCATAGACCAAGCAAAAAAAAACCAAGTAGGAAGCTTTTACAATCATCCAGACAAAAAGTAATGAAGGTTTCACCAAGAATGCCTATGAGTATAGAAAAGAAGAACAAGATATGACCAAGTGTTGAGGGAATGTAATTGACAAGGTTTGGTAACTGAAAGAGGTAAAAAAGTGTTCTGTGTTGATTTAGACAATTTTTATATCAATTCTGAGAAGTGAGGTAGCATAGCTGAGGAGACAGAGGAGGGGCAACCTGGAGGAAGTTTTGAAGGTTGGGAAAGATCTTAATTGCCTAGAAGAGAAGTGGGGTAGAAAAGTTATTCCATTCAGAAGGAACAGTTTAAAGGCAAGAGAGTCTGAGTTCATAGGAGCTTAGATTTTATCTCAAGCTGATTGCTTTATAAATTAGAAAATAACCCCCCCCCCAAAAAAAGTAAGGAAGACTTTGCTGAAGATAGTAAGTAAATTGCAAGTTCAGAATTAGAACCCATGTTTTCTTATTCTAAGCACATTTCCTGTTGTTCCATGATGCATCTTTCAGCAGGGAAGCAATTATGTTGGAAAGAAAATGAAAAATAAGGCTGAAATAAACATAGTTGTGTTACATTGGGATAATTTTTGAATGTCAAGAAATAAGGAAACTAATGTTTAGTTTTTGAGCTGGATGGTATGATTGAAGTGGTGTTTAGAAAGCATATGCAGTCCTTAAGTTGGTCAGTATGAATTTATTAGGATCTCTTATAGGCTGAACCCCGGGGAAAAATATAGACTAAAAACAGGATGAGGAGGGAGACAACATTCAAATATAAATCTTAAACAATATATCAAGAAGGTAATCTTAGATGGAAGGGATTTAGGGAGAAAGGCGACTTGGAAAGGATTTACAGAAACTCAAGAATTTGATCTGAGTTTGGAAGGAATCAAGAAAACTACAAGTTAGGATAGGAATGGAGAACATTCTAAGTAAAAGGAAGTGCAAATTCACTGAGTCCCAAGATGCCACTGTCATGTGTTAGATACCATGAGTAGACCTTTCTATCTGGAATATCAAATTCATGGAAGAAAATAAAGTAGAAGAAAATTAGAAAATACTTCAGATAGTGAAGGTGTGCTTAAATGTCAAACAGCAGCTTTTATATTTGACCCTGGAGAAGCCATCAGATTTTCTTGTGTGTGTGTGTGTGTGTGTGTGTGTGTGTGTGTGTCTATGTATGTGTTTGGGTCTGTGTCTGTGTCTGTGTATATTGGAAAAGGGGAGGTGATGGGGTCAGATCTGTGCTTCAGGAAAATCAGTTTGGCAAATGAGTGGAGGTAGATTGGAATGGAGGGAAGAGACTACAGCCATGGAGATAAATGAAAGACTAATGGAATAATTTAGTTGAGAAGTTGTGTGTGTATGAATTAAACATAGTCACACAACAATCTATGTGACTATGTTATTTGAAGTTGTATATATAAGAGATGTACTTAAGCTAGAAACAAGATTTGACAAGAAAATGACTAAATACAAGTAATACAAGTGAGGAATTAAGGACAATACCAAAGATGTAAACTTGGGTGACTGGAAAGACAGTGGTGCACTCAAGAGTAACCACATTTTGAGGAAA
This sequence comes from Sarcophilus harrisii, assembly GCF_902635505.1. Lineage (NCBI taxonomy): Eukaryota > Metazoa > Chordata > Mammalia > Dasyuromorphia > Dasyuridae > Sarcophilus > Sarcophilus harrisii. The sequence goes on along the minus strand of NC_045427.1, from coordinate 59,633,244 downwards.
AGATTATGATCTATGAGCAGGATATTTGGAGTGTGATATGCCTTTTGAGATATCCTATTTGTATTATCTCTAAGTTATTTAACTGATAATTCAAGTGAAAGGTCAAGAGAGAGATGAGAACTAGATATAGATCTATGAGTCATTTGTATAGATGATGAGCCCATCAGAGCTGATGAGACTACCACAGAAATAAATATAAAGGGAAAAACTGAAGAAATAGATACCCGAGGCTGGAAGAACAAGTAGGAGGTTACTGCAACAATCTATGTGACTAAGTATTAAACTTGTGTAATATGAATAGGGATGAAGAGGAAGAAAAGGATCCAAGAGACAAATGGGATTTTTTTTGAGTATTTGGACATAGGGGAGGAGTTAAAGGAGATTTAAAAGCTAGCAATGTTTCTGAAACTAAAATAACAAATTTCCTAATTTTTTCAGTTCTTTAAGCCCTTGACACTCACACAATCTCATTTCATTCTCACAAAAACTCTATAAGTCTGGAGTATAAGAATCATTATACCTATTCCCAGCTGTATCTCCAGCACTTAGCTTGATGCACTTAATAAATGCTTTATCATTCAAGGGAGAGAAGATGTTTCAGGGATGGAATTCAGCAAGAGCAAAGGAAGCAAGTCAGGAATTGGTATCACACATAACTCTGGAGGTCATCTACGGAACTCAAACTCACCCCGTAATAGAAAACATCATGGCAGAAAACAATGGAAAAAAACAAGCTGACTATAGTAGAGTAATGATGTTGGAGCAAAGTGAAAAAAAAAAACAACCTAGTTTGGTAGGGAGACCACAACAAGATTTCTTTTTTTTTAAATAGAATTTTATTTTTATTTTTAATAGCCTTTTATTTTCAGGTTATATGTATGGGTAACTTTACAGCATTGACAATTGCCAAACCTCTTGTTCCAATTTTTCCCTTTCTTCCCCCCACCCCTCCCCCAGATGGTAGGATGACCAGTAGATGTTAAATATATTAAAATATAAATTAGATACACAATCGGTATATATGACCAAACCATTATTTTGCTGTACAAAAAAAAATCGGACTCTGAAATATTGTACAATTAGCCTGTGAAGGAAATCAAAAATGCAGGTGGGCAAAAATATAGGGATTGGGAATTCAATGTAATGGTTTTTAGTTATCTCCCAGAGTTCTTTCACTGGGTGTAGCTGGTTCAGTTCATTACTGCTCCATTGGAACTGATTTGGTTCATCTCATTGCTGAGGATGGCCAGGTCCATCAGAATTGGTCATCATATAGTATTGTTTTTGAAATATATAATGATCTCTTAGCCCTGATCATTTCACTCAGCATCAGTTCGTGTAAGTCTCTCCAGGCCTTTCTGAAATCATCCTGTTGGTCATTTCTTACAGAACAATAATATTCCATAATATTCATATACCACAATTTATTCAGCCATTCTCCCATTGATGGGCTTCACTCAGTTTCCAGTTTCTGGTCACTACAAAGAGGGCTGCCACAAACATTTGTGCACATACAGGTCTCTTTCCCTTCTTTATGATCTCTTTGGGAAATAAGCCCAGTAGTAACACTGCTGGATCAAAGAGTATGCACAGTTTGATAACTTTTTGAGCATAGTTCCAACACAGCTAGGTTTCTCTGTTCAGTTCTAGACAACAGACTTTAGGGTGGAAAACTGACAAGCCAGAGTATGAACAGAAGAAACTGAGCAAAATAAGCAGGTGATTGTTAGTTTGGTGAATAAAAAGCTTAAGGAGAACATAATATTTGTCTTCCAATATTATAAGGACTATGAGGAGACATGAATAAAGGGTTTACACTTGCTCTGCTTTGCCCCAAAGAGTAGACTTTAGATTAAAAGGTGAAAAATTTAGACTTGATGTAAAAACTAACAAAATAGGTCATTTCTAATATTCACAATTACCCAACAGTGAAGTGGGCTACTTTATCAAATGAGTTGACCATCTAGATAGAGATAGGATGGTCCCTTGTCAAGAATATTGTAGACAGAATTCCTGTTAGAAGGGGTTCAACTAGATGACCATTTAGTTCCCATCTAACTCTGAGAGTTTTTGCAAATAAAAATAAAATCTTTTAAAGAGAGAGACTTTTTGTTTCTATCCTTGCATCCTTAATAACTCTCACAGTGTTTTTCACATAATAGGCATTCATACTTAGATTGAATTGAATTTCTGAGGGTAAAACCAGATTGTGGAAGGAACTGAGATCCAAGGGAAAAGATTTGAGCAATAGTAGGTCCTTGAGCTGACTGAGGAGAAACACAAGGAAAATGATGTTTAGGGGAGCTTAGTCTGACAGATGCATGCAGAACAATTTGGAGAGGGGAAGGGAATCCTAAGCCTAGTATCAATTTTAGGAATTTGAAAATGGAAACCAACAGTAGAAAATTGCCTAGAATTATTTGGACATGTGTCTGGGGTGAAGAATGCCATTTCAGTTTTCTAAATTGTGAATGTTATGGTCTATTTCACACCTAGTTCAATACTAGCATTGAGGATTATTGGACACATCTTTAGCCAATGCAGATCTCTTTCTTTCAAAGCCCAAAGCCAGTGTTATAGCTCAGTATAGCTGGGACAGAAGGTACACGATTGCCTTGCTGATTTTAATGCTTGGGCTATGTAAATAAAAAGCCTAATCTCTAAAGCAGCCGCTTATTTTCTCTTTTATTTGCTTGATGTTCTAGTCAAAGCTACTATGTTTCTCCACTGGATACATAAACAACCAATGATGCTGATACATTCCCTGGCCTCTGGTGGAGATAAGTATTAAGGGAGTGACATCTGGCTAGGCGGTTATTGCACAGACTGCCAGGGTTGGAAGGGGCTTGAGAAGGCAGAATGATAGAACAGAGAATGTCAAAATTAAAAGGGACCTTAGAACACATAATTTTCAAATTGAAAGGGACAAAGAAATATGGAGTGTGAGAATCTAGTATGCAAGAATTGTAAGAGACTTAAGAATATATTTTTTTAGGGTATAGAACATAGAATATCAGACTATGAGAGAACTTTGGAATATACGTTACAATACAAAAGGATCAAATTGGAAGGAATCTTAGAAAATTAAGTGTTAAACCAAAGTTTTCTAGATTATTTAATCAAACCTTTTATATTTCCCCTCAATAGAATAGAAAATAAGTTCCTTGATATGTATGTATTTATGATATATATACGAACACCGATGTATGTGTGTGTATATATATATATGTGTGTGTGTGTGCACAGTAATAGCACATGTACAATATATACATATATACATGCATTCATGCATATACATGCATTTATATATGTCTGTTTTGTATCCCTGTGTCCAACACACATAAAGGCAAAGATAAATGTGTGGTGATGATACTGATTTTGCTGATGGATGAAGAAACTGATTCTGAGAGGTTATTTGATTTTCCTGAGATCACAAAAGGATTTGAACCTGAGAATCTTGAGCCCAAGTATATATATATTTTCCCCCTAACCTAAGGTAAGGACCTTACCATGGGTAACAATGGACCACACAACAGTACTCAACTATGTAGCTACAGAGTCTAAGCAGAGTCTTTTCCTAGTCACGTGTGAAATAGAGAAATAGTAAGGAGAAATATAATAAAATCAGCCAAAGAGCCATTGACATAATTAGAGAAAGTTGGCTAACAACCAGAGTATTTATAAACTACTTGGCTGAACAGAATCTGCTGCACAAAGAGGGATATTTGGAGAGAAACAACCTCACAATTTTAAAAAGCATCTGTGGCAATGACAACAGTGGAAAATATAGCCCCTGGAAAAGGATCTGTCTTAGAAGGACTTCATGAAAACTTCCTTCCTCCTTCCAATATCTAGTCCACTGAGTATCTGTGCTTGACAGTGTTTTCAGTGCCAACGATCTTCCTTTTCTTCTACAGCCCACAGCAGAATGTTATGGCTGATTTCCTCTCTCTTGCTCATCACCCTTCAAGCCTCATGACCTGAAACTGGCTCGCAAGCTGATCTTCAGTTACCAGCAATTTACCGAACTTCAGGAAAAAGAAGCAAATGGAGTGCCAACAGAACAAGCTTATTCCCACTGATTTATAATGAAGTCAGCTCAAAGGATTATAGAAACACTTTGAGGAAGGGAGGATGTGTGTCCTAAGATATTAACATTTCCTCAAACCATCAACTGTAGAGTTACAACATGATCTTAGAATTATCTTAGCTAACACCCAGAGAAAGAACTCTGGGTGATGACTAAAAACCATTACATTGAACTCCCAATCCCTATATTTATGCCCACCTGCATTTTTGATTTCCTTCACAAGCTAATTGTATAATATTCCAGAGTCTGATTCTTTTTGTACAGCAAAATAACGGTTTTGTCATGTATACTTATTGTGTATCTAATTTATATTTTAATATATTTAACATCTACTGGTCATCCTGCCATCTGGGGGAGGGGGTGGGGGCTAAGAGGTGAAAAATTGGAACAAGAGGTTTGGCAATTGTTAATGCTGTAAAGTTACCCATGCATATAACCTGTAAATAAAAGGCTATTAAATTAAAAAAAAAAAGAATTATCTTAGCTAAACTTCAAGTTTGGTTCATAAGTCTTCTATGTGTCCTAAGATTTTATAGAGGTGCTGTCCCTTGATTAATGGATTGACATGAAGCTTTTCCCCACTAGTATGAAGATAAATGATCAGGGCCTCCCAGTTGGATGAGCCTCTATGGTCAACTTGATGAGATTGTAAAGTGAGAAACTTGGTGAAATAGAAACTTACCCTAAATTTAGATACCACCCTCTCCCTAGGTGGAGAGACTTGTGCCCTACTCCCTTGCTGAAAAGACATGGGTTGATTCTAATTGATTCCCAGTACCTTATGCTGCTTCCTGGTACTTGTTTGACTGAGATCAGTCAAGGGAAGATGGATAACTGTTGGAAGAACCATCTTGCTTTTAAGTACAGTGACTACATTGTCTCTTTTTTAAATAGTAGTTTTCATATTCTTTTTTTTCTGTTTTGGACTTCTGGACAATAAAATATCAAAATGGAGAAAGAATTTATCTTTCCCTTGTGCTCCATAAGTAGAAAATGATGACTTTCAAGAGGATAAGCACAGCAAATAGCATCAGCAAGAATGAGAATTTAGTTTCTGGATATCTACATCCTCTTGTCTCCTGCCCTTGTATTTATTTTTCTATTTTTCTGAGTGAAGGTCAGAGGCCACAATTCTGAGAAAGTGTGTCTCTAATCTTAGGGTTTATCTCAGTAATACTAAATTTTTCCTTAGTGAACTTCATACATCACAAATCCCAAGAATGGATATCTCTAGTCTGCCAGGATAGGCAATGCTAAAATTTTCTCAGTGAAGATTAGAAATTACCAGTTTTGAAAATGGATGTGTCCAGTCTTAGAATTCCTTTCATATATAATATCCTAAGTTGAAGAGTTATTAAATTGGACACCAGCCTTCTATAGGAAGATTTCCTTTGCATCTCCCTTCTCAGAAGAAAAGTGCCAACAGCATTACTCTGAATTTAGAAGTCTAAAGAATTGAGATGAGAAAGTGGACTTGCCAACTCCTCATGTTACTGTTGTGAATTCTATAGGTCCAAGGTGAACGAGTATTATTTATTCAATCATCCCACAAAGTATCTTACTTTCCAAGAGGAATCTGAATATAAAAGATTATTTGAATATTTTATGGCTCTTGTATATATTCATGCACACCCTTGAGCCCTTTGTATTTTATGCATTTTCTGTGATGGAAAAAATAAAAATCTGTTTTGCATCTAAGGTCCATATTTTACATTTGAACACAGAATGAGGGAGCCTGAAGGACCTCAGAGCAGAGAACATTGCACTTGGAAAGGATATTAGAGCATAGAACATGCAATATTATAAGTAGAAGGGGTCTTCACTGGAAAGGGCCCTGTTACCCACTTTTGAGGAGGTCTAGACACAAACCACACCTAAAATTGGTTTTAAACATCTCTCTGGATTTTATTCTGAGCTTTTATTGTATTAAGGGCATTAATAATTCCTCTGGTTTTAGATCAAATCTAGATTATTATTGTTGTTATTTTGTAAGGAGATCCAGGAAGGGAGAGCCTAGTCAATGAATAACAATTGTAAAATGCATATTCTCCACAAAAGTCTTGGAGAAAGACCCCATATTGAAAATGTGAGCTCTTCAATATTTTAAAAATGAAAAAATAATCTATGAGGGATTTGAATCTGTGATTGTGCATTGTAAAACTATAAAACTAATAGGGCCAACTAACCTGCATGAGTGAGGGTAGGCAGCACCTGTTTGAGATTTACCCTAGTTATTCCAGATCATTCTCAGTCATTCCCAATCAGAAAAAGGGTAGGGGATTGAATTTCCCAAGTGTCTATCAGAACAAAGAGAATCAGAGTGAAATAAAAAAGAAAGAGAAATGGAGTTAAGAAGCTTGGGAAAGAAAAAAAAATAAAAATGAAAAAAAGACTAAGAATAGTGTTTTAAAGAACTCTAAAAATGAAGAAATAACTTTATATCTCACAGTCTGGAAAAAGTCTAAGGAAAGTATTTTTTCTCCATTCAGGATTTAAGCCCAAGGATTTAATAATGTGTGAATGACCTTCAAGTGGTACCAGGAGAAGACTTGTTTAGAACTTTTAAAATCAGAGTTGTTAGCAACATTAGCTTTAAGTTATTTGGGTATCTTTAAATAAGAGAAGCAATATAGTGGAGTAGATAGAATTATAGACTTCCTACATGAAAACACCTGAATTCAAATCCTTCTCATACGCACACCTCACCTCCACCTCCCACCAACACATACTGACAGTGTGACTCTGGATAATTCACGTCTCAGAATTAAAGTCCAGTGACATCAGACTAAAATAGAAAGAGACAGTTACTAATTTATGTAGAGATCTATCCCTGCTATTTGTACATTAACTTAAAAAACCACATACTGCATTAGCTATGTTCCATTGTATTGTTATTTATTTTGTTAAATATGTCACAATTATATTTTAACCTGGGTCCTCACTCTTAGAAGAGTTGTCTTTGATATTTCTGCTCTAGGTGACTGTAAGGTGATAAGTTTCAGAAAAAGAAACTGGCCTGAAATAACAGAGCAAGTTTCCTCATTTGTATGTTTATTCTAGAACAATGATTTAATTCGTCTGGGATGTTGCAGGTATAGAAATACTCCAGCAATGAAGATTGGCAACTCATCTTTAACTTAAAATCTTTGGCTTGCCCTAGGGCTTGAGTAACTTGTCCATGATCACACAGTCATCATAGTGGGTCAGAGCTGGAACTATAACCCAAATCTTCTTTGGCTTCAAAGCTAATTGGCCATCCACCCTCCATCCTGCCTCGGGGCTTCTCTGTGCTCACCTCACATGCTGGCTGGCACTCATTGTTGCTGGTATGCACAACTGGCTCACTGATACAATTTTTCATGGTGTGTTTCATTGTTCAGGGTCATCACAGCCCTGGCTCTGGTCTCTTGTGGGCATCTCTGTAGCAGCCACAGCCTTCTCCTTAGCACTGTTCCCAAAGCAGACGCCAGCCAGAGCACTGCTCCATATGAAAATCCCCTCTCCAAAAGCTGTGTAGGGCACCATGTCACTACTTGGGGTTTAAACTGAACTGGCTTTGATGAAACCGGCTCTCTCTGGCTGATGAGTACAACACAATCCACCATATGCTTAATGGTTCCCATAAAGAATACACAAAAAGGCAAAGCAAATGTGGCTGAGCTATCCCAGGCTCTCTTCCTATTCCTTCCTTCCATTCTTCCTTCCTTCCTTCCTTCCTTCCTTCCTTCCTTCCTTCCTTCCTTCCTTCCTTCCTTCCTTCCTTCCTTCCTTCCTTCCTTCCTTCCTTCCTTTACACACACATATGCAGACAGGACTCTGAGCAATAATCTAATCTGATCTTCTTTTTCAGTCGCATTTGGCCATATCCAATGCTAGCACACATTCGTATTTTGATATAATTCCCTATATCAGGGCTTCTTAAACTTTTTTCTACTCCTGGCCCCTTTTTGCCTGAGAAATTTTTACATGACCCTGAGTATGTAGGTATATAAAATAGATATTTATTGATAAAAATCATAATTTCATGACCCCCACATTCAATTACAAGACCCCATATGAGGTTGTAAAATATAGTTTAAGAAGCCAAGTCCTATATCAACAAAAACATTAAAAAACTTACAAGTCTAGTGCCTATCTCTGTGATAATAAATACATTTCCCTGCTGAGAGCTTTGGAATATTTGTTTATTGTTGTCAAAACATTTCGCCTCTCTAGACTCTTAATGTACAAGTCCACAGATCCTTGGACTGTGAGTTAAGAGTTAAGAGAGATTGGATAGTGGTTTGTTATTGTTGTTGTTGTTGTTGTTGTTGTTGTTGTTTTGATTTTTAATAGCTTTTAATGGTACACAAATTACTTCACATCCTTTAGGTTAACTTGATTTTCACGCCAGTCCTAGGAGACTCACAACATAGGAATTGTGATGACCACTTCTCAGATGAACCTAAAGAATGTCAGAGAAATGAAGGGACTTAGTCAAAATCATGTCTCTCAATTATAGGGTTATTGATTTAGAATACTGTTTCTTTACTGGGGATCTGTTAAGCCAATTTTTTATATAATTATGTTTCAGCATAAATTGGTTTTCTTTGACAAAATGAGATAATATCTGTAAAGCATTTAGCACAGTGCCTACCACATAATAGGAGTTTAAGAAATTCTTGTTCCCCTTTCTATGCATTTAAAAATTCCATTCTGAGATGGGGTCCATAGACTTCATCAGATTGCCAAAGCCTCCAAAATTTAAACACAAGCAGAAGATTTAGAACCTCTCACTTGGAAGAGGGAAGGATTTCAAGGTCATCTCATTTGACTCATTTCACAGAAGAGGACCTTGGGGCCTGGATAAATGACTTACTACCCAAAATACAGGTAATATATGGCCAAGCTAGGTTGTGATCTCAAATTCTCTGATTCTAAAGCCAATGTGGTTTTTCCCAGGACATTTTGCTGATTCCTGCACTCCTGGAATGACAAAATACTATAATTATTGTTCGGTCATTTCAGTCATGTTCAAACTTCAGGACTACATTTGGGATTTTCTTGGGGTAAAAATATAGAATTACACAGCTAATAAGTGTCTGAGGCTAGATTTTAACTCATGGAGAAGTTTCTTCCTGATTCCAAGTCCAGTGCTTTGTCCACTGTGCTACCTAGCCACTCCACACTGCTTTATACTGTTCATATTATAAGATTGTAGTATTTAAGACCGGAAGTTGAAGTCATCTGTTCTACTTTCCTTATTTTATAGATTAAAACAACAGCAAGAAAAATGGAGCTCAAAAGAGTTTCATTGACTCCCCTAAATTCTCCCAAGTAGTTGGTAGGAGAGTCAGCATCTGAACTCAGGGCCTTTGTTCCAAATCCTGTCTCTTCTCTCCTATATCTTGCTACCTTGTGATATGCTTGGTTTGAAAGTAGCAGTGAGGTAGTTCTATTTCTATGGCATGCTTGATCTACCTTCCCAAGTGCAGGCAAGAAAGCCTAGTGGTGAAAACTCATCAAGGTAACATATGAGGAGAAATCCTTCAGTTTCTGCAAATAGGTTGCCTCTTAACTCTAGCCTCAGCAGACCGCCAGTGGGCAGGTTGGCATGGGTTTGGTGTCTAATCCCCCACCAACTCATCTCTGCACCTGTGCATTGTCGCAAAGACATTGTGATGGATAGGGCTGTACTCTGCCACAAGGTGAGTGTTTAAATCATTTATAAGACAGTCAATGGCCTTTATAAACACTCAGACATGAATTACACTGTGTCTGAGACCCAGCTAAAAGTCAATTCAAAATTGATTCTGTCTAGCAGGTGTTGTTTAAAGTGAGAGGTTTACAATATGCTTTTTGGACAGAATGCACAAATCCCACTCTTGTCTCATCCCAGCTCCTCATGCCAGAGTGTCTGGCTTGTCCTCAGCAATGGCTAAACCACAGCTTCCAGGAAGGACTCCCAGGCTTGTTTTGGTGAGAGGACACTAGGATGATGGGCCCAGTCAGTGATGGAAGAACACTGGATCTCATCGATCCCTTCTGCAGATGGCTACAAAGCCTGTTTACATTCCAAGGAACTGATGCTTGTGTACATCAGGGATGTAGAAGGCTGTGCAATATCAAATTCAAATTTATACATCCTGTCAAGACAGGGGTTGATTGTAGAAGGTAAACTGTCATCAATGGCAACTCTTCCCACATTCCATATCAGGTATGCCCCCCAATTACTGTGTTTTGCTAATGATCCCCTTAACCATTCAATCCTGCACAGTCCCCATACATGCCTAGGACATGGGTTATTTTTTATTGTTGTTGATATCTAAAGACTTAATTCATAACCAATGAAAGGAGGGTATTGGAAGCATTGACTTCACTCTTCCATTGAATGCTAGAAGAGACCTCATGTCTACCTTGGTTTATCCATCTATACATACATATATATATTATATATTACCTTGGACCCAAAGCAAATGCATTGCAAATGCAAATCCCACTCAATATTTGTTAGCATTTGTTAGCATCCTTAAAGGACAGGAAGAATGGAGTCTGGAATGCTGATGGAATCAGAATGTCATTCAACTGCCAGGATCTTCCTCACTCCCTTCCCAATAGGATTTAGCCTATTCTCAGTTCCCTTTGCAGAGACATCTAAGTAACAGTGGGCCTACAATCAGGAAGATAAGAGTTTTCATACAGCCCTTAATTCAGATGAGCTAGGTGATCCTGGACATCTCATTTAACCTCTATCTAATAGATAATAATCTAATTTATCTATCTTTAACCTCTATCTTCCCTCAGTAAAATGGGAATAATAATATCACTTCCTTCCAGGTTCATTGTGTGGATCAAATGAAATTATATTTCTAAAGTGCTTAGCATAGTGTACAGCACATAATATTCACTTAAAAATTATTCCTTCCTTTGCCATGTCCTGACCTTCATTAGAATTTGAGCTTCCTGAGAACAAGAACTTTTATTTTTGTCTTTTTTATATCCCCAGTAATTAATACTATACCTGGCACACATAGTATGAAGTTAATATATTCTGGTTAAATGACTAATTGGACAATTCCCACTCTTGGTTTTTCTTTCTATGTATTGGACTGGATTTTCATTCATCATACTTGATTGCATTCATCTCTTAGTGAGAAACTAGCATTCTCCTTGCACTGGTTAATCGAAAACCTTGCAATATATCCCAACCACAGTTTTGGATATGTCACTTTTGCCTGAAAGTAGCCTTTTATCATCAACATTGATGCACCCCAGCTGTTGATTCTCACCTGTCTTTCTAAGTTAGCTGTTAGCAAGTAGAGAAAAATGATAAGCTAATATTCAAAGCGAATCCAAAGAATGGCTTCAGTTATAATGAGGTTCAGACCATGACAGGAAAAGAATGAGAACTCTGGCCCCTTGGAAGTCATTAAATCATTTGATGCTTGGACTTCATCTTGGCTGATGGAAAAATCCTCCTCTTGGACTTTTCCCAACCCATAGAACAGTAAGTCCTTCCCTCACCTGAAGTCCAGGAATTTTTCAGCTCCTGACATTTCATTTGTCTTTCTTTCATCTTTCTTTATCCCAGCTTTGGTCCTACAGCTCTCCTTCCCAGTCTTATTTTGGTTTTCTTGCCTTTTTTTTCCTTTTTCAAGAAGATATTATTTGGATCTCCAACCAGGGTATATCAGACTCTCAACATGGGATGGGACAACATTAACAATTTTAGATTAAATATTCCACAGAAAGATAAAGGAAGGAGGGAGGCATGACTAGAGTAGGGACAGCCTGTCACACATAAGCTTCAGATCTTACAAAAAAAGACCAATAAATAAGAGTTGTTTGTTTTTCCTGGTCCAGCTGAGCATGGTAAAGAAGGAACATTATGTTTAGAATAAAATAAGTACTTCAAGGAATATACTTCTTTCTACTTAGACATGGGAGTTTGTTCCAAATTGTTAACAGAAATGTAAAATTAAAACAATGCTGAGTCTCTAAAGTGAAAAAGATTATAAGAGAAATAATCCAAATTGCCCTGGGTGTGGAAAGATGGGCACAATGATTTACTTTTGAGAATTTGTAAATAAGTCCAACAATTCTAGTGGGAAAGGGGAATTATGTAACAAAATTCATTAAACTATTCATTACTTATAGACCCTGAAATCATCTTATTGCATTTATGTTTTTAATGAGGTTAAACACAGAAGGAAAGGTGCCATATAAACCAGAATATTTAGAGTAGTGGTTTTGTAGTAAGGAAAAAAATAGGAAAAAAGCTCGACTAATTGTGGTAGGGGAATGCAAAGAACATAATTCAGTTATTACAATAAATATGAAGGCTTCCAAGAAACATAGGAAGACCTGTATGAGTTGATGAAGAACAAAGGAAGTAGAAAAAGGAGAGCAATATTCAGGATGACCACAATAATGTAAACAAAACCACCAATTACAGGAGGGAGTCAATTAGAGCTTTTAGCCCATAGCTCCATAGTCTATTTCTTTTATGTGTGATTTTTATGCATGGTGTTCATAACTAGAGAAAGCCTACTCTTTAAGTCTATTTTTAAAATACTGTTGCTTCTGCCTATAGGCAGGAGCCTAATAGGCAACTATTCTGCCTAGTCCACCTATCCTTTGATTTGGGGGTAGAAAATTCCTTTCCATTTCTTTTCACTTTTACTATACTCATTATGTGTAAATCAAAACATATGTAAAACATAAAACATTTAAAACAAAAATATGTAAAATAATATGTAAATTATATGTAAACTTGTATGTAAATGTTCATGTAAATCTAACCTTTGGAACAGGACAAAAAGGGTAAGGTGGAGTTTGTGACTGAGAAGCCTACTCAGCTTCTACCAGCCACAAATTTGCTGTTTTTTTCCCCAAAATAATTTTCTTTTCTTTTTGAAAATTTTAAGATAAGATGGCATCCCATTTCTATGGAGTTCCCATGGTTTCTCTACAGCAATTAGCTCCCCCTTATTGATGAAAATCAGAAGCAAACTAAAAATCCCCCCATATTAGTTTCTTCATATTTTGAAATTTTAAATTATGACTAAGGCCAGGTAACAAAGTATCAGTCTTCTGCTGTAAAGAGAGAACATCTCTCCCTTCACCTCCTCCAAGAAATCTGTGTAACTGAAATCCTTCATAACTACTGATTAATGCCTAATACAGCCTTAGTATCTTTTCCCAAAAATCTAGATCTATTGCCTCTGCATTTCAAGTTGGTCTGTAGTGTACTGAGATAACAATATGGTTTGTGTTTCTACCATCACTGCTCTTCACTCAAATGCTGTGTATCATACATCTCCCTCAAGTTCTTAGATTTTTTTTCACATGATGAGTGCATCTTCTTCTTACATTTATCTTACACATATATATATATATCACATGCAAAATACATACATGCATACATATATTTATATATCTTGCATCTATTTTATTTTTAGCACTGAGCTCCTAGCTAATGTAAATTATATGTTTAATAAGAATTTAGTAAATATTGGATGCAAAAACATAGCAATAGATAACAAGCTAGATATGAGCTGAGAGTAGAGTCAAAGATAATCCTAGATAAATATAGAAGTCTAATGTTCCAGATAAAAATTGTGGTCAGAAGGAGGAAATTTTATTTTTCCCCTAGGTAACAAGAATATTTTCTCTCTTCTTCTCCCTCTCTCCCCACCACACCACCTCCACCTCAAAACTCTCAAAATTACAGCAATATCTGGGAGTCAGGGAGGAATATCCTCCCACAAGACACTCCATCTCCTGGCTCCTGCAATTTCTGCTGGCTGTCTCCCATAACTAGAAGATTGTTCCTCTATGTCTCTACCTCCTGGTTTCTCAAAGTCCTTGTTAAAATCTTTCTTAATTTAAAAACTTTCTATTAATTAAATGACTTTTTCTATTCTCTATTCTATTTTCTAAATTTCTGTTAATTAAAAAACTTTCTTAATTCTTGTGGCTCCTTTTTAATGTTTCTTTCATACATCTTGTTTGTATATAATGATTGACTGTGAGCTCCCTGAGATCAGAGACTGTTTTTTTTTTTTTATTTTGCTTTGTATCTCTAATAGTTAGCAAAGCACATAATCAACACTTAATATTTATTAATTGATTGATTCATTGCAAAAAACGGGGAAACCATATTATAAAGATCAGATTCTCCTAATAGTTATCCTGTTTGACATGCCTTCTGAAAGTCTCCCTCACATTCAAGATACCCATGCCAAGGGAAGTTAGTAAATATTTCAAATGTTATTTTCAGGTTAGTGGATAACTATGGTAGTATTAATCATCAAGAACTAATCAAGCACCACTAGCTGTCTCCTATTCTGATTCATACTGGGTATCTCTCAACTGCCACAGTATTCTCCCTTATTTGGAAGCTGTTTGGTCTTTAAAGTGTCTGGCCCCATCCCTTTAAGAAAAAAGCCTTATATTTATTACTTCATCCCAAGTGTTCTCTAATCATTCTCCCCTTCTCCTCCAGCACATTCTGTCGCTCTCCAGCTTCCTGGCAGAAATCAGAATCTTCCTCTTCCCCTAACAGTCATTTTGACATTAAAATGCTTATTACATTTCAAAAAAGAACAACCCTTACCCCCCTTTACTTCTTACTCTAGGAGGAAGAGCAGTCTGCATTCAACAGAAATCCAGGCTTTGAACATGCTAAGTATAATTCTGTAAAATTCTTTCAGCTCTCCATACATGCTTGAAGTGAAATCCTGATGTGTTTATACACCCCCCTCATTTTTGAATCATATTTTCTAACATATTTTTGTTGTTCTTCCCAAGTGTGTGTTTGTGTTGTAGTTATCTAATATTAAGTAGTACCTCTTCTTGCTACACAGCTGTCAAGCATCCAAGGCTGGATTTGAATGCTGGTTTTCCTAACTCCAGGCCCAAATCTTATTGTGCCATCTAGCTGCCTTTAAGACCATATTGAGTCAAAACCTGCCTTGCTGACGTTTTAGGACTTTAGATACTAGATTTGGTACTGAAAGGGATTTTAGAGGCCATCGAGTAGCGAGCGATCCTTCCTTTTACAGTTGAGGAAACCTAACTTAGTGGGTTAAATAGCTGACCCAGAATCAAACACCTGCTAAACATCACAGATTACAGGAATGATAGATTTACATCTGGAAAAAATCTTGGATACCCTGCAGTTGAAACATTTTGCAGATGAAATATACTAAAAGGTTTGTGACTTGTCCAAAATAGACAGTGATCAGTAGAGCCAGAATTTGAATCCACATCGTTTGACCCCACAATCTAGTGTTTTTCCCATAAGACTACAATCCCATCCCAAATCTTCCTGTCTTCAAGTTTAGCTTGATCCATTATACCCTGTTGCTTCTTCCATTGCTTTTAATTCTTCCCTCTGGGGACAGAGAATAAGTTTAATAAACTTTCTTTCTTTTGATGATCCTTGGAACACTGACTCACAAGACCTCTTCTCCCTGCTTCTTATTCTTTTCTTTGGCTAAATATCTTACTTCCTTCAGTACATCTGCCTCCAGGTCCCCAGTCTCTCTCCCTACCAGCTATCATTCCATGAATGACCATGTCCCTCCATTTCAAAAGTTATTCCAATATTCCATTTCCAGATCATCCCATAAGACAACCCACCCTTTGTGTCTGAAGACAGATTTTTCTCATTTTCATGAGTTTAAGGGAGGAATTTCCTGCTGCCAGCCAGTGTTTATTTGGTCACTGTCTAACAGCCAGGCCACCCGTCTCTGCTGTCCTTTCAGTCCTAATTCTGATTTTGTTGTCCCCCTCCGACTTCCATTCCCTTACTCCTACAATCCACCCCCTGGCATTTCCTCTTGCTTTTTGGTCTATGGTTTGGATAAATGGTTACCCTGGAGGGGAGGGGAGGAGAAGATGAAAAGATGAAAAGATTTGTTTTGTCTTTTTCATTATACGAAGCAAAGCCACCCTCATGTGTCTTCAAATAAAGTCTTCTCCAGGTCGGAAGCACCTGACCATGTAACAATAGTATTACTTTACTAATTTTTTAATGCTAAAAAAAGGACCTCAAAGTATGATTTTAGTCACTTTTTCAACTTGGATATGCATAATTTGATAAGGGAACAGACCCTGGGAATCATGTAAATTGCAAATATTCTGGTCTCTCTTTTCCCTTGAATTCTCCCTGACATTAAGAAAACATCAGCTTCCACTGCTGTGCAAATCCAAGAAAAAAATCCGATTTGCATTATTTTTTATTTTGTAGTCACTCTCTATGTGAAATCTAAGCCTAACTCTCTATAGTATCTATGTGGGGGAAATAAGATGTTAAGAGAAGCATATTTAAAGCTAAGCCCCATCTCTATGGCAAACTCATTATGTGACTGTGGATCATTATGTGACTGTGGATAAGTCATTTCTGATGCTTGCCACCTGGCAATTATTTGATTGCAAATTGAGTTCCATTCTAGGAATTCTGTGGTTATATTATCAGATATATATTTTCTGACATGACCAATATGTGGATGATTTTTTTGACTTATTTAACTTTGATTTAACTATTCCCAAAGAGAACCTGGAACCCATGTAGTTCCTTTTTCAAAGCTGGAAGCTAGAAGAGCAAGGATCTCTCTCCTCCTAAACTCGTCAGTTCAGCTCTCACGCAGTTAGGGGAACATTCCATAATCTTTCTTTCCACCAATAAAAGGTGTCTTATGCAAATATTCTTGAGCCCTGAGTTACATGTATTATGAGAAAGATCCTATATTAGAATGTGGGAGTGATAGAAGAAAACAAAAGAGGGGAAATAAGCTATAAAACATTCAAAATACACAGCAAAAAAAAAAAAAACCCTCAAGAATTCAGAAAGGGACATAAATTAATCAGGTCAAATTTATTAGTACTGTCTTAAATTCTGTGTGTGTGTGTGTGTGTGTGTGTGTGTGTATCCATGTGTCTATTTCCCTGTCTCTGTTTCTCAGCCTCTGTCTCTTTGTCTCTCTCTGTCTCCCCACTTTCTGTCTCTGTCTCTTTGTCTGTCTGTCTGTCTGTCTCTTTCTCTTTCTCTTTCCACTTTCTCCCTCTCTGACTCTGACTCTGGCTCTAACTCTCCACTTTCTCTCCTCTCTCTCTCTCTCTGTGTGTGTGTGTGTGTGTGTGTGTGTGTGTGTGTGTCTGTGTGTGTGTCTCTATCTCTCTGTCTCTCCATGTCTTTGTCTCTCTGTGTGTGTCTGTGTCACAGTCTCTGTCTCTCTGTCATTGTTTCTTTGTCTCTGTTTCTCAGGCTCTGGGCTCTCTGGCTCTTCACTTTCTCTGTCTTTCCCTGTCTCTCTCTGTCTATCTCTATCTCTGTCTCTGTCTTTCTCTGTTTCTGTATGGCTATCTTTCTCTGTCTCTCATATATATATATGAAATGAACTTAGCAGGAATACATACAATTTGCATTTTATTCTTTATACATTGAAATGGACATGTTTTGGTGACAAAGTTCATAATAAAAGACAAAAATGTAAAAAAGGCAAAAAACAAAACACTTTTCATTCCTGAACATTAAAGTTGTGGAATCAGGTTCAAGTCTTTGTCTCTGATTACTTCTGTGACCTTGGGCAAATCATGTAAATTTCCTAAGACTCATTTTCCTCATAATAAAAAGAAAGGGTAGATCCAGTAGCCCCAGAGGTTCATTCCAGCTCTCACTTTATAAACATATGATCCAACAAGAAGTAAGACAAAATAGAAGGCATTATACATTTAAAATGAAGTGGTTATAACTATTATAGTCCTGTTATTTTAAAGCATGATTACACATAGCATCTTAAGATTCCCAAAGCACTAGTCTAGATACTGTTGTGAAGTCGATTGTATAAACTTTCCTCTCTCTGTTTTACAATTGGGCAACTGAGGCTCAGAGAAATTAAGAAACTTAATTAAAATGACAGAGTTTTTAAGTGTTGGATTCAATACTTGAATTCATACCCTATGACTCCATACTTCAAGCTCCCTATGGTGGAGAATATATGCTCTTAATAGCTTTAAAACAAATCCTAGTAATAAGAGAAGAAAAGAATAACTTGTTTCTATAATGCTATATGTTTTTAAAAGGGTTTTCCTTAAGAATCCAGTGATACATATAAGTAAACAATTAATTATTCCCATATTGAAGAGAGAAAAACTGAAACTCAGAGAAGGATACAATTCTCTCTCTCTCTCTCTCTCTCTCTCTCTCTCTCTCTCTCTCTCATTAGTGTCAGTAGAATTGAATTCAACCCCTGGACTCCCATTTCCAAATCTAGTGCTGTATTTTCCTACATGAAGGAGAGGTTAGAAGCCAGAAGTTGAATGTAAAAAAAGAAATAAATAAAATTGGAAATTGGATAATCCATATTTCAACTTACCAATGATAAATCTTCTGCTGGAACTTTTCAATTTCATCTACTTTCTCAATACTTTGATTTGATATTTGATATTTGCTCAATTTACTCTACTTTAATATAATTGTGGAGCCCAATAGAGAAGTTCTTGAATTTTCAACAACATTATCTCTGTTGGCCAAAGAAATGTGTAACAGATGATAGCCATAGTCAGCTTTAAAGCCCTGCAATAGTTCGAGTATCAATATTGACAAAGTCTGTCATGATATTCCAGTAGGAAATGTAGAGATGTATGGGCTAAAAGATAACACAGGTATCTGTATAGCTAGGTAAAGTTAAAATTGGTTGAATAGCCCAAACCAAAGAGAATTCATTTATGATTAGATATCATGATAGAAGGAGGTCTGTAGAAGAGGGCTGCAAGGATTATGCTTGGGTGACTGGGAAAGGCATAAATGTCATACTGATCAAATGTGTAATCACACAAAGCTGAGAAGGAGAGATATAACACGTTGAATTATAGTCATCTCGATGAAATATCAGTAGACTAAAAATTTGGACAAAATCCAAAGTAATGACATAAGAGAGATATGTTATAGACATCCTGTATATATTGCTATTGCAGAGTTCTCTGCAGCTTGTTCCCCAACTAAACTGTGCGTACTGAGAAGGCAGGACCTGGTTGAGTCCTTTGTAGCTCCAGCTGTCAGCACCATCTAAGAAATTTTTTCATAAATGTTTGTTCACTTGATATATTTACCTGAATCAGTTCTCTCCTCAATAAAATGATTAGGCAGTTGTTCTATAAGATCTCTGAAATTCTATTCAGTTTGAAGAATCTATGATTTAGTGTGCTTTCTCTTGGTGTTACATAGAAAAGTACTTTGAAGGGGTTAAGATAAATAGGAATTTGTTTTAAAAAAAAACATTAGATCCACTGTCTGCAAGTCTTGAGGCCTAATCTGATTTCCCTTTGACCTTCCACAGCTGCTCAATAATAAGTATAATCTTAGTTTCCATAATTATGGTGCCTTAAAGCATACAAAGTACTTTTCTCCACTATATCCTATAAGGTAGAAAGAGCAAGCATTATTATCTTCATTTTACAGATAAAGACTCAAAATCTCGGAACCATTAAGTGACTTGCCCAGAGTCACACAATTAGCAGAGATCAGACCTAAAACTCAAATCCAGGCCTCTCGACTCCTAGTCCTGTGCCCTTTAGGTAATCTTTTACAGCTTCATTTTGCCACTGTATAGACAGAAAGAGAGAGCTGGAACTCTGTGATTGATCTTCTAAGCCTAGGGTAATGAGGTGCCAGGCCCAAGTCAGAAACTATGATCCTTACAAGATCTGTCTGTCTCACTCTGTCTATATCTGTTTTTACATCTCTGTTTCTGTGTCACTGTATCTCTATCTCTCCGGGTATCCTTTCCTCTCTGCTTCCTCCCTTCTCCCATCCCTCCTTCTCTGCTTACTTCCCCCCATCTCTCTCTCTGTCTCTTTGTCTCTCTCTCTCTCCCTCCTTTCTCTCCATCTATCTCTGTCTCTGTCTCTCTCTGTGTGTGTCTCTGTATCTGTGTCTCTGTCTCTCTCCTCTTCCCTCCCTCCCTCCTTCCTTACCTCTTTCTTTCCCTCCCTCTCTCTTTTCCAGGTATACATATAGCCACAAATATAACCCCATTTCTAGGTGGTCAAGTGAGTGACCAGTAGGCTAATTACCCAAAGATGTCACCCAACCTTCAAAAATTTGATAATAACAAATATAGGTGACAATAACAGCAAGAGAAAAAGATTTGAACCCTGTGTATGTGCTATATATGTGTGTACATGATTTTATATTTCAATTTTAGTCACTCCCCTACCACGCCAATTCCCACACACTTGATGTTCACTGAGTTGGATTTTTACTATCACCTTAAACTAATATAAAATTGACTGAGGCTTAAGATACATCCAACTTACCATGATTTGTTTGATCCATAATTTGTTTGATTCTCACCCTCTCCAAACCTATAAAAATGCCATAGAATCTGGGACAACTTTAATGGTGGGATGGAATGAGAAAAAAGGGGAGTATCTGAGCTTCAGGACAGGGTAAAATAGACCAGACCCAAGACTACAAGCAGGGCATAAAGGCCAGAGCTCATGACACTCAAATAAACTCATTGCTTTGCCACCCTCCAGTTTGATTCCCTGTATCCTGCCTTATGGTTTAGTGCAAATCTTTTGAACTGAACCCCCATCACTTCATTGGGAAACTGTCACATTTCACTCATAACCCTCTGTTTTTTGTCACTTCAGAGAAACCTTACCATTCACCCATCCACCCACCCTGGTCCCATGAGTCATGTTATCTTAAATCTTAATTCATGCTCCCAAGAAAACTCTCCAGATAGAGACTGTCCCTCTCCTTACTTCCGCCCTTCTTTTGCCAACTTAGGCAAGAGGCACTTACTAAGGGTGTACTATGTAGGCCAGGAACTGTGCTGAGTTTCTGGGAATATAAATACAAGCAATTCAATTCAATGAACACTTATTATGTTGCTACTATGGGTCAGGCACTGTGCTGAGTTCTGAGGATAAAAAAAAGAGGCAAAAGATAGTCTCTGACATCAAGGAACTTATATTTTAATGAAGGATACAACATTGAAAAGGAAACTAAAAAAGGGAAAGGAGGGAACAAAAGTAACAGGAATAGCAACATGGAAGTGAATCTAAAAGTCTGCCAGCTTTTAGTGCTTGTATATAGAAATAAATAGAGATGAGAAGAGAGAAGAGAGACAGATAAAGATAGCTGGATGGAGAGGTATTTGAATAGATATACTTGTGTGTACATACATAGCTACACATATGCACAGTAACAAATGCAAATAAATGTGTGTATATATACATACATATATATATACATCTATACACACATATACATATAGGTACATTATTTATATTCACATATACTGATATATATCTGTTTAGATGCTGATAATATATACTAGCATATACATATGCTATATATATATATATACATACACACACACACACACACACACACACACATATATATATATATATATATATATACATATTCCATTAACAAATCTGTACATGTATGCATATAAACATTAGTGTATATTTATATAAAGGGTCAAGTAGGTGGCTCAGTGGTTAAAGGGCTGGGTCTAGACTAAGGAAAAGCTGAATTTAAATTTGATGTTAGGCACTTAATAGCTATGTGACTCTGAAGAAATCACTTCATCTTGTAGGCCTCAGTTTCCTCAATCATAAAATGAAGTGGGGAAAAAATGACAAACATTTTCACTATTTTTGTCAAGAAACTCCAAATGGGGTCATGAAGAGCTGGGCATGACCAAAATGATTAAACAACAAAGTCCCTATACATATTTATATATGTGTGTGTGTGTATGTGTGTATATATATATATATATATATATATATATATATATATATATATATATATATGTATAGATTAGTTTATATATATATATATATATATATATATATATATATATATATATAGTAGCAGCTAAATGGCTCAGTAGAATGCTGAGCCTGCAGCCAGGAAGATCTGAGTTCAAATCTTGCTTCAGACATTAGCTTTGCAACCCTGGGCAAATCACTTTATCTTCTTTGCCTCAGTTTCCCTATCTGTAATATAAGTCAGAAAAGGAAATGAGAAACTTCTCCAATATTTTTGACAAGAAAACCACAAATAAGATCATGAAGAATCAGAAAGGACTGAAAAAGGCTAAATAATATATATATATATATATATATATATATATATATATATATATATATATAAAGATAGACAGATATATAAAGACAAAAATAGAAAGACAGTTGAACAACAGATAAACAGAGATAGAGATAGACAGAAAGACCAACAGATAGCTAGACGGATATAGAGAGAGGCAGAAAGATGGCCAGACAGACAGATAACAGATAGACAGACAGATAAATAGATAGATAGATAGATAGATAGATAGATAGATAGATAAATAATAGTCCAATAGCCATGGGATATAGAGTCAGAAGATATTTCTCTGTCATTCAGTCCAAGCCCCTTCACTTAACAAATGAGGAAACCTGAGCACAGAGAGCTAAAATGTCCAATGCCACACAAAGGATGAAGTAGAAAACTAGCATTCAAACCCAGCTCCTCTGACCATGAACTTAGCTCCTCTTCTTCAACCATACTTTCCCATTGCTACAGAGTTAATTAGCAAAGTGGAGTTCTTCTGTTCAGCACGCCTAAAAACTGTAAGTATATCTCAAGGAGACGTGCTTGTGAACGATTAACTGTATCTTTCTTCTTTTATTTCTGTGGGACGCATACTTGATTTAAAAAGAAGAAAAACTCTTCTGAGTCTTCTGAGACTGCAAGGGAAAAAAATCACTAATCTATTCCTCCTATTAAGACACTTAATCTCTTTAAGAATGAGTACATTTCCATTGACTTTTGCAATTAAGGCAGCTATTTGAATGCTACGCCAAAGATTCTTTATGAACTTTCTTTTCATCAGGAAGATTTGCTCAATACAGTGAATTCCTTTTGATAAATTCAAGTGCTATCATGAAGTTCTTCATTCTTTTTTTATTAAAATGTGAGTGAAAACAAAACTAGCTTTGGTCAATAAAGTTAGTTATTAGAATTAGAATCATACAATGTCAAGTTCTTAGACCATAGAATTTTAAGACTCAGAATTAGAATGTTAGACCTGAAAGGATTCCTAGAATGTAGAATGTTAGAATGTAGGAAATTGGATGCTAGAACTGGAAGACATCTTAAAACATGGAAAATTCAATGAAGACCATAGAATTTTAAAAACCAAAATGGACCCAAGAAGTTTAGACAATATAAAATGCTGGAAATGAATAAGACTTTAAAATTTACCTAGTCTTCATTTCTCATTTTAAAATGCAGAAACTAATTCCCTAAGAAGTGAAATGACTTTCCCAAATTTATGTTAGTATTTAGAAACAGAGCTAAGCAAGAAGACTTTTTTGTTTCTCATTTAATGTTTTACCTTCCATTTATTCTATTTCTTTATATGCACATCCTATCCTCCATAAGTGAAATGTTTTTAATGAAAGTACCCTTTCAATCAACTGCTTGTTGATTATATAATCATAATGGCCCAATAACAAAATTCTTCAGAAAAATTCATTGAACTTTAAGCGATTGGAGCTGTCCAACAGTGAAATGACCTTCCTTTGAGATACTGGCAGTGAGTTTGACAGCATAGGAGATATGTCAGCAGAGGTTGGTCAATCTCCTATCTTATTATGACATCAAGAATCCCTTTTTCCTTCCATTCTAGGATGCAAGGATTCTAAGATCTCAAAAACTTTTTCAAATAAAAAATAGTAAGGGGAAAAATTCTCTGTTATAAATTCTAATTTTTGGTCCATTCTCAATTGTACACCAGCAAGATTGCTATATGACAGATATAGACATATTAATTGCATGTGTTTACTAAACAAAAGACTAACAGTGGATTGATAATTAATCAGCTGGCATTGACTGAAACTTTTAATGAAATGAACCATGAGTTCATTGAAAAGCAATTGAAACCAATCATAAATCCTATGAATCATCTCTCTAAAGCACATTTATTAAATCAGAATTCATAACTATGATATTTTATCTCCTAGGTTTGGTACCCTTTTGAGACATTACTCGTGGATAAAAAAGACAGATGTTTCCCCAGCTAAAGTAAAAAGGGAAAAACTCAGACATCAATTAAATCTAGCAGGCAGCAGAATTCCATTAATGAGAGTTTAGAACCCTGCTCCATCTGGAAGTGAACAAAATTCAAAAGTGCCCTGATGCGTTCTGGAGACCACATAGAGGATAGACTGTTGAAAGCCCTCTGGGTCTCAAGAATACCTGCCAGTGCTGGAATCAGTCTACAACCAGAAATTTTATGGTGGTAAAACATTGATTACCATTAGGGGAAAACCTGGAAAACACCTGAGTCCAACTAGGGGGAAAAGAAAAAAAAAAAAAAAAAAAAAAAAAAAAAAAGAAAACTCTCCATTTTTAAAGAGCAGCATAAAGTAATATAAAAAATTGAATTTAAAACCCACATAGCCAATCAGATTCTTGCTTTTTTGCTTTTATTTTCCCCTTCATGGCCTCAGAAAAGACACATTTCCTTTTGGTCTCATTTTCTTCATTTTTAACATGGGGAGTTTGGGGCTATATTATGAGAGGCTTTTGGTGGTTTCAGTGGATAGAGGATCAGACCAAGAAATTTGAGTTCAGATCTTGCCTTAGACATGACCTCTGTTTGATTTGAATTCCTCCTTTGTCAAAGGGAAATAATGACAGCACCTACCCCGCAATGGGGCAGTTGGTTAGTACAGTGGATAGGGCACTAGGTCTGGAATCAAAAACACCTGAGTTCAAATATGGCCTCATACACTTCCAAGGTGTGTGACCTTGGAAAAGTCAGTTTCCTCAACAAAATAAGTTGGAGAAGGAAATAGGAAACCATTACACAATCTCTGCCAAGAACATCCAAAATGGGATTGTAAAGAGTTGGATATGACTGGAACAACTGAACAGTAATGATGACCTCACAATACTGTTGTGAGGATCAAATGAGATATTTGTTTTAAAAAAAAAAAGGAAAGAAATATGTTTAGCAGTTCCCAGCACATAGTAGACACTATATAAAAGCTTATTCCCTTGCTTTGCACTAGATCATCCTGTAGTTTCCTTTTAGCTAAAATCTTACAATGTAATATTTCAATTTAATTCCAATGAACTTTTTAATGACCTACAATATTCAAGTTACCATGCTAGACATTAGAAATGTAAAGAGAAAAAAGAAAGAAAGAAAGAAAGAAACCCCTGATTTCAAGGAGCTCATATTCTTCTAATTAGATATAACAGGAGGAGTAATGAGTATATACATGATAATTTGAGGGAAAAAGTACTAGTAACTAAGGGAATTAGGAAATTTTTCTTATGCAAACTGGCACATGATTTACCTTGCATGGGAACTGTGTATTAATGGCTTGTGTATGCACAAGATGTGATTCTAGAGTTGTAAATTGCAATACTATTACAATTATAATTACAATAATTTTGATATGGTTTGATTTTGTGACAACAGGCATGTGGGTTTCAATTAACATTAAACTCATGCTGAGCTTTTAACTCTGACTGGAAGAATTTGGAACAAGATGATATCCCCAAATTTAGTTAGTTGTCTATCATTTGAATGATGGATTTCATATCATATTCATTCATTTTCTCCTTTATTGTATTTTAATTATATATATATATATATATATATATATTATTCTAAGGAAATATGTAAAAGCTTTTGCACCTACAGAGCACATATTATTAGAGATATTTCAGTAATTAATGATATGAGAAAATCCAACAATTTTTTTATCTTTCCTACCCATAATGAAATAGGACACATCAAGAAAGAAAAGAAAATATGATGGAAAACAAAAAACAAGATAAAAAAAACATAGTACTTGAAAATTACAAAGTATTGATATAAAAACCTAATGACTCGTCAGAAAATAGACATTCAGATGAATCTGGAAACTAGATAGGGTTGTTGTTTTTTTTTAATTCCTCACTATGTAGGATTTTTGAAGTTAAAATAACAGTGAGAATACCTTATTATTTAAAAGAAATAACAACAACAACAACAAAGCTGTCCTGCCCAAGACAAAGCAAACATTAGAATTCTAAAGTTGTTAAAAAATAATTTTTACTTATGATACTCCATCTCTTTTCATTCAAAACTGTAATACAGGTGAGTTTCTAAGATATAGTCCTTTTCATAAGGTCATAAAAGAGGAATCCATGCTAAATGTTTGAAGATTTTTTTTCACCTTCAGTGGGCCTTAGAAGGATTGTCCCATTTGAGAAAAAATGGTGAATTCTAATAAATCTATTGAATTATTGTGAATCAAAAATATTCCAGAATTAAATTTTCAAAAGTAAATGGAATAGTACAGCATAGTTTGTACCACAGTATGGAAAATTAGTAAAATGAACCAAGAGATAAAAAATAAACTTGCTTCAATGGCTTGGGAAGTAGACTGATTTAAAATACAATGAAAATCTCAATTTTGAAGCATGAACTGATTCTCCAAGTTATGCTTAATATCCACTGTGATAAATGTATGATTAATATACATTTGTTGAAAAAAATGTGAACTGAATGTCAAATTTGGAAAACAAATGTTTGCAAACAATGATGATATATTCTATATTAAATTATTTAAAAGAAATAAAAATTATAAAGTTAATTGAAAGTCAATAAATTTATACATGTTAATGTGTAATGCACATAGGTTGAGTAAAAGGCATTCCAGGCATAGAGGATAACCTGGGTCCAAATTATGAAAGGAGTAATTGGAATGGCTATTTTGAAGAGCTGCACAAGCAACTTTGGTTGAAACATAGAATATCTGGCATATAGCAGTTTCTTACTAAATATTTCTTGAATGAATTGATTGATTAATAAACTGATTAAAAGTTGCCTTGTGTCATATTATTAATGTTTTTTTAATTCCAAGGTGAGGTGTTTGAATTTTATGCTAGAGGAAATAAAGAGGCATAGACCTTTTTTGTGATCAAACTAATTTTTTTTTATTTTTAAAGCTTTTTATTTTCAAAAGATATGCAAGGATAATTTTTCAACACTGACCCTTGCATAGCCTTGTGTTTCAGATTTTCCCCTCCTTCCCCTCACCTCCTCCCCTAGATGGAAAGCAATCCAATATATGTTATACATGTTTCAATATATGTTAAATCCAATATGTATGAACATATCTATACAATTCTCTTGCTGCACAAGAAAAATCAGAAGAAGGAAAGAAAATGAGTAGAAAACTAGATGCAAGTGAACAACAACAAAAAGAATGAGCACGTTATGTTGTGATCCACATTCACTTCCCATATTCCTCTCTCTCTGGGTGTAGATAGTTCTCTTCATTACATTAGAACTGGCATCAATCAGCTCATTGTTGGAAAAAGTCATGCTTATCAGAATTGATCGTCCTATAATCTTGCTGTTGCCATGTACAATGATCTCCTGGTTCTGCTCACTTCATTCAGTATCAATTCATGTAAGTCTCTCCAGGCCTCTCTGAAATCATCCTGCTGGTCATTTCTTATAGAACAATAAAATTCCATAACATTAATATGCCAAAACTTATTCATCCATTCTCCAACTGATAGGCATCCACTCAATTTCCAATTTCTATCTACTACAAGGAGGGCTACCACAAACATTTTTTGTACATGTGGGTCCCTTTCCCTCCTTTAAGATTTCTTTGGGATATAAGCTCAGTAGTAGCACTGCTGGATCAAAGGGTTTTTGCAATTTGTTGACTTTTTGAGCATAGTTCCAAATTGCTCTCCAAAGTGGCTGGATCCATTCACAGTTCCACCAACAATGTATCAGTGTCCCAGTTTTCCCACATCCTCTCCAACATTCATCATTATCTTTTTCTGTCATCTTAGCCAATCTGAGAAGTGTGTAGTGGTATCTCAGAGTTGTCCTAATTTGCATTTCTCTGGTCAAGAGTGATTTAGAGCATCTTTTCATATGATTAGAAATGGTTTTAATTTCTTCCTCTGAAAATTATCTGTTCATGTCCTTTGACCATTTGTCATTTGGAGAATGGCTTGAATTCTTATAAATTTGAGTCAATTGATAGATGAATAGATAGATAGATATTTGCTGAGGCAATTGGGATTAAGTTACTTACCCAGGGTCACATAGCCAGGAAGTGTGAAGTGTCTGAAATCAGATTTGAACTCAGGTCCTCCTGACTTCAGAGCTGTTGCTCTATCCACTACACCAACTAGCTGCTCCAATTCTCTGTATATTTCAGAAGTGAGGCCTTTATCAGAACCCTTAAATGTAAAAGGCATAGACATTTATGGAGTAGGACAGTGACATCATAAGATGTGCTTTAGGTAATTTTATTTCTCTTTTTTCTTTTTTTTTTTGCTATAGTTTATATGCTGAATTGGAGAAAAAATTAAGAGTTGAGGATGACACTTTAGTGTCTAGGAATATGTTGCTATCCTCAATATTGATAGGGAAGTTAGGAAGAGGACAAAGTTTGAAAAAGATAATGAATTAAATTCTGAACATGTTGATATTAAGATGTCTATGGGACATATAGTTCAACATGTCCATCAGGCAGTTGGACATATGAAACTAGAGGTCAGCAGAGGAGTTTGAGTTGGATAAGTAGATTTCAGAATCATTAACACTGACGTGATAATTGAATCCATGGAAGCTTTTAACATCATTAAGTGAAATAATAAAGAAGGAAATAAGAAGAGGGCTTAGGACAGAGTCCTGTGGGATGTCCACAATTAATGAATATGACCTGGATGAAGATCTAGCAAAGAAGAATGAGAAGGAGCAGTCAATGGGAAGAAAACCAAGAAGAAATATTGTCTTGGAAACCTAGAGAGCATTAAAAAGAGCATAATTGAAGTGTCAAAGGCTGCAAGGAGGTCAAGCAGGATGAGATACTTAGAGTCATATTTGTTGGCAGTATCCAGAAGGACTCTTACATGAGCCAGGGCTTCAGTGGTGGCTACATGGGTGAGACAAGTTATAAGAGATTTTATGGAGATAGATTCAACAAGAGATGAATAATAGGCAAATGAAGGAAAATCTGTATCCTTCCACCTACCCGTGATTCCAATCCTTAAAATGTAACCAACCACCCTTTTCATGTCGCATTAATGTCATAAATCAGGGCAATTGTCCCACGGCTGTCTTTATACTTTATAAATGAAAGCCCACTGGGAACTTTGTGGAGATGCTGATTTCCTTTGACAGTCACCCGTTCTAAATTGAGAGATCAAGGTGACAGAGTCTCCCACTGCTAAAAATTGCAGTACATTTCTGAGTCTTAGATTCATAAAAGCAGAGGCTGTATTCCTTAAAGGCACCCCTTTGTTATTGAAGTCAAGGAAGATTTCCTTTTTAATGGTGGTGACACAATGCTATCATTCTCCTCATCTCTCTAAACATCCCCTTTTAAGAGGTCAGTATCATCTTTAGTACAGCCGTCAATTCTATATGAAGCTTCCTTGTACTGCTCAGCACACATTTTTGTACTGATTCTCTCAGTCATAACCTAATTATGTTGCGGGAGACATTTTAACAAGCCCAAGAGTGAAATTAGACACAATCATATTTAGAGGGAAAAAATGATCTGTTCCTTAACCACCCTGAACATTGATATTTGCTCTTCACAACAGTGTGTCTTTGCTAAAAAAAAAAAAAAAAGCTGACTCCATTAAAGCCTATGAGGAAAGGCTCTTAGAACACAGCATGTCATAGCCGGAAGGGAATTTTAGAATGTAGAATATGATAGAACCTCTCAGACCTGGAAAGGACCTTAAACATGGAATATGGGAACTTAGAACATAGAATGTTTGAACAAAACAATACGATACCACAGACATTTAAGTGCCTCCTATGAGCAGAATTACCACGTTGGGAACTGGGCAGATAGATTCTATCCCTAAAAACAGTACAAATTATTAGGGGAATAAGATAGCGATAACTATTATAAACACTAGGACATGAGGGCATTATTTAGAGCAAAGGCCCAGGGAGTTCATGGATACTTTTTAGGAGATCTGTGAATTTGTTAGGAGAAAGAAACATTTATTTTCACTTATTTCCCACTTAAATTTAGCATTTATTTCCACTGTTTAACAATATAATTCTGAGAAGGGACCATGGATCTTTACCAGATTATTGATAAAAGGATAAGAAGCCTTGAATTAGAGAGTTGAAAAAAAAAAAGTATGGTATGAGATCAGAGAGGAAAAATGTATTCCTAGGATGAATGGATGAAAGGCATGGAAAGTTTGATAGTGGAAGTATTATTGAATTTGCTATTTAAAGGATGCATTGAAGGTAAAGAACAAAAGAGAAAGTAAGGAATTCAATACATGGAAAAGCATTAAAGTAGTTTCAGTTGTTCATTTTGACTAGACCATGGACGACATAGGAAAAAGTGATATAGAATAGGACTGGAAATGGGGTGATTAGATGGCACAATACATAAAGCTCCACATCTGGAGTCAGAAAGACTTTAGTTCAATTTAGCCTAAATTTTTTTAGCTATATGACCCTGGGCAAGTCACTTAACCCCATTTACTATAGTTTCCTCATCTATAAAATGAGTTGGAGAAGGAAATGGCAAGCCTGTGCAGTATCTCTGTCAAGAAAGTTCTATACAAATGAAGTTAAATCTAAATCACTGGAATAATATTTGTTTTTAGGAGTAGGTGAAACCAATATAATAAAAAAGACAATTCTACCTAATTAGTCTATTTAAGCAATGTCATCCCAAAAAGTCATGAACTTCAAAGAAACAAGGAGGAAAAAAAAATGATGTGAAGAAGGCAGATTTGGTGGTATCAGACTTTGAACTGTATTATAGTGTGGAAGCAGTGTTGAAGAGTAAAATGTATAAAATTGATTACTTTAAATTAAAATTTTCTTGCATACATAAAATCTATGCAGCCAAGAACAAAAGAAATGCAGAAAAGTGAGAGGAAACTTTCTTAGATGATCTCTCAGATGGAATGTGATTGGGTTGGAGTATTTCGAGGAAATAATAAACTGGTTGATTTGGGAAAATGTGGAAAGACTTAGTGATGTCCACTTCTGGAAAGGTACTTGACAAATGAAAATAAACATAGTCCAGTTTTACATACATGTATATCAGTACATATGTGAATATATTTATATTTTATAGATATAAATGTACCTCTGTGTGTAAATATTCATATGTGTATCCATGTCTAATTGTAACCTTTGGAGTTGGGCAGAAAGAAAAAGAAGAAAATAAAATGACAAGTGCACAGCAGAGAAGTAAAAAATAAAAATACACAAGGAAACAACGAAAAGTTGGACGGCTTTGAAAACAGTGTGTAGTCTTTGTTTATATATGTATTGCTTTATATTAAATCTTTTCATGTTCTGCTGTACACATGGTATTTTTTCATTTTCTTTTTTTTTCATTTTCTTATTTTATCCTTAAGTTTACAAAATTTTTGAAACTTTAAAAAATAAAATTCCAAAAAGGGGATAGAAAGAGGTGGACATGAGTGAAAATGATTAGACAACAACAAACAAAAGTGTTAGAAATGGAGGGCAACTGTATTCAATAGAAATCATAAAAAAGGGGAAAGCTCTCACATGTACAAAAATGTTTGTAGCTGCCCTTTTTGTAGTAGCAAGGAACTGGAAACTGAGTGGATTCTCATCAGTTGGAGAAGCTATGGTATGGAATATTATGGAATATTATTATTCCATTAGAAATGATCAGCAAGATGATTTCAGAGAGGCCTGGAAAGACTTAAATGAACTGATGCTAGAGAAAGTGAGTAAAACCAAGAGAACATTTTACACAGCAAAAACAAGATTAAACAATGATCAATTGTGATGGATGTGGCTTTTTTCAACAGAGAGGTGATTCAGACCAATCCGAATGGTCTTGGGATGGCGAGAGCCATCCATACTCAAAGAGAGGAGTATGGGGACTGAATGTGGATCACAACACAGCATTTTCACTTTTTGTAGCTGTTTGCTTGCATTTTGTTTTTTTCTCAATTTTTTTTTTCCTTTTTGATCTGATTTTTCTTGTGCAGCATGATAATTGTGGAAATACATATAGAAGAATTGAACATGTTTAACGTATATTGGATTACTTGCTGTCTGGGGGAGGAGATGGGGAAAAGAGAGGGAGTAAAAAAGTTGGAACACAAGGTTTTGCAAGGGTGAATGTTGAAAACTATGTATAAATATGTTTTTAAAATAAAAAAGAAATAAAAGAAATGGAGGGCAACTTTAGCAAATGGCAGGTTTTGAATGAACAAAGAAAGCTGAACTTGACTCAGAAGGCAATAGGAAGGAGTGAAAGGTTTTTGAAGTAGAGGAATGACATCATACAAACTTTATGTAAGAAAGACTATTTTGGTAGTGTTAAGAAGGATGGTTTGAAATGGAGATAGCAGGGAGTAAGAAAAAGATATATTCAAAAACTATCAAAATAGATTAGTAGTATAACAGCCTGAACCATGTTGAAGTCAAAGAGAATAGAAACTATGGAAAAGAAGAAGGAGAGGAAACTGACAAGAGTTGGGTAACTAAATATCAAAGCCAATGTCAGCAACCTCGATATCATAGATATAAAAGAATGGGGTTATGATACAAAACAGAAAAAGGGAACCCAGGAATAGATTAAAGAGCAAAGATGACTTTTGTTTTGGAAAGTGGAATATCCAAATGAAAATAATGACAATATTTCTGTAGCTTTTTAATTTTTTCAAAATACTTTCCTCACAAAACTCTGGCAAGATAGGTACTACAAATAGTATCAACATCATTTTGTACATAAAGAAATTAAATATTAGTGAGATTGTGTGATTTGTACAAGATCTCATAGATAGGAAAATTCAGAATCTAAATTCCAACTTTGATCTGCCTAGTTTCCTTATGTAGGACACATTTCACTACATCTCTCTGCTTCTAAAGAAGCACCTGAACATCTAAATTTGGAACTCAGGAGAAAAGTAAAAACTGATAATATAGATTAAGAAGGTACCAATAGAAACAGTAGTTGAAGATATAGGAATTGCTTAGAAGACAAAATGTCCAAAAACAAAATATAATGTTAACACTGAAGTGACTTAGAACATCAAATATTAAAGTAAGAAGGCTTTTTAAGAACATTAGACAAGTGTCCTTTAAGACAATCTGGCATTACCTCAAGGGTAATGTGATTAACCAATGAGAGGATGAGAATGATGGGTCATATCCCATTCTCCCCCAAACAGCCATTTGTGATCTTGTTACATTATATTCTTCAACCATTATAACTCAACATGTTTTGACGCTGTCTCCTTCCACTTCTGTCCTCTCATGATTAGGCTTCATCTTCTCAGGGTGGTCACAATTTAATTATAGGCACCCAGTCATACACAACAACTTTGGAGGCAAAATTCTCAGCTCCTCCACAATACTCAGAGACCAGCACCTTGATCACCCCTCTCTCCACTACCGATCACCACAGGTTACCATAGATGTTTCTCATTTTGTGACCTCTGAACTCTGGGAAAATAGACAATAAATCCCACACTACTCCCAATCCTCATATTGTATTTTTTGGTGAGAAAGTCTGAGTAGCATAGAATGAGGAAGTACAACTGAGTTGGAATCTACATCACAGATTATCTGTGTTATGATCTTTCCCCACAAATCCTTCTCTCTTCTGAACATTCATATTATTGTGAAGAGTACTAGCATCCCTACAGTGATCCAGGTTTCTAACCCTGATGCTATTCTCGACAATTTACTATTACTCACCACACACATATCAATTGTCAAATCTTTTCTTTTTTCTATTTCTATCTTCCCAACATCTCTCTCCCTTTTCTCTTCTCTGTACTTAGTTATGAACCTAATTAAGCTCTCTTTCCTGGATAACTGCAACAGTCTACTAAATGGACTCCATGCCCCAAATCCCTCCCTGTTCCAATTCATCCTCAGTAGGCAAACTAATTTTCGTAAAGCACAGTTCTAACCATGTCACAATCCCCTATTCAATAAACTCCAGTGGTTCTCTATTGGTTCTCTAACCAAATCTAATCTTATCTTTATCATATCCATCCTTTTAAATTTCTACTGTGAAGTAAATTATATTTAAATTTTTCTTGTATACAATTATTGATAGAGTAATACATATGTATGTAGCTATAAATTCACATACATATGTTAAATTTGCAAATTAAAAAGTCAACAAACATTCATTAAGTACCTATTATTATGTATCAGGCTTTGTTCTATGAATATACACATTTTAGGGGTGTAGTTCAAAATGATGAATTCTTAGTGATGAGTTATTAAAAGTTTGCAGACTACTGATTTAACTCTTTACCACTATTTTATAAAGGAGCACTTTGAATGCTAGCTCTGCTTCCTGAAATCACAAAAATAAACAAAGTCAAAATAGAGATTGTAATTCCTAATCCCTGCCTCCAGTCTACCATTCTTTTAATTACATTTTATTGTATCCTATTTCAGGAGGAAGTTTACATGTTTACTTCTATCAATCAAATGAACATTTTTATTGAGTACCTACATTTCGTAAAATACTTTCAACTACTGTTGTTTAAAAATAGAAAGCTACATAGCATATGGTCCCAAATTTTGGAGGATCCCAGAATTTAATTGAGGTGATAATATTAATATGCAAAAAAATCTTTAAAACAAGTATAAATCATTTATTGACAAGTAGGGCAGGAAACACTCTAAATGGTATATAAAATGTTATTCTAGATGCCCATCAATTGGAGAATGGTTGGGTAAATTGTGGTATATGAATGTCATGGAATATTATTGTTCTGTAAGAAATGACCAGCAGGATGAATACAGAGAGGATTGGCAAGACTTACATGAACTGATGTGAAATGAGCAGAACCAAAAGATCATTATATACGTCAACAACGACACTGTATGAGGATGTATTCTGATGGAAGTGGATTTCTTTGACAAAGAGAAGATCTAACTCAGTTTCAATCGATCAATGATGGACAGAAGCAGCTATACCCAAAGAAAGAACACTGGGAAATGAATGTAAGCTGTTTGCATTTTTGTTTTTCTTCCTGGGTTATTTTTACCTTCTGAATCCAATTCTTCCTATGCAAGAAGAGAACTGTTCAGTTCTGCACACATATATTGTAGCTAGGATATACTATAACCTATTTAACATGTATAGGACTGCTTGCCATCTGGGAGAGGGAGTAATGGGAGGGAGGGGAAAAATCGGAATAGAAGTGAGTGCAAGGGATAATGTTGTAAAAAATTACCCTGGCATGGGTTCTGGCAATAAAAATTTATAATTATTAAAAAAAATCAATATTCTTAAGAGACCATTGTGAGCAGTAATGGCCAGAGATTTCCTGAAAGAAACTGAGATCTGGATTTTTAAATATAGGGATAATTTTGATAAGGGGAGATCTTGAAGGAGAGAAAACTAGAAAAAGGAAAAGATAGGGACAAAGGTATAGAGTCCCGAAAGAAAAGTATGTTTGGAGAATGGTAAGTAGAGTGGAAGAAGATAGAAGATTTTAGCAGCAGAATAAAGAGGAAGAGAAGAATGTTCATAATAATATTGGGCCTAGAAAAACTTGTCATCTCATTTTGGGTAAATCATTTATCCCTTCTTGACATCAGATTCCTCATATGTGAAAGAAGAAGTTTCTAAGTTCCCCTACAGCTCTAAATTTATAAGTTCATGAGTCTTGAATGATAAGCTAAGGAATGTAGGTTTGATCCTATCAAAGATAAACTATTAGAATTCTCTGAACTGCATGAGACAAAACAATTTTAGTTCAGGAAATATTATGTACCCCAAAAACCACAATCTTAAAAGCAAAAGAAATCTCACTTCCTAAGTTTATTCAAATTTCTTTAGGTAGAATAATGTTATTAGCATCATTAAGGACTTTAACTCATATTTCCATAGCAATATGAAGTTTAAAAAGTTATTTTCTCACAATAGACCAATGGAGTTGTTGAAAACTATAGCATCTAGGGGATAAGAAAAATGCTTTTTGTAGCAAAAGGCATCGGAGCTCAGTTTGAAGAGAAGATAGAAATTTTAAGAGTTCAATTTGAAAAAACAAGATTTAGGGAAATGTCTCCTACAAAAGAAGAGAGGCCTAAGATGGAATGTCCTAAAGAAGAAAAGAGAAGTAACTTGGTTTATCTGGAATACATTTCAAGTTACAAGTATCTAGATTAGAGAAATGACACCGTAATATCTAGCTAGATATCAACAGATATTAGATAAATAGATGATAGGCACATTGATTGTCTGATTGATTGAAATAAATATAGTAATATATAGAAATGAAATACAGATATAGATATCTCTAGATAGCTATGTATATATACATATATAATACATATATATATATTTTTTTAACTTAACTTCTAGATATACCACTCCAAGTATAATGCAAACTCCTTGAGAATAAGAATTATTTGATCTTATCTCTGTAATTCCAATTTATAACAAATTGCCTGGCATACAATCAACACTAAAGAAAAAAACTGTTAAATTAAATATCCACTAGAAACAATATTTTGTAAGATAGTCCATTTCACTGAGCAACCCACAAAGCTTCATGTCATAGATCATGTAGATGAATAATAACACTATTTGCCACATAAAGGGGAAAAGGAAATCAAAGAAAAGGAGGACAAAAGACAAAACCAAGAGAAGGAAAAAGGAAAGATAGAAAGAATTGAGAGAAGAGAAGAAAGAGGAGAAAGGAGAGGAAGAGGATGAGTTGATAACAAAAGAGAAGAGCAAGGAAAAGGAAAACAAATAATTATAGAAAGGGAAGGGAGGCAAGAAGAGGAGGAAGATGAGGAAGACAGCCTTAACATTTGCTTATACATATACTACTGTCTACTGTCTAATGAAATCTCTGTGTATGGGCAACTGATGATATTATTCGGAGGCACCAAGGCTGAGAGGGATATGTCCTTTCGCTGTAAGACCCTAGCATTTATAACCAAGAAAACTGAACTCAGAGAGTATGGAGGATGAGAAATAAAATTGAGGTGACTATTTCCCAGGATTATTTCTTTAAAAAAAAAAGAACAGAAAAATGAAAAGAACTTCACTGAAGAAAAATGACTTAAAAGCATATGGAAGTCTCAGAAAGCTATTTGTCCCCATTTTGAGTAATAAGAGGCCATGGCCTGTATGTAATAAGAATGTGCAATGGATGCTATTTTCACATAATAAATATATATACATATGCTCTTGTATATTGGCAGGTTCTCATGTGAACACAGACAAACACTTATGGAGATACTTGATTAATGAAATTAATATTTGATGATTCAAATCTATTTGATCTATTATATTGTGGGCACAAATGATGCTCATTTTCCTGATACAGGTCAAAACTTTTTCACAATTTCTCATTCAATACAATTCTTATAATCTTTTCATAAATGCTCCAGTGAAAGTCCACACAGTTATTAAAGATCTTCCTTTGGTCCTTAAATTCTAGTGGTCTTCTTTCATTTTTTCAATTTCACACATCTGTGAAAACCAACCAAGTAACTAGTGGAAAATTAATACAAAGAATAGTATCTTATAAAATGGACATCTAAAAATCCAACTGAAAATAATAACCTGGAGTACATATCTTTTGTGTTATGGATTTTCTCACATCTTTAAAGAAGGTTGGACTGAATTTTCTCTAAGGTCTTTTACTGCTCTACTATTTGGTGTTCTAACATTTTATATTCAAAATCACTCCCAATATATTCTGTCTTCTGTAAGGTGCTTAAAAATGGTGTGGGTTTTTTGAGCACAAACAAATTTCCTACACACTCTGCATATGTATAATTTGCTTGATTCAACTTGCCCTGTGATGAAAAATAAATATACTTTTCAATAATTTAAGCCTAATCTATGTTCCAAATAAACCCAATTCTGAAAGAATCAGATTTAAATAATGTTTCTACAAAGATACCAGATATTTTAGATAATCATATTTCTGTGATACTTAAAAAATGTATGTAAAATAACTTTAACAAACTCAATTCAATCCTAAATATCTTGGTAGACCTTGCTTTAAAAAGAAATCCCATGATGACGCCTATACAAACAAAGAATTCTGTGACATACATTATCCTATCCCTAAGTGAGTTTGGATGGTTTTGGCAGGGAAAGGGGGAACGTTGTTATTGTTGTTTGTTTATTTTTTACAGATGGTTTTCTCTAGGCAAGGCCCATATGAAATTCTGTGATTGATCTTACTGGCCACTTACAAAAAAATCTATGCTGAAAATAAAATCATGGAATCAGAGCCAGAAAGAAGTAACCACTTAAAATGTAAAAGTTAGATGGGATTTAGAAGATAGAAAGTTAAAATTGGCAAGGACTTTAGATCATAGAATGTTAGAAGACAGAAGTTGAAATTTAAAAAAAAATGGATTATATTGTAAGCCACAGAAGGGTTCTAGTTCAAATCTTTTATTTTCTAGATGGAAAAACTTCAGCTCAAGGAAGTTTTGAATTGCCTAAGTCACACAAGTCATTAATGGCAGAAAATAAATAGGAGCATCCTTGCTTTCAGTATACAATATGTACAGCCAAAGAAGAATCAGAGGTCTATGGTACATCACTATCAATTACTTAAAAATGAGAACTAGCATTTCTACAATGCTATTATTTTTGTCAAGTGCTTTACAAATATTTTCTTATTTGATACTCACAATGACCCAAGGAAATAAATATTATTATTATCCCCAATTTATAGATGAAGAAAACAAGGCAGACCAAGATTAAGAAATTTGTCTAGAATCTCAGAGCTCAGAACTCAAATTTTCCTGTCTCCAATTTCAACACTATACACATTCCATTAGCTTTTGTTAAATGCTATTATACACAAGCTCCCTGAGAACTCTTTTGTTTTTCTCTCTGTAATCTAAATAGTCTAGCATATAGTCAGCACTAAAAAACTGATTATTGAATGAAACATTTGCATAGCAACAATATTTTATAAAGTAATTAATTTCAGTGATCATCCTGCAAAAGTCTATGTTATGAGTTATTTTGTATCTGACATTGGGCATACAAAATAAATATCAAATATTTCATAATAATATAAAAATATAAAGAAATGAAAACCAAAAAGAAAACAAATGGTTCCTACTCTCCAGAAACTTATATTCTAGACAGAAGCAAAAATGTAGTGAGGAACTTAACAGGTCACTTTTCTCCTCTATCCAAATATAATAATTGGAAACAACAGGTTAATTTGTACAAATAAGAACATAATCTGTACAGATGAAAGCCCACATTGATGGTTCTCAATTATGAGAAAGGAAAAAAAAAGAAAAGAAAAGAATGTTGTAAATCAGTCAACATTTATAATGGCATATTTTTAGACCTTACTTGTAATTAGTCCATATTCACAGTGCTGTGTGGGTAGGGGAAGCTGCACTTGAGAAAACTCTCAAAAACAATTTGTTTGTCTCCAGAAGGGGATCCACAGAATCCATATTCTGAGAGCTTGCATCATTGGTGGCTGGTTTCTCCCATATAGGGACTGGAAGCAATAAAGACAACCTGACCTTCATCGATCTTTATCCTGCCCCTATATCCCCAGGTGCTTCATGATTTCCTTCCAAATAAAACAGTGCTTAGAATCACAAATGTGAAAGAGTCCCTCAGGTGTCTTCTGTATGTTGTGTTCAGTTCAATAGCATTTAAAGAAGGTTCTCCATACATATTCTGGAACTAATTCAGAGAATGATGAAGGATGTGAAAAGGCAAAGTAGAAAAGGGACTAGAAATAATAGGATACCAATAGTAGCTGAAGAAAATAGGAAATTTTAGAAAAGTCACGATTTAGGGGGAATGCGATCTCATCCAAAACACTGTGATTAGAGAAGAAATCAGATAGGATTTAACAATGGTGTGGCATCCTAAGAAAGAATTATCAATGTAGAAAGAAAGGAGATTTGATTTTTAAGTACTGATTTAGTCATTCAGTTCCTGTATCTGGGCTCTTTCTTCTCTCTAATGCTTCCTCATCTGTAAAAAATGAAGGCTCTGGGTTATGTGATTTATTAAGATATGAATATTCCTAGAAGGGATAAGTAATTGATATTCAATGTAACAATGAGAAATTGTCATTAGAGTTGTCTGAACTTAATTGGAGAAGGGGTTTAGGGGAAAAAGGAGAGAAGAGAGATGATGTTAGTGTAGTATTGTGGTGAGTGAGCAGAAGATCTGGGTCCAAGATTTAACATTGCTGTCATCTTGCTATGGCAAGTCACTTCACTTCTTTTGAAATTCAGCTCTTAACCCTTTTATGTGGTAGTAATAGTAACAGGAGTAGCAGCAGCAGCAACAGTAGTAGTGGTGGTGGCGGCGGCAGTGGTAAATAGCACTTTAAATACTTGTGCATTTCTCATTTTGTCCTCTTAACAACTCTCATAGGTAGATGCTAGTATCCTTATTTTATAGATGAGAAACTGAGGTAGACAGAGGTCAAGTGACTTACTTATGATCACATAGCTAATAAGTGCCCAAGTCTAGATTTGAACTCATCTTATTGGTTCCTGGTCCCACAGTTGATCCACTGTAAAACTTAGCTAACTACTCTAACATTGTATAGTCTAAGGTCCCTTCCTGCTTTAACATTTCGTACTCATTGTTCCATTAGTCTGTAGTTGAAATTACCTTCCCAATGTTCAAATTGATCGAAGCATTCAGTGTTGATTGTTTGCTAGGCAAACATCAGGTAATTGCTGGAGATACAAAGAAAAAAAAAAACTATGAAAACAATCCTTCACTCAAGGAAATTATATTCTAATGGGTGTAAAGGAAACACCTGGTAGGTAAGTGAGCACAGATTGTTTAATAAATCCAAAGTAATTTGGGGGCCTGAAGTACTAAACAATTGAGAGAATCATGAATGACCTCTCATCAAAGACATCACTTAAACAGTACTTTAGAGAGAATATGAAATTCTAAGAGCAAAACTTTGAGTAGGGAAAGCATTCCTAGCAAAGCAGGTCTATTCCAAAATGTGGGGTCAAGAGAAGGAATGGTGTGTGGGGGAAACCTGGGCAAAGCATTTAATTTCTTTGTGATTCAGTTTCCTCATCTGTAATATAAAAGGGTTTTAATACTATATGATGATCAATTTTGATGGATGTGGCCCTCTTCAACAATGAGATGAACCAAATCAATTCCAATAGAGCAGTAATGAATTGAACCAGCTACACCCAGCGAAAGAACTCTGGGAGATGACTATGAACCATTACATAGAATACCCAATCCCTCTATTTTTGTCCACCTGCATTTTTTATTTCCTTCACAGGCTGATTGTACACTATTTCAGAGTCCAATTCTTTTTATACAACAAAATAACTGTTGGGACATGTATACATATATTGTATTTAACTTATACTCTAACATATTTAACATGTATTGGGCAACCTGCCATCTGGGGGAAGGGATGGAGGGAAGGAGGGGAAAAATTGGAACAAAAGGTTTTGCAGTTATCAATGCTGAAAAATTACCCATGCATATATCTTGTAAATAAAAAGCTGTAATAAAAATATGTAAGAGGGTTTTACTTGATTCCTGATAAGTTTCCTTTTAGCTTTAAATCTATAACC